>NC_092715.1:35091099-35391099 GCF_047496885.1 Scyliorhinus torazame | reverse complement strand
TGATTTTCTCTCTACCTCCCTTTTTGAATAGCAGGGTTACATTCGCTACCCTCCAGTCCGAAGGAACGATTCCAGAGTCAGAAGAAATGTGGAAAATGACCATCATTGGATCTACTATTTCTAGAGGCACTTCTTTAAGTACTCTAGGATGAAGATTATCAGGCCTTGGAGATTTGTCCGCCTTCAATTCCATTAATTTCCCCAAAACCATTTCTTTACTAATATTAATTTCCTTCAACTCCTCACTAAAACTTGTGTTTCTCAGAACTTCCGCTACATTATTCATGTCTTCCTTTGTGAAGGCAGAAGCAAAGTATGAATTTAGTTCCTCAGCCATTTCTTTGTTCCCTGTTATGAATTCCCCTGTTTCTGACTGTAAGGGGCCTACAGTAGTTTTATCAATCTTTTTTTCTCTCCAGACCGATGGAAAATTTTGTGATCAGTTTTTATGTTCCTCACTAGTTTACTTTCAAATTGAATTTTCCCCTTCTTAATCATTCCCTTGGACTGCCTTTGCTGAATTTTAAACTGTTCCCAATCCTCAGGTTATGCTTTTTGTTGCTAATTTTTATGCCTCTTCTTTGAATCTAACACTATCTCTAATTTCCCTTGTAAGCCATGGTTTGGCCATAGTACCCTTTCTACTCTTGCGCAATACCCAGTCCAAGATGGCCTGCCCCCTTGTTAATTCCTCAACATACTGGTACATACAGAAATCCATTCTGTATACACTCCAGACGTTCCTCCTCTATTGTACTGTGACTAATTTGAGTCACCCAATCTGTATGCAGATTAAAGTCACCCATAATCACAGATGTTCCTTTATCACATGCGCATCTGATTTCTTTCTAATGCTATTCCCAACATGACCATGGTGGTCTGTATACCACTCCTGCAAATGATTTTTGCGCCTTCATGTTTCTTAACTCGACACAGACAGATTCCACCTCATCTGTACCATACCTTTCTTGAATATTGTATCAATATCATCTTTAATCTACAATGCAATTCCACTACCTTTTCCTTTCTGTCTGTCCTTCCTAAAAACTGAATAGCCCTCAAAGTTTAGTTCCCATCCTTGGTCACCATGGGATCATGTCTCTGCAATCCGTAATATCATACCCCTTTAGATCTATCTGCGTAACTAATTCATCCATTTTATTTAGATAGATTAGCTCAGTGTAACAAGCGTCTGGGTAGTTATGGAGAAATCCATAGAATCGGCTTTGGTGACATCTGTCATTTACTTTTGAGTGTGGTCTGTCTGACTACAGTTCACCTAATTCACATGCACCACATAGTTACCCCGAATATTAGAGTTTAAGGTAGATATGGTAAATAGATTTTTCTTTCTGAATTTGTATGTGTCTGTAAAGATATAACTGGGGTGAAGGAAGAATGAATATTTGAATCATTTTCTTGTATTTGTTATTGAGGTCTTTCTATCTGGTGTAATGAAGTTAATTTTTCATGTTTAATATATATTTTATTCTTTGTGAATATGTTCAGTAATATTCCTCCGCAGTTTCTAAAAATGAAAGTTGGGATCTATCATACCAACTTTCACTCTGGGACCTGACTTGTCCTGTAGTAATATCATCTGGGTTCATAACAGAAGTCCATTCAGTTACATAAGTAGATGAGAGCTTAGCAAAATTAAGGACAACCTCAATATTCTGTAAAGTAGACACTAGAACATAGAACATACAGTGCAGAAGGAGGCCATTCGGCCCATCTAGTCTGCACCGACCCATTTAAGCCCCCACCTCCGCCCTATCCCCATAACCCAATAACCCCTCCTACCCCTTTTGGTCACTAAGGGCAATTTATCATGGCCGATCCATCTAACTCGCACGTCTTTGGACTGTGGGAGGAAACCGGAGTACCCGGAGGAAACCCACGCAGACAAGGGGAGAACGTGCAGACTCCGCACAGACAGTGACCCAGCGGGGAATCGAACCTGGGACCCTGGCGCTGTGAAGCCACAGTGCTATCCACTTGTGCTACCTTGCTGCCCGAACAGTGGAATCCACTAACAGTGGATTCAGGCCAAAGTCCCCATTTCGAAGATTCTGTTTTATCAGGTTACCCTTTGGAATAACATCAGCACCAGATATCTTTCAAATAACAATGCCAAATCTTTCAGAGGGCTTACACAGGGTTGTTTGCCACATGAACGATGTGTTGATACATGAGTCCACTCAACCTGAACATGGCATGAGAGTGAGAGTAGTGTTGAGGAGGCTACAAGAGGCAGGTTTGACACTCAAAGTTAAGTTTGAATTTCCACAGCTAATAATCAGGTTTCTTGGTAGTAAGTGAATCTGGAAGAAAGGTTGTTCCACCAAAGGCCAAAGCCATAAAAGAATTTCCAGCCCCAAGGAACATCGTGGAGTTGCAAAGGTTCAGGGGAACAGCATGGCTGTGCCACCCTGGCACCTCTGAAGTGCCAGGATTGCAGTGCCAAGGTGCCAGAGGGAGAGCCAGTGGACCACCCTGCCCTATCCCTGACTACCCAGGGGTCTGGAAAACCCCCCAGGTGCCGTTACGCTGTGATGCACGATCAAGACTAAAGTTGGGTACAACTGTGGCTTTATTACAGTCAGATGCGTGGCCTCCTGCTGCAGCTGGCAAAATGGCAGGGCACAGGAGGTCATGCATATTTATACAGTTCTCCGTGGGCAGAGCCAGCCGGCAGGAGCTACCGGCGAACCTGTGATGCAGGTCCTACCTTACATCTCCTATTACAGTGGTTCACCACATTCACCCCCTGTTAAAAATGAGTCCGGCGGGGGTGTCGTGAAACTATATACAATTAGTGCAATTATGTACAGTGGTAGGGAAAACAAAGTCCATGTTGACGGTTCGGAGTCCGTCAAAGGTTCAGCACTGGTCCGGTGCTTTGGTGCTTCGTTGGGAGCGGCGTAACGGTGGCGTCAAAGTCGGTGCTGGCGGTGGTGGAGGTGGCACCGATGGCGGTGGTGGCGGTATTGATGCTGGTCAGTCATCGGGGAATTCCGGGAGCGTGCAGAAGTCCTCTTCGTCCTCTTGTGCGGAAAAGGGGGGGGGGGTGCTCTGGTGGGGTCAATATTGGCGGCGCGGTGGGAGGTGGGGTGGGCGGGGGCGCATTGGTGGGGGGGGGGGGGTGTTGGGGTGGAACTTGACGGTGCCAGGTCCCTGAGTGAGATAGTATCTTGGCGGCCGTCGGGGAACTCAACGTAGGCATATTGAAGGTTATCGTGACCTTTAGTAAGAGAGGGCGAGGGACCTTACACAGTGTAAATCAGCACACCGCTAAGCAGTTGGTTGCAAGGTGATGTGGTATGCTATTTGTATCTTCCCCAGCCCAGCGGACAATTTTAGGAATTCTCTCTTGAACTGGTCAGGCCTATCTATACTGACCTGCTCTTGTAACTTTTGTAAATAAGGCGCAGGTCAGTGCAAACTCCACGGCTCAGGATGGAGGATGCCTGCTGGTAGAAAATGCAAAGGGCTTCAGTAATTTCTCTTCCTTTATAACAGAGTGGCAGCCATCTGACTTTATTCCTTCCGTGCAATAACCTTGGACCATAGAATCAGGTGGAGGATGGCTGGAGGAACTCTGCTTTCAGCCATGGAGGAAATAAAGATGAAATGGGAAGAGGAACTGGGGAAGGTGCTTGAAGAGCGACTGTGGCATGAGGTGTCATGGAGGGTGAATGTCTTGACTTCTTCTGCATTAATTGAGAGAATGGACACTCCCTTTCCTGTTTCCAATTTAAAAGTCGGCTTTCGGTCACAAACCGTTATTTCAGCATTCCAAAAATGTCCTTTGGATGCTGCGACCTCAGCTAACAAAAGTGGTTGACACTCACTCGGATTTTCTAATGGTTTACAAGATGCTTTTGGGAGGAGTGATGCCTGTCATGATATTCAAACACACACATCATGATGGACACACTAACAGGCAAATCAGAGTACACAACACCACAACCAATCACAGACAAGAACACCAACCACATAAAAAGCACGAGCACGACACCTGGTGGTCAGTAGGTCTGGGGAGAAGGGAACAAGAAAGAGCTGTTAAAACATCACAAGCAGGGAACCCCCCACGTGCAGAGTGCAAAGACCAAACTGTAAATAGTAAGTTTAAATAAAGTAGCGTTGTACCATATGCAACCGTGTTGGCTCATCTGTGTGTCAGAACACCCAACACCACATGGTACAGGAGTGGATCGATACCTGCCTACCAACCTGCCATTCTGGACATGGACCACACCGGCAAACCGCAGCCGATGCAAGTCGCGGGGAACCTAGGTACCAACTGGAAGCTCTACAGGCAGCGATTTGACCTGTACATCCGTGCAACCGAAAAACAGAATGTCTCGGATGACACGAAGATTGCAATGCTCCTCTTCTACGCAGGTCCGCACGCCACCGACGTCTTCAACTCACTGGTGTTCGAAGAAGGCGAAAACCAAGCCAAATATGACACGGTCATCCTCAAACTGGACCAGCACTTTCAAGTTGAAATAAATGAAAGTTTTGAAAGATACCTCTTTCAGCAACGCCTGCAAGGTAAGGAGGAGCTTTTTCAACCCTTTTTGACGCACCTCCGGATTCTAGCGCAGTCCTGCGGTTACGGCACCACCACAGAGTCCATGATCAGGGACCAGATTGTTTTTGGCGTTGCCTCTAGTGGCCTACGCCAGCAGCTTCTTAAAATGAAAAGCCTCACCTTAGCGTCTGCTGTGGAAGCCTGTGTCCTCCACGAAAATGCTACCTGCCGTTTTGCCCGATTTCAGGCGTCTGAGTTGGCACGGAGGGGGTCCCCAGCCGTCGAATCGGCAAGCCAGGCCGCCCACGACGTCGAACGCATCCAGGCCGTCGATTACTTCCCGACCCACGGCCCGGACGACAGCGGCCGCTTCCCGCGCTTTTCGCGGTCTCCTGCGCAGGTGCGCGCCAAAAATAACGGCCACAATGAGGGACGCACTGCGCAGGCGCGCCCACCGCAAGATCGCACTGCGCATGCGCAGTGGCGCAACGAACGCCGTGACGTCATGACGTGCGGCAATTGTGGAGCTCTACATTTAAAAGGGCAATGTCCTGCAAAAAACCGACAGTGCCACAGATGTGGCACGATGGGCCACTACGCAGCCCACTGTCGTTCGGCTCAACCCATGGATCCGGCGCATCCTCGACAACCTCGCAGACGAGTCAGGACCGTCCAGCCCACGCATCAAGACTTCCAGTTAAGTGATGCAGATGACCAGGATGCCTTCCGAGTTTCCGTCATTGATGTCAACAAGGTCAATGCCATCAATCCAGCCGATGAGTGGTGTGCCACCCTGACGGTCAACCCGAACTCGTCGCAAGCCCATTAGACTGGACTTATAATACCGTTCATATGTTTAACAAGTTGCACAATTTTACATGATAACCTGTTGTTGTTTATCGTTCCAGATGTCGTCTGACTGGACAACTGTTCAAGTTTTTTTTTTTCTTCTTCTCTCGTTCGCATTTATGTTATGTTATGGTACAACTTGGTTCATGTGACGCACCCGACATCGCCCCATGTACATAGTTCCGTCATATGCACATGCTGCACACGACACACACACACTCTTAGATGCACTCACGACACGATCATATTTATTACCACGTAGGCACATATCTTTGTAAAAAGGGGGGATGTCATGATATTCAAACACACACATCATGATGGACACACTAACAGGCAAATCAGAGTACACAACACCACAACCAATCACAGACAAGAACACCAACCACATAAAAAGCACGAGCACGACACCTGGTGGTCAGTAGGTCTGGGGAGAAGGGAACAAGAAAGAGCTGTTAAAACATCACAAGCAGGGAACCCCCCACGTGCAGAGTGCAAAGACCAAACTGTAAATAGTAAGTTTAAATAAAGTAGCGTTGTACCATATGCAACCGTGTTGGCTCATCTGTGTGTCAGAACACCCAACACCACAATGCCGTTAAAATTCTGACCGGGAGCTGAAATCTTCCTGTTGTGCAGGCGGTTTGAAAATGCCTCCTCATATGGCAGGAGTGGCACTCTGTCTTAATGACTGGACAGGCATGAGGGCAATCTGATCATTTCCCACCATAACAGATGTGGAGATGCCGGCGTTGGACTGAGTGCGGCCTCAACCGGGACCTGGGATTCATGTCGCATTACATTCATCCCCCACCATCTGGCCTGCGAAATCCTACCAACTGTCCTGGCTTGATGCAATTCACACCTCTTTAACCTGGGGTTACCCCATCTCTGGATCTGTAAAGATTTAATCACCTGCTAATGGTCACATTCCAAGCATTGTTTGGCATCTTTGAATCTGTCTATATACGTGTTTCTGGAACATACCTCTTCATTCACCTGAGGAAGGAGCAGCGCTCCGAAAGCTAGTGACATCGAAACAAACCTGTTGGACTTTAACCTGGTGTTGTAAGACTTCTCACCATAACAGAAACATCACAGTGGCTACAACTGTACCAAATCTCTTCCTGCAGTTCTCATTGGCAGATGTTCTGCGTGCCCGGTCATCAGCGGGATGCTCCGTCCCGGCGTGCGACATTTCCGTTTCACCCCGCCGGCGGGATGCTCCACTACGCCGGCCGGTCAATGGGGTTTCCCATTGTGAGGCAGCCCCACGCCGTCGGGAAACCCCCGGGCTGTTGGCAAAGCGGAGAATCCCACCCCATATCTTTTGTGAGCTGGTAACCGATATCGATCATTTTGAAAAGATCAATATTTCCTGCAAACCTTTGGGTGGCTTTGCCAAACTTTGCCTGTTCTATACCAGTATCGTGTTTTAAACTAAAGTGGGAGTTGAAGGTAGTAAGGACCTCCGCTTCTCTAGTGGTCTCCACAACCACTGCCGTGTTAAAATATCTTCATTTCTGCTGACGATTGTGTACGTCGTAATATGACCTGATCCTTTTCTGGTTTATCCACAAGTCTGGGGGCAGTGCAGTAGCAGGAGAGGTTACAAGGCTCATTGATCCCGTGCACAGTTTGGTAAAGGCCCACCATGTGACCACGTGTTCTAGGGGCTCAGAATGGGTTAAGGCTTTCTCGATATCTCTCTCCACCTATTTCCAGCTCAATTTACTGGCATGAGCATTTTTCAAGTGTGGATCACCTGAGATCCTTAAAAAATGGTCCACAGACCACTGCCACCATATATTAATCTCACAACCGGGCTGCGGGTTCCTTCAGTGGACGAGAGCTATAAACCATGCTGTTGCAAGCTGCTGAACATTAATTGACTATTTACAGAGACAGACCTTGAAGAGACTCCATTAGAACCTTCTCCCTTCAGGTTCCAGTTGCATGTGATCTGACATCATCTGATACCACTGATGAAGCTCTCTAGCTAGTCACACATGAGCAGAGACTTGGGGGAGAAATGGAGAAAGTTAGATTAAGTCCCATAAAGGTTCAACTGTAATTGTCTGTCATACCATAGAAGGGCAGGACAACATGCAATGTGAGAATCTGGGACACTCAAAAGTGAAAGTACAAAAAAGCAAGCAAGAACGGTCAGGAATTTGTAAGAATGCTTGCAACAATCAGTAAATATGTTAAAATAAATCTTAAGATTGTTTATGGCTAGCAGTCTTCAGGAATCTTTGAAACTATTCCAGTCCAACAGCACAGTAAGATATGTCTAACATGTCCTCCTCTCTTTTCTTGTACCCTTTATATCTTTTACAGGACGATTCACATGTATCGAAGTAAGATTCCATCTTGAGAGACAAATGGGCTATTATTTAATTCAGATGTACATTCCAAGTCTTCTAATTGTGATTCTATCCTGGGTGTCATTTTGGATAAACATGGATGCTGCTCCTGCGAGAGTAGCTTTAGGTATTACAACAGTGCTTACCATGACTACGCAGAGCTCTGGATCTCGTGCTTCACTGCCTAAGGTAGGAGGTTGAATTATTTGCTTGGAATTAACTTAACCATGAATAAATATATTAAGTGACACAGAGCTTGTGTGTCCATTGCCTATAATCGTCCCCTTGCTAAATTCCCTATCTCGGCTGCCCATTGTCCAGAAGCAGGAAAGAAAGGCATGCTGAATACCTCAAGCGAGTTGAGATCAGAATTAAGGTCATCACATGTAATGTGAGCTGGACCATGGGTGAAACACCTCTCATCATTTTCTTTTCCTTTGAAGTAAGTGTGAAACTTTAAAAGAAGGAAACTAAGAAACCAAAAAGAGGGCATGAAGAAATGCTGGCAAGTAAATTCAAGGGAAACCTAACATTGTTTTACAGGTACATAAAGTAAAGGAGGTTAACAAAGGAAAGAATAGAGCCTATTCCAGACCAAAAAGGGTAACCTATGTCCAGATGTTATGGGTGAGGTTCTCCAAGAATAATTCGGATATTTCTTTACTAAAGAGGGATCCACGTTTTAAGAGAGGAAGTACTAAATAGTTTGAGCTTCTTGAAAATAGATCAATTCCCAAGTCCAGATAAAAGATAAGAGATAAAGCTTTGACAGAGGGTCATCTGGACTTGAAACGTCAGCTCTTTTCTCTCCCTACAGATGCTGTCAGACCTGCTGAGATTGTCCAGCATTTTCTCTTTGGTTTCAGATTCCAGCAACCGCAGTAATTTGCTTTTATCCAGATGAAAGAGAACAGGTTGTTAAGATAAGCAGAGGAGGAAATTGTGAAGCCTTTAACCATCTTTCCTGGCTACAGGAGCGGTGCCTCGGGTTTGGAGGAACACCAACTTGGTACCAGACCAAGATAATTGGGATAATTATAGGCAAGTTCACTCAACTTTGGTTGGGGGAAAATTATTGGAATCAATTCTACGGGACAGTTTCAACCTTGATTTGGAAAGGCGTGGATTAATCAAGGAAAGTCAACAGTGATTTGTTGGGAGAAGGTTATGTCTGACTAAAATAAAAGCAAAATACTGCTGGAATCTGAAGCAAAAACAGGGAATGCTGAAAAGCTCAGCAGGCCTGTTGGGAGAGAAAACAAAGTTTACATTTTGAGTCGGTATGACTCTTCTTCAGAACTAAAGAAAAACAGATGCTACCAAACCTGCTGAGATTTTCCAGCATTCGCTGCTTTTGAGTTATGGTTGACTAACTTTTTAAAAATAAATTTAGAGTACCCAATTATTATTTTTTCCAACGAAGGGGCAATTTAGCGTGGCCAATCCATGTACTTTACGCAACTTTGGGTTGTGGGGGTGAAACCCACACAGACACGGGGAGAATGTGCAAACTCCACATGGACAGTGACCCAGGGCCCGGATTCGAACCCGGGTCCTCAGCGAGCGCTGTAGGCAGCAATGATAGCCACATGCCGCCCTTTTGTTTGACTAATTTGATTGAATTGTTTGAAGAGATTACTGGATGGCAATGCGGTGGCAGTGGCCTACATTATTTTAACAAGGTTTTTGACAAGGTCCCACATGGCCAGCGAGTAAAGAAAAGTAAAAATTGTTTGGATCTAAGGAAGAATGGAAAATTCGAACCAAATTTGCTTCGTGGCAGGAAATAAAGGGTCATGGTTTATGTGTGATCTTGCAACTCGAAGGCCGTTACCAGTGGGATGCTGCTGGGCTCAGTACTGCGTACCTTGATTTTTGATGTTTATATTAATAATTTAAACTCAATTGGTGGAGCTATGATAAAGTTTCCAGATAATGTGCAAGTTGGATGTTTGGTTGACAGTGAGAAGGAAAGCTTTAGAAAGCAGGAAGGCAAAAATGGTGTGGTCAGGTGGGCTGAAAGGTGCAAAATGGAATTCAATCAGGAGAAGTGTGCGGAAATACTTTTTGGAAGATACAAAAAGGCAAGGGAATACACAATAAATGGAGGGGGGGCGGGCACTGGGAAATGTTAAGAAACTTGGAATATATGTCCGCAGATACTTGAATGCATCCATCAAGTGGACAAGAATGCTGGCATACTATCCTTTGATAGCTGAGGCATAGAATATAAGAGCAGGGAGGTGGTCACTGGAACTGTGTACAATACTGGGGGACTGTGGGGTCATCGCTTTGTTACTGAATTTGCCATCCAGAGGCCTGGGGTAATTAGGTGGTGATGGGAGTTCAAATCCCTCAATGGCAGAAACATAGAAAATAGGAGCAGGAGTAGGTGATTTGGTCCTTCGAACCTGCTCCACCATTCAACATGATCATGGCCGATCCTCTATCTCAATGCCGTTCTCCCCATACCTCTTGACGCCTTTAGAGTATAGAATTCTATAAGAACATAAGAACATAAGAACTAGGAACAGGAGTAGGCCATCTGGCCCCTCGAGCCTGCTCCGCCATTTAATGAGATCATGGCTGATCTTTGTGGACTCAGCTCCACTCTCCGACCCGTACACGATATCCCCAAATCCCTTTATTCTTTAGAAAGGCATCTATCTTTTTCTTAAAAACGTTTGAAGAAGGAGCTTCAACTGTTTCACTGGGCAAGGAATTCCAGAGATTCACGACCCTTTGGGTGAAGAAGTTCCTCCTACACTCCGTCCTAAATCTACCTCCCCTTATTTTGAGGCTATGCCCCCTAGTTCTGCTTTCCCCGACCAGTGGAACAACCTGCCCGCATCTATCCTATCTATTCCCTTCATAATTTTATCTGTCTCAATAAGATCCCCCCGCATCCTTCTAAACTCCAATGAGTACAGTCCCAGTCTACTCAACCTCTCGTCATAATCTAATCCCCTCAACTCTGGGATCAACCTAATGAATCTCCTCTGCACTCCCTCCAGTGCCAATATGTCCTTTCTCAGGTAAGGAGACCAAAACTGAACGCAATACTCCAGATGCGGCCTCACCAACACCCTATACAATTGCAGCATAACCTCACTAGTCTTGAACTCCATCCTTCTAGCAATGAAAGACAAAACTCGATTAGCCTTCTTAATCACCTGTTGCACCTGCACACTAACTTTTTGCGACTCGTGCACCAGCACACCCAGGTCCCTCTGCACAGCAGCATGTTTTAACATCTTACCGTTTAAATAATAATCCATTCTGCTGTTATTCCTCCCAAAATGGATAGCCTCGTACTTGGCAACATTGAATTCCATCTGCCAGACCCTAGCCCATTCACCTAACCTATCTAAATCCTTCTGCAGACTTCCGGTATCCTCGGCCCTTTTTGCTTTACCACTCATCTTAGTGTCGTCTGCAAACTTTGACACATTGCACTTGGTCCCCAACTCCAAATCGTCTATGTAAATTGTGAACAACTGCAGGCCCAACACTGATCCTTGAGGGACCCCACTAGTTACAGGTTGCCAACCAGAGAAACACCCATTTATCCCCACTCTCTGCTTTCTGTTAGTTAACCAATCCTCTACCCATGCTACCACTTTACCCTCAATGCCATGCATCTTTAGTTTATGCAGCAACCTTTTGTGTGGCACCTTGTCAAAAGCTTTCTGGAAATCCAGATATACCACATCCATTGGCTCCCCGTTATCTACTGCACTGGTAACGTCCTCAAAAAATTCTACCAAATTAGTCAGACACGACCTACCCTTTGTGAATCCATGCTGCGTCTGCCCAATGGGACAATTTCCCTCCAGGTGCCCCGCTATTTCCTCCTTAATGATAGATTCCAGCATTTTCCCTACAACCAAAGTTAAGCTTACCGGCTTATAATTACCCGCTTTCTGCCGACCTCCTTTTTTAAACAGTTGTGTCACGTTTGCTACTTTCCAATCGTCTGGGACCACCCCAGAGTCTAGTGAATTTTGATAAATTATCACTAGTGCGTTTACAATTTCCCTAGCCATCTCTTTTAACACTCTGGGATGCATCCCTTCAGGGCCAGGAGACTTGTCTACCTTTAGCCCCATTAGCTTGCCCAATACTGCCTCCTTAGTGATTACAATCATCTCAAGGTCCTCACCTATCATATCCTTATTTCCATCAGTCACTGGAATGTTATTTGTGTCCTCCACTGTGAAGACTGACCCAAAAAACCTGTTCAGCTCCTCAGCCATTTCCCCGTCTCCTATTATTAAATCTCCCTTCTCATCTTCCAAAGGACCAATATTTACCTTAGCCACTCTTTTTTGTCTTATATATTTGTAGAAGCTTTTACTATCTGCTTTTATGTTCTGAGCAAGTTTACTTTCATAGTCTACCTTACTCTTCTTTATGGCTTTTTTAGTAGCTTTCTGTTGTCCCCTAAAGACTTCCCAGTCCTCTAGTCTCCCACTAATTTTTGCCACTTTGTATGTTTTTTCCTTCAATTTGATACTCTTCCACACCTCCTTAGATATCCACAGTCGATTTTTCCCCTTTCTACCGTCTTTCTTTTTTGTCGGTATGAACCTTTTCTGAACACTGTGAAAGATCGCTCGGAAGGTTCTCCACTGTTCCTCAACTGCTTCACCATGAAGCCTTTGCTCCCAGTCTACCTTAGCTAGTTCTTCTCTCATCCCATTGTAATTGCCTTTGTTTAAGCACAAAACACTCGTGTTTGATTTTACCTTGTCATCCCCCAACTGTATTTTAAATTCCACCACATTGTGGTCGTTCCTTCCAAGAGGATCCCGAACTATGAGATCATTAATCTATCCTGCCTCATTACACAGGACCAGATCTAGGAATGCTTGTTCCCTTGTAGGTTCCATTACATACTGTTCCAGGAAATTATCCCGGGCACATTCTATAAACTCCTCCTCAAGGCTGCCTTTACCAACCTGGTTAAACCAATCGCTATGCAGATTAAAATCTCCCATGATAACCGCTGTACCATTTCTACATGCATCCGTTATTTCTTTGCTTATTGCCTGCCCTACCATCCTGTTACTATTTGGTGGCCTATAGACGACTCCTATCAGTGACCTTTTCGCCTTACTATTCTTGATTTCCACCCAAATTGATTCAACCTTGATTTGCGCCATCAACTCATTTACCTTATTTCGTATACTACGAGCATTCAGGTAAAGTACACTTATGCTGTTTTTTATGTCTTTGTTATGAATCCTAACACCTTGATCAGTAACTTTTCGCAATTTATTTTTCCTCTTACCCTTTCTCCTAATTTTCCTTGTCTTTGAACCCATATCTCTACATAATAACCTGTCATGTAACCTGCTGCCTTGATCTCCATTAACCATTATACTGTCCATAGCTTTACACTTCCCTTCCCCCCCAACCTGCTAGTTTAAAGTCCTTGTGACCAACCTATTTATCCTATTCGCTAGAACACTGGTCCCAGAATGGTTCAGGTGAAGACCGTCCCAACGGTACAGGTCCCTCCTGCCCCAGTACTGATTCCAATGCCCCATGAAATGGAATCCCTCTTTCTCGCACCACTCCTTTAGCCACATGTTAACTTCTCTAATTTTCTCAACCCTATGCCAATTGGCACGTGGCTCGGGTAGTAATCCAGAGATGATAACCCTGGAGGACCTGCTCTTTAATTTAGTCCCTAGTGTTTGATAATCCCCAAACAGGTCCTCTTTCCTAGTCTTAACTATGTTGTTAGTCCCAACGTGGCCCACAACAATTGGATCCTCCCCATCCCTCTCCAAAATCCTTTCAAGCCGATCAGAGATGTCCCTCACCCTGGCACCGGGCAGGCAACATACCATGCGGGACTCTCGATCTGGCTTACAAAGGATGCCATCAATCCCCCTAATTATAGAATCCCCTACAACTACCAGTTGTCTTTTTGCTCCCCCCTCTTGAATGGCTTCCTGTACCACGGTGCAGTGGTCAGTCAACGCATCCTCCCTACAGCCCTCTTCCTCATCCACACAGGGAGCCAGTACCTCATACCTGTTGGACAAGGTCAAGGGCTGAGGCTCCTCAACTCCTAAACTCAGGATCCCCCTACCTGCCTCCCTTGCAGTCACACCACTCTGTCCCTGACCACTGTCCGAATTAACAGTACTTATTCTACCGGGTGTGACTGCCTCCTGAAACAAAGCGTCCAGGTAATGTTCCCCCTCCCTGATGTGCCGCAGCGTGTGCAGCTCGGTCTCCAGCTCATCAATTCTGAGCCGAAATTCCTCGAGCAGCCAACACTTGCTGCAGATGTGGTCACTGACGGTCTCAATGGGATCCACCAGTTCCTATCTATTTCCTTCTTAAATGTATTCAGTGACTTGGCCCCCACAGCCTTTTGGAGTAGAGAATCATGTTTGCTGCCTGGAAGAGGCATAATGATTCCCCTCCTTTCCCTAACCAGGTTTTGGGTATTGTTCGATACGCTTTGCTCTCAAAGAACCGCAGCAGCTGGGAACTTAACTTCAGTTAATTAATGATGATAAAAGATGGACAGGTTTGAGTAGAGCATAAACCCCATTGTGGATGGTCTGTTTCTGTGCTATGGAACCACTAGTTAGACCACAGCTTGAATACTAATGCGCAGTTCTGGTAAAAAGAACACAAGATTTAGGGACAGGGGAAGACAAAATGGCCTCCTGAACTTGCTCTGCCTTTCAACATGGCCGACCTTGGGCTTCAACTCCCCTTTCCCGCCTGCCCCCTTGATACCCTGAGAGACCAAACATTTGTTTATCTCAGTTTTAAATACAGTCAACAATGGTCACCACATTCCAGGAAAGATGTGCTGGCACTGGGCAGGGTGCCGACGAGATATGTGAGTTGGTGCCAGGACTGGCAAATGTTAGCATTGAGGAAAGTTTGGATCTGTTGGAGTTGTTTTTCTTGGAACAGAGCGGGATGAGGGATGACTTAATTGAGGTGTAACAAATGATGAGGGTCCTAAATAGAGTCAAGAGGGATGATCAATTTACCATAGTAGTGGAGTCAGAAAACCGATTTAAAGTAATTGGTAGAAGGGTGGGAGAAGGGATGGAGAAATATTTACTCACCGACAGTGTGGTAAAATGCTACCACACTGTCGGTGAGTAAATGTTTCTACATCCCTTCTCCCATCCTTCTACCAATAGAACTCACTGGCTGGAATTTTGCAACCATTCCCATCGGTGGGACATTCCAGTCCCGCCGACGGCGAACCCCAACCATGTGTTTCCCTGTGGTGGCGGTCCATACAATGGGAAACCATTGACAAGGGGGGGACCAGAGGATCCCACCAGCAGCCACGACTGGGCCACCTCCACTGCCGTGAAATACGCGGCGGGTAGGCACAGAAAATCACGTCCACTGCCTAATTGGGTGGTAAAAGCAGGAGCTCTGACCACATTTACAGAGTACTGGGGTGCCTACTTGAAGAATCATGACCTGCAAAACTATGGATTTAGCACAGGAAGGCATAATTAGGCTAAATAACTCGTCACTGACCAGCAAGACACAATCGGCTGAATGGCAGCCGTCTGTATTGGAAATAATCAATGGTCCTATGAAGCAGAGCAGGGGAATCTTTATTCTGTATGTAGCTTTTCCATAACAGATCGGAGTTTACACAGTACTGACATTAGCGTGATTATTTTACAAGGCACTGCTCCTGACACTGAGCCTCAATAGCAATGAGCAAACACATTTGACCTTGGCACTGACTGCCAGCAAAACTCCGCATCAGGAATGGATCGTCACAGAACTACCTAGCTTGTTCCAAAAGCCAACCAATCCCCATCACGCCCATTATTCCGAATAACACAAAGTTCATCACAAAATTACTCACTAGCATTATCATCTATGTAGAGCGAAATCAGTTTTATCTAGTCCAAAGATGTGCAGGTTAGGTGGATTGACCATGGTAAATTTCCCTTAATGTCCAAAAAGGTTGGGTGGGGTTGCTGGGTTAGGGTGGAGGTGTGGGCTTGGGTGGGGTGCTCTTTCCAAAGGCCGGTGCAGACTCGATGAGTCGAATAGCCTCCTTCTGCACTGTAAATTCTGTGATTCTGTGACTTATTCTCCATCTAATTATACAGTTTATAATGCTTCACCTGAACCTGACTTATTAAATCATGTAGATAGTAATGCTCTGGGCGCACAGGTTCAAATCCCGCCACTGCAGATGGTGAAACTTGAATTCAATACAAGTCTGGAATTAAAAGTCTAATTATGACCATTTTTGATTGTTGATAATGTCCTTCAGGGAAGGAAATCTGCCATCCTTACCTGACTTGGCCTCCGTCCACAGCAACGTGGTTGATTCTTAACCTCCCCCTCAAGGACAATTCGAGATAAGTGCGAGGTGATTCATTTTGATAGGAAAAATTTGAATGTGGATTACAGGGTCAACGGCAGGGTTCTGAGGAATGTGGAGGAACAGAGAGATCTTGAGGTTCATGTCCACAGATCTCTGAAAGTTGCCACTCAAGTGGATAGAGCCGTGGAATGTGTTTGCGTTTATTAACAGGGGGCTTGAGTTTAAGAGCCGTGGGGTTATGCTGCAACTGTACATCCCTAGTGAGACTATATTTGGAGTATTGTGTGCAGTCCTGGTCACCTCATTGTAGGAGGATGTGGAAGCATTGGAAAGGGTGCATAGGAGATTTACCAGGATGCAGCCAGGTTTGAAGGATAGGTCGTATGAGGAAAGGTTGAGGGAGCAAGGGCTTTTCTCTTTGGAGCGGAGGAGGATGAGAGGCGGCTTAATAGAAGTTTATAAGATGATGAGGGGGATAGATAGAGTGGACATTCAGAGACTATTTCCTCGGGTGGATGTAGCTGTTACAAGGGGATATTACTATAAGGTTCAGGGTGGGAGATATAGGAGGGATGTCCGAGGTAGATTCTTTACTCAGAGAGTGGTCAGGGTGTGGAATGGACTGCCTGTTGTGATAGTGGAGTCGGATATTTTAGGAACTTTCAAGCGGTTATTGGATAGGCATATAGAGTACACTAGAATGACAGGGAGTGGGATAGCTTGATTTTGGTTTCGGACAAGGCTCGGCACAACATCGAGGGCCGAAGGGCCTGTACTGTGCTGTACTGTTCTATGTTCTATGCTCTGTGAGATGGGCAATAAATGCCGGCCCAGCCTGTGACACCCACATCCCATGAATAATATTTTTTAAAACCCTGCATATTCTTTTTTAGATAAAAATCCAATTCCTTCTTAAATGCCTCAATTAACGCTGTCTCTGCTCACTAGCAGGGAGTGCATTCTGGATCCTAAGCACTTGATGCATGAAAAGGTTTTCCCTCATGTCATTGTTTCAATTTCTCCCTATCTACATTGTCTAGACCCCTCCTAATTTTCAATACCGGCACCAAATCACTTTTCATCTTTTTCCTTCTCCAAGGAAGAAAGGTGGCAGGACAGGTGGAGGGAGATGTCAATAAAGCATATTGCATTCTGGGCTTTACTATTAATAGGAACATAGAGTACAAAATCAAGGAGGTAATGCTGAACCTATACAAGACACCAGTTAGAGCTCAGCTGGAATATTGTGTACAGTTCTGGGTGTCACACTAGGAGGGATGTGAACACATTGGAGAGAGTGCAGAAGAGGTTTACGAGAATGGTTCCACGGATGAGAAACATCAGTTATGATGATAGATTGGAGAGGTTGGGACTGTTCTACTTGGAGAGAAGAAGGCTAAGGGGGGATTTGATAGAGGTTTTCCAAATTATGATGGGCTGGACAGAGTGTATAGGGAGAAACTGTTCCCGCTCGTAAAAGAATTGAGGACGAGAGGGCACAGATTTAAAATGATTTGCTAAAGAGGCAAATGTGAGAGAAAATGTTTTCATACGAGTAGTTTGGGTCTGGAACGCACTGCCTGGAAGTGTGGTTGAGGCAGATTCAATTGAGCTATTCGAGAAGACATTAGATGATTGTTTGAATAGAAACAATTTGCAGAGGTACGGGGAAAATGTAGGGGAATGGCACTGTCACCTCGGCAGGGGTGTGGCACAGTGGTTAGCAGTGCTGTCTTGCAGCACCAGGGAAGGGTTCAATTGGGTAACTGTCCGAGTGGAGTTTGCACATTCTCCCCATGTCTGAGTGGGTTTTCTCTGGGTGCTTCAGTTTCCTCCCATAGTCCAAAGGTGTGCAGTCCAGGTGGATTGGCCATGCTAAACTACCCCTTGATGTCCATGGATATGCATATTAGGTGGTGCTACAGGGATAGGGCGAGGTGAGCAGGGGGGTGGGTAGAGTGCTCTTTCTGGGGGTCGGTGCAGACTCAATGGGTCGAATGGTCTCTTTCTACAATGTTGGGTTTCTATGATTCTATGTTTGGAGAGACAATGCAGACACGATGGGCCAAATTTCCTCATACCTGGAACCAGTCTTGTGAATCTTTTTTGCACCCTCACCAATACTTTTACATCTGTGTTAAAGTGTGGTGTCCAGACCGAATGCAACATTTCAGTTGGGATGCACCAGTCTTTGAGACAGATTGAACATAAGTCCTTTGCCCTATTGGTAACGCCCAGGATATTGTATGCTTTAATAACTGCGCTCTCAACCCTGCCTGCCACCTTCAATGTTTCAAACATTCATGCAGCCCTTTCTGTTGCATTGTTGATTTTCTGTTGTCTTTCTGCACTCTTCCTTCAACATTAATCACTTAACAGCTCCCTGTATTAAATGTCATTGCTGTCTAAAATGCTGACCATGGTTATTTAACACCTTGATATTTAAGTTTCATTCTCATATCAAAAAATTGTGAAATCTTACAAGGCAAAAGGAGGACATTCAGCCATCACGTCTGTGTTGATCCTATGAAAGTGCTGTTCAATTAACTCCGCTCGTCTGCTTGTTGTAAGGTATTGGGTACTTGTGTAGGTCACATTAAGTTGTTTTCAGCCTTAGGTAACTCAACAGTAAGTATTTATTAACTATTAAAAGCTAAAAACATAGGTACACTGAAGGGTCCAATCTGGGAGCTGTCTCCATGCTTGTTTCTACGTATGGCTCTGTCTAACGGTACATGAACCACTGCGTGCTAGTCATGCATTCTCTTACATCACTGTGTGGGCAGTGGTATACTCATTCCCACATTAACCCTTTGTGTGCCAAACCCTTATACTTCCCCCAAGCCTTTATCCAATGCATTAACAAATTATCTCAGTTTAGCCCATGTATTTATATTAGTATTCCATCTCCCCCTGTCAGGTCTCTGAATTTATAGTTTCAGGCAGTCTGGGGGTTTATAACCTTTCAATGTCTTGTTCTCACTATTATTACTGCAGGTGAACTTTGTTGAATTGGAGGTTGTTCCGGCATCTGGATGTCATTTCATTTTTTTCCTATTCTTTGGCATTGAATCGCTTTTTATTAATTGCTAATTTTTTTGTTTTGGATGTGTCATAATATACATCTATGTATATAATGGAGTGCAGACAGGCAGTGATTGACACACAGGATGACCAGTAAGCACACAGAACAGAGCAGCCAATCACCAGACAGGACACGACCACTATAAAGCCAGAGGGCACCAGTTTTCCCGTTCTTTCGTGACCCAGCCTCTGGGACAGTGAGAGTTAGTGAGCTGGCCAGTGCAAACACCATGTGGTAGCTAGTAAGTCTGGTTAGGCTAGTATCAGGTCTCCAGTCAAGTCAGCATAGTGTCAACCCACAGTTGAACATGTATAATAGTTTAGATGTTAAATAAAATCGTGTTGTATCTTATCAAGTGTTCGAGGTCTGTCTCTCGCTACACTGCATCAAGTGCAGTCCACATCGACCCAGCCTCCCCAACGCATCAGGATGGCTGTTGGTTTATCCCGTCCTTAACGGGAAGAATTCATTCTCAGCTCGTCAGCAGGGTGTTTCCTTTTCTTCCCAAGTGGGGCTTGCTGTGAGACACGTGGGAGGTGTGGTTCGAAGAAGGAAGCTTCATTCCCACCTGTTTCACGGTTTTGCCCAGACGTTGAAATGCGTCTTTTACTTTCCGGTTGTTTTTTTCCAGCTCGCGTATCTTTCCATTCAGTTGAGCAACTACTGGGGTACGTTCAGCTGTCTTTGCTTCAGATTGACTTGTGCATTTATCATATACGTTTAACAGCTTCGCCTGGATATTCAGTTCCTTTCGGAATCTTACTTCCACGGTGACTTTTGTAAGGGCCAAGAAGAATCCACACCGAGTTTATGGAAACAAGAACTTTATTTTACAATTACTATTATACACAGCTCCAGTAGTTCCCCACTGAGTCTTCACTAATCGGTGCCTTACTGGTCGACTCTATTAATGCACAGCCAGACATTGTTAACGTTCCCCCGCCACCTTATCAGAGAAGCTCATATTCTGCAATGTCCACCGAGTAGACAATCATCCCCACCCCACAAGACTGGGTCACTGGCTGTGTGGAGTCCGCACGTTCTTCCCGTGTGTGTGTGGGTTTCCTCCGGGTTCTCCGGTTTCCTCCCACAGGCCAAAGATGTGCAGGTTAGGTGGATTGGCCATGCTAAATTGCCCTTAGGTTAGGTGGGGTTGCTGGGTTAGGGGGATAGGGTAGAGGTGTTGACCTTGGGTAGGGTGTTCTTTCCAAGAGCCAGTGCAGACTCGATGGGCCAAATAGCCTCCTTCTGCATTGTAAATTCTATGATTCTATGACCCGTGTGGGTTATTCCAGTCTTTGACTGCTCCTTAGGCTCTTTCAGTTCATTTGTTAGATCTTCAATCTGTTTCTTAGAATTTTGCTTATCTGCTTTTAAAGTCTGCGTTTGCTCTCCCTTGCTGCACATAATAATAATAATAATTGCTTATTGTCACAAGTAGGCTGAAATGAAGTTACTGTGAAAAGCCCCTCATCACCACATTCCGGCGCCTGTTCGGGGAGGCCGGTACAGGAATTGAACCCGCGCTGCTGGCCTTGTTCTGCTTTACAAGCCAGCTGTTTAGCCCACTGGGCTAAACCATCACATCATTCATGTTCTTCAGATTGGATCGAAGTTCAAGTACTTCATCAGTTTTGGTCAATCATTCGGAATTCAAGTTCCGATTCACTGGCAATTCTTTATCAAACTTCGACCGTTCTCTTTCTTTCAAATCCTCCTTATGCCTTTGTAACACCTCAGAAATTTGTTTGCTCCAATATAAACAGCTCCGTTTATGGATGACCTTAGCTTATCACGTATCTCCGAACGCACATAGTCAGCTTGAAGTGTTTCAAATCTTCCAGTTCGGCTTTGATGTGAACGTTCTCTGGTCTTACTTCTGTCTTTACCTTCTCTTTCTGCTGCAGAACGTTGTCCTTGTCATTCGCTTTGCTATTAAAATTAGACAGACCTGCCTCGAGTGAAGTCTTATTTTATTCCAGTTCTGCAATTGGGTTTCAATTGGTTCATTATCTGCTCAGAGTGTGTTATGGTCCACAACTTTCCCTCGACCATGCTCACTGATCACTGCCACATGGTGTTGCAGTTCAGGAAATATGACGGTATTTGAGAAAGATCTCCCTTAAAGACTTTTGGAAGCTTCTCCGCCCGTCTGGGTTTGCTTTTGGGGTTTGCTTGGGTCGTGTCATTTTCATATTCATGTCTTTACTGGTGTTTTCTATCCCTCTTTTTATGCTCTGTGCGCTCTACAACTTGAAGGTTAATGTATTTGGCAAAGCCTTTTAATATTTAATTGAAGCTGGCTGAGGCTTCATCAGGGGCAGCACGGTAGCATTGTGGATAGCACAAATGCTTCACAGCTCCAGGGTCCCAGGTTCGATTCCGGCTTGGGTCACTGTCTGTGCGGAGTCTGCACATCCTCCCCGTGTGTGCGTGGGTTTCCTCCGGGTGCTCCGGTTTCCTCCCACAGTCCAAAGATGTGCGGGTTAGGTGGATTGGCCATGCTAAATTGCCCATAGTGTCCAAAATTGCCCTTAGTGTAGGGTGGGGTTACTGGGTTATGGGGATAGGGTGGAGGTGTGGACCTTGGGTAGGGTGCTCTTTCCAAGAGCCGGTGCAGACTCGATGGGCCGAATGGCCTCCTTCTGCACTGTAAATTCTATGATCAATACATTGCATTAGGATTACTTCATCAGCAAGTTCATCAAATGTGTAAAAACATCTATCAATTGGACTTCTGATTTCCTACATACATTCAGGTCATTATTGAAAAGTCTTCTATGGGACGTTCAATTTTGTGTCAGGTTTGGCCTTTGCATGCGACCAAACTGATCTAGTGAGAGAATTTCTGATTCATGGTTAATATTTCTAAATTGCAGATTCAACTTTAAGACATTGTTGAAAATCCAAGATAGTGTCACCTTTGGCTTCTGTACAATGGGTTTTCCTGTGCTGCCAATTTTGGCGGGCTCTCGCAGTAATTGCATTCTTGATCTCAGTGATAAAACTTTTTGACAATGGCTGCGTGGATTGATTGGTCAAAGTCTTCCATGCTGTAGCACTTTTTTCCAGCATCATAGAAGTAAGCTGGGATTTTCTAAGCTGCCTACTCAGTTGCAATTAATTTTTAATTCTCATTTTTTCTTTGTTCAGAGGGAGCTTGGTGCAATATGTCCAGGTGTTGACTTGGGAATCTGGCTTCTCGGATTGCGATTTAAACAGCCATTTCTGACCATTTCTGTATTTAACTTTTCTCAGGACTTCTGTTGTCCAGGAATTTTACATTTTTAGTTAACCCGTACTAGGTTTCCTGACTCTGCATTCTCTTGTTATTGACGCTGGGCTTCACCAGAATGCGACGTAGCCTTCTGCTGCAGTGAGATATTTAATTTCTACCTTCAGCTTCCAAGCCTTTCTTTGGAGCTTTCTTCTGCGATTTCTTTCTCTGCCTTCATTTCTTGATCTCCTCTTCAAGTAAGAATGGTTCTTTGAGTTTTCCAAAATTTAAATTTTCCCCTGCAGTCTCTGAGTTGTTCCATTCACTGACACCATGTTGTAAGGAGCTGAGAATACATCGGTAGGTCTTATCATGGTATTTGTAGTCTGAGGTAGCTCAACAGTAAGTATTCACTAATGACTAGAAATTATAGTACGAAGTCTTACAACACCAGGTTAAAGTCCAACAGGTTTGTTTCGATGTCACTAGCTTTCGGAGCGCTGCTCCTTCCTCAGGTGAATGAAGAGGTATGTTCCAGAAACACATATATAGCCCGATTCAAAGATGCCAAACAATGCTTGGAACGCGACCATTAGCAGGTGATTAAATCTTTACAGATCCAGAGATGGGGTAACCCCAGGTTAAAGAGATGTGAATTGTGTCAAGCCAGGACAGTTGGTAGGATTTCGCAGGCCAGATGGTGGGGGATGAATGTAATGCGACATGAATCCCAGGTCCCGGTTGAGGCCGCACTCATGTGTGCGGAACTTGGCTATAAGCTTCTGCTCGGCGATTCTGCGTTGTCGCGCGTCCTGAAGGCCGTCTTGGAGAACGCTTACCCGGAGATCAGAGGCTGAATGCCCTTGACTGCTGAAGTGTTCCCCGACTGGAACGGAACATTCCTGCCTGGTGATTGTTGCGCGATGTCCGTTCATTCGTTGTCGCAGCGTCTGCATGGTCTCGCCAATGTACCACGCTTCGGGACATCCTTTCCTGCAGCGTATGAGGTAGACAACGTTGGCCGAGTCGCACGAGTATGTATCACATACCTGGTGGGTGGTGTTCTCACGTGTAACAGTGGTATCCATGTCGATGATCTGGCACGTCTTGCAGAGATTGCCATGGCAGGGTTGTGTGGTGTCGTGGTCACTGTTCTGAAGACTGGGTAGTTTGCTGCAAACAATGGTTTGTTTGAGGTTGCGCGGTTGTTTGAAGGCAAGTAGTGGGGGTGTGGGGATGACCTTGGCAAGATGTTCATCGTCATCAATGACGTGTTGAAGGCTGTGAAGAAGATGACGTAGTTTCTCCGCTCCGGGGAAGTACTGGACGACGAAGGGTATTCTGTCGGTTGTGTCCCATGTTTGTCTTCTGAGGAGGTTGGTGCGGTTTTTCGCTGTGGCGCGTTGGAACTGTCGATCGATGAGTCGAGTGTCATATCCCGTTCGTACGAGGGCATCTTTCAACGTCTGTAGATGTCTGATACGCTCCTCCTCGTCTGAGCAGATCCTGTGTATACGGAGCGCTTGTCCATAGGGGATGGCTTCTTTAATGTGTTTAAGGTGGAAGCTGTAGAAGTGGAGCATCGTGAGGTTATCCGTGGGTTTGCGGAAAAGCGAAGTGCTGAGGTGACCGTCCTTGATGGAGACGAGTGTGTCCAAGAATGCAACTGATTTTGGAGAGTAGTCCATGGTGAGTCTGATGGTTGGATGGAACTTATTAATGTCATCGTGTAATCGTTTCAGTGATTCTTCGCCGTGGGTCCAAAGGAAAAAAATGTCATTGATGTATCTGGTGTATAACGTCGGTTGAAGGTCCTGTGCGGTGAGTAGGTCCTGTTCAAACTTGTGCATGAAGATGTTGGCGTATTGGGGTGCAAATTTGGCCCCCATGGCAGTTCCGTGCGTCTGGATGAAGAACTTGTTGTCGAAGGTGAAGACGTTGTGATCCAGAATTAAGTGGATGAGTTGCAGAATTGCGTCTGGAGATTGGCAGTTGTCGGTGTTGAGTACTGAGGCTGTTGCAGCAATGCCGTCGTCATGGGGGATGCTGGTGTAGAGTGCTGAGACGTCCATTGTGACGAGGAATGTTCCTGGTTCAACTGGTCCATGGGTGCTGAGTTTCTGCAGGAAGTCCGTAGTGTCGCGACAGAAGCTGGGCGTACCTTGTACGATGGGTTTCAAGATGCCCTCGATGTAGCCAGAGAGGTTCTCACACAAGGTCCCATTGCCTGAAACGATAGGGCGGCCTGGTGTGTTGGCCTTATGTATTTTCGGGAGGCAGTAGAGATCTCCGATGCGGGGAGTGCGTGGGATGAGAGCACGTAGGGTGCTCTGAAGATCTGGATCCAAGGTCTTGATCAGTCTGTTAAGTTGGCGGATGTGTTCCTTGGTCGGATCTGCGGGTAACTGTCTGTAGTGTTCTTGGTTGTTCAGTTGTCGGTATACTTCTTTGCAGTAGTCCGTTCTGTTCAGTACGACAGTGGCCCCTCCTTTGTCTGCTGGTTTGATGGCGATGCTGCGGTTGATCTTGAGAGCGCGGATGGCATTGCGTTGTGCTTGGGTGACGTTCGGGGCTGTCTTGTGAATGCGACTGATGAATCTGGCATTGACGCAACTCCTGACAGCTTGAGCATACATGTCGAGTCTAAGGCAGCGGCCTTCCGGAGGGGTCCAATTCGACTCTTTCCTCTTCGGTTGCTGCACCGCAGATCTCTCGGTCTGCTGTTCCGGTTCATTGATAGTCTGCTGGGGTTCGCTGTTGGCCTCTTGGGGTCTGTGGAAGAATTCCCGGAGCCTCATTCGCCTGATGAATTCCTCCGTGTCTGCTGCGAGACTGATGGGGTCCATTTTGGTGGTGGTGCAGAAATTGAGCCCTCTGCTGAGGACTTCGATTTCGTCTGGTTGAAGGGTGTAGTCTGACAAGTTGACAATAGATTTCCCTGTATTGTTTTCTACTGTGGCACCGGGGGTGGCTTGGTTGCTGCTGGTGGTGATGCCGAGTTTCTCAAGCTTTCTGTTCTTGGTGTGCATATAGGTGGCATAGTGTTGTTGTCTCATCTGTTTGGCGGTGTTCCGCAGCTGGTCTGCTGCGTCCTGAGCTCAAGTTGAGAATATGGCCTCTATCTTGGTTTCAAGGTTGCGTCGTCTGCTGTAGAGCTGGTGTACGAGGTGGTTGAGGAGCGTGAGAGAGGTGTGACGGCAGAGTCTCTCAGCATAGTCTGTGTTGTAGGTCGACTCGAGTGGGTTTGTGATCTGTAGCCCTTTCGGGATCTTGTCTGCTTTTTTGCATCTTTGTAGAAACTTAATGTCAGTGTCTATATGCGCGATCTTCCTGGAGAGCCTCTCCACTTTGAGCCGGCAGTTTGCGGTGTCGATGGTAGCCATGATGTGGAGATGCCGGCGTTGAACATACCTCTTCATTCACCTGAGGAAGGAGCAGCGCTCCGAAAGCTAGTGACATCGAAACAAACCTGTTGGACTTTAACCTGGTGTTGTAAGACTTCGTACTGTGCTCAACCCAGTCCAACGCCGGCATCTCCACATCATAGAAATTATAGACATAGGTATAGTAAAGGATCCAAGCTGGGAGATCTTTCCATGCTTGGTTGTCCACTTAGCTCTGTCCAACACTACCACTGGCCTTTACGTGCGAGCCATGTGTTCTCTTACAATGTGATGGTACTGTACCCAGTCCCACATTAACCCTTTATGTGCCAGACCCTTATACTACACTGTTCTTTTCCAATAACCTTGCAAAATGTTATTTCTCTAGAATATGTACAAACAATTTATTTTTGATGTGGGCATGAGGCTGTTGCAATAGGTGAAGAGGATGTTGTTGTGAGGATATTGTAACGAGGTAACAATTGGATAAGGAAGGATATTGTGAGCTGAGTCAAAAAGAAAAAGGAAGAAGTTGTAAGGTCCAGAAGGCTGAGAACAGGCAAAGTCCTCACAGAATATAAAGAAAGTAGGAAGGGACTAAAAAGGGTCATGAAAAGTCCTTGGCAAACAGGATTAAGAAAAATCCCAAGGCAATTTTATACTTGTATATAAAGAGCAAGACAGTAGCCAGGGAAAGGGTTGGCATACTCAAGGAAGGAAGAGGGAATCTATGCGTGGAGCCAGAGGAAATGGGCGAGGTACTAAATGAGTACTTTGCATCAGTATTCACCAAAGAAAAGGACTTGGTGGATGGTGAGTCTGGAGAAGGATGTGTAGATAGTTTGGGTCATATAGATATCAAAAAGGAGGAGTTGTTGGGCATCTTAAAATCATTAAGGTGGGTTAAGTGGATAAGTCCCCTTGCCTGATGGGATCTACCCCAGAATATTGAGGGAGGCAAGGACATTTCTGGGGCCAAGACAGGTCTATGGTACAGGTCCACAGATCACTGAAAGTAATAACGCAGGTGGATAAGGCAGTCAAGAAGACATAGGGCATGCTTGCTTTCATAGGTCAAGACATTGAGTATAAGAATTGTCATGTTGCAGCTGTACAGTATCTTGGTTATGCCACATTTGGAATATTGCGTGCAATTCTGGTCGCCACACTACCAGAAGGATGTGGATGCTTTGGAGAGGTCCATAAGAGGTTTACCAGGATGTTGCCTGGTATGGAGTGTATTAGCTATGAGGTGAGGTTTAATAAACTCAGATTGTTTTCACTGGAGCGAAGGAGGTTGAGGGATGACGTGAAAGCGGTTTACAAAGTTATGAGTGGCATGGACAGAGTGGATACTCAGATGCTTTTTTCCAGGATGGAAAAGTCAAATACTGGGGGACATAGGTTTAAAGTGCAATGGAGAAAGTTTAGAGGGTACGTGCGAGGCAAGTTGTTTTACGCAGAGGGTGGCGAATGCCTGGAATTTGCTGCTGGGGGAGGTGTTGCAAGCAGGTAAGATAACAACGTTAAGAGGCATATTGACAAATACATAAGTAGGATGGGAATAGAGCGATGCGGTCCCCGGAAGTACAGAAGGTTTTAGTTTGGACAGGCATCATGATCGGCACAGGCTCGGAGGGCGGAAGGGCTGGGCCGAAGGGCCGAAGGGGGTTCCTGTGCTGGACTGCTCTTTGTTCTTTGTAATTGGCCTCTCTGTCCATGTGGACCCTGAACTCAAATCTGCTGCTCCATATTGTATCGAAATCTTTAATTAATGCAAGGCTATCCTTTGTCCATTATTTTAAGAGCAATATTAACTTGTTTGAAATAAGTAGATGAATTTCACTGTTAAAATAGAAACAAAACTATTGTTTTGTCTCTATTTTAACAAATTTTGGAGGTCCAGAGACTTATTGGGTCAAATACATAGATTGTTAAAGTGTTATGACTTGTACAGAAAATAATCAAACAGGCAAAACTTGGCTTTTATATCACAAGGGCTAGAATACAAGAGGGTAGGGCGGTATGTGGCGCAGTGGTTAGCACTGGGACTGTGGCGCTGATTACCCGGGTTCGAATCCCGGCCCTGGATCACTGTCCGTGTGGAGTTTGCACATTCTCCCCTTGTCTGGGTGGGTTTCACCCCTACAACTCAAAGATGTGCAGGTTAGGTGGATTGGCCATGCTAAATTGCCCCTTAATTGGAAAAAAAACATTATTGGGTACTCTGAAAAAAAAAATTTTTTTTTTAAAAGAATACAAGAGGGTAGAAGTTATGTTCCAGCTGTACATTGCTTTAGTTAGACCACAACCAGGTGTGCAGTGTTCAATTCTGCATGCCACAACTTAGGAAAGGCATTCTAACTATGAAGGGAGTGCAGAGTAGATTTACTAGAATGATATCTGGACTCTGAAGTGCTAAATTACAAGGAGAGATGACACAAACTGTGCGAAACTCAGAACAGAACACAGCAAATGCTTGAAATAAAAAAAGAAAATGCTGGAAATACTCAGCAGGACCGGCAGCATCTGTGACAGGAGAAACAGAGTTAGCATTTCAGGGTGATAATCTTCCATCCACCCCCTTCCCAGCCACTCACTGGACATTACTGAAGCATGAAACAGCACTCGATGCATGCGTTGACACAAAGCCTGCAGAGACAGAAGAAATCCGGCAGAAAATGCATCGTGGGAACGCCTAATTCAGGACGTGTGACAAAAGAGCAAATTATGGGATGGTCCTGGACAATCCAGGATGGCTGACCAACCTGTCATGACCATAGCATGCCACAAATCTCATTAAAGCCAATAAAGTACTTTTGAAATTTAATCCGATTGTAATGTAGGACTTTAAAAGACTATAGGTTGGTTCAATCAAAGACTTCAAGAAGAGGAACAGAAAGGTCAAGAGAGAAAAACTATTAGTACTGATTGAGACATTTTAGGGCAAAGGGGAAAATCAGAGCTATAACTTTCGGCAGTGAAGATAAACATTTTTACATGTAAAGAGTGGGAGATGTTTGGAACTCTCTTCCACAAACAGCAATTGAAGCTCGATTGATTGTTTATTTTAAATCTCGGTTAGATAGATTTTTCTTTGCCAAAGGTATTCAGGGGATGAGGGCACGATCTCCTTGAATGTTGCAACAGGCTAGAGGGGTTAAATTGCCTACTCCAGTTTCTATGGAACCATGAATTGTTTTTACACCAACACTGCAAGAGAATTATGTTTAAAAGACACATGGAGACTAGCAAAAGAACAAGGGTTTCCCTTTTGGCTGAGGTTCAAAAGAGGCTGCTTTGCAGTTGGCCCTGATCAGTTGTCGTCAGTAAATAAGTTGCAACACTTGAAGCAAATGGCTTTGAGAGTAATTCTCCTTTCCAAAATGATGATCAAACGCATTTCTACTATATGGAGCATTGACATTTATAAGCTTACTCTGTAAGGGCTCCTAACAAAGCAGCATGTGAACCGTTCCTTATTGTATCAGCCCAATATCAATTTAAAGAAAATATTGACTGAAAATTATACACTTTTTGCATTCCTGAAGTTTTGACACATGCGTTCTTCCTTATGATATCTTTAAAGACATTAGAATATGTAAGAGTTGTTAAGTACCAGGTAGCATGTTAAAAGCTCACTGGGGAGGGTGCACGTCACTGTCAGTGCCATGATGCGCTCTCCCCAGCCCACACTCCCCTGCCCCAAGATTCACCAACGTATGTGAGTACTTGTGCGCTTAAAGGTCCCTGTTAGGCGCCTGCCAGCTAACGCAGTGCGCACTGCGGTATGCATGCTGGGATCATGACGTGGGTGATGGTTTTGGGCCTTCCCTTTCCTAAACCACAACCGACAGCCGCATGGAGTTTAGTACAGCTTTTGTCGCAAGTAAATCTAGTCCTGTGTAATTGAACGATAGCCCTGAATTCCATTGCTTGCTTGTTCAACCTCTGGCAATAGGCTGACATTTCATTCTGTTCACTACAGGTCTCCTATGTTAAGGCCATAGATATCTGGATGGCAGTCTGTCTGCTATTTGTGTTCTCTGCCCTCCTGGAATATGCAGCCGTGAATTTTGTGTCGAGACAACACAAAGAGCTACTCCGACTACGGAGAAGGAAACGGAAGGTCAGAAACCATCTTCTTAATTTGAAGCTGGACAAGGTTGCACACAGCAGCTCCTCACTGTAACACTTCCTGACATATCACCGCCGTGACTGTTAATTACTCTTTGCACTGGCCAAGTATTCAATCAGAACACATTCACAAACATAAGGCCCCCATTGCAACACATACAGAAAGAACTCAAAAGTTAGTGGCATGTAGGAAACATTGGTGCAAAGCCTCATATTTAAGACCCGTACTTAATGAACCAAAGTATGACTTCTATCGCAAGTAACGTTTTCTCTCGCGTAATTTATAGAGCTGGAAATATTTGAAAATGTAGAGGTCATTGAAGCCCCTGTGGCTGTACATGTATTTGATCTTAATAGATTACTTTTTTGTTTCTCTTGTTTGCTCAACCATTTTGATGAAAGAATGTTGAGGGGGTGCTTGATGGAAATGAAAACATAGAAACGATGCGGCGTAGCAATGGCTTGAGAAGCAGCGACCCCATATACGGGACTTTGGCTCAAATCTACAGTTCAAATTTCGGGGTAAAATGACAAGCAGATGTCCCATTTGTCATGTGCTAAGCAGTCATAAATAGCGGAGTTGTCCTTTTGTTTAACCTCTTGGCTGTATTAAGTAGGAACTGTCACCCCTTGTAGTCTGTTTACTGTTCCTATGTGGTAAAACGTAATCTCATCTTAAGGTACCTATCTTGTTGAAATATTTATTTAGATCAGATTTAGTCTCCCATCCAAACAAAAAAAACAGTTTTCAACTGTCAGACAAAAATAAATTGTATTTCATATCATCTGGCAAAGGAAATGCAATACTTTGCGAAGTGGTGGGCTGCAAAACAAGAACAGGAATTGGTGGAAATGCGGATGGCGGCGACATCTGAAAGAGGCAAATATTTCTGACATGATCCTTTGTCAGAGTTAAGTTATTCCTCAAACGTCCAGGCTAGACCAACTTGTTCAGACATTAAGGATTGAAGCCGCCTTATTTTATGGAACCAAACATTTTGTTCGGATTTGGGAGTAACTCTGGGAATATATTCAGCTTTGAAAAGAAAAGAAATACCATGAACATTAGAAACAATAGTTGAGCAAAAAAGTAAAAATGTTAATCAACAATGTTTGAAATGAATTGAAATCCACATAAAGAAAGTCTCCACTCATCGCTAGAGTGTGAGGCCTGAACTTCTGCGCAGGCGGAGAGGGTACCCCAGCATGGCCAAAATGGAACTGGAGGCCTAAATCTGGAAGTCCCGTCCCCCGAGCCAGGCCCCCACCATTACTGCGAGGGTGGGGGAATGGGGACGGGTCATATTTTGGACTTGCACGTTCCATGGAAGGAGCTACACATTTAACACTGCAGCTGCCTTCAGCCTGATCTGATGTTTGAAAGGCGGGAGTGGGAAATATGAACCCGTTCGGAGAAGGCATAAACTTAATGGAGTTCCTTGGAGAGGTAGGATTTTCCTTTGGATAGGTTCTAGGACACCTTTGGGTAAGGTCAGTTACCTTTTGGGAGAAGTAGAGTGCTCTTTGGGAGAGGTCAAGTACCCTTTGGGATTGTTCAAAGTAGGTATGAGTATGCATACAAGTGGATAAACACATTAAAATTGTCAAGTAATTGGAACTGTCAAGAAAACTGCCAAGCAAACTGTCAAGGAAACTGACCCTAGAGCTGTCAAGCTCTCAAGAAATTAAAATGTTTCTGTCCTTTAAACATTTGACAAAACCATCTGCAACATTAAAAAAATATGTGCTTTCGATTTCGCTCTTACATCACTATTAAGATTACCATTATAGGATTAGCGCCGCATGACTGATTTTGCAAGTTGTCATTATCACAGTGGGGTGGGTGCCTGTCAGTTTGCAGTTTGATTGACAGCTACAAATGCCTATTAAAGGAGCAGAAAAAACAGAGTTCCAGTTTTGGCACATATAGCATGCAGCGCCGACATCTTGTTAGATCTCAAGAGCCTTTCCAAACGTCAAAACTTCGTGAGGCTTTGTCGTGTCACCGAGTGGGGCATGACAAGGTTGTTTGATTGCGCCCTAAGTCTTTGAAGTGGGAGTATGAATACAAATGTTTTTTCTTTATTAGAGACTAAAGGAATTTAAATGGGCTAGAAGAGGCCATGGGGTGGGGATGTAGGTGGTGGCATAGGTTGCTGTGGGTTTACATGAATTGGGCTTAGGGAGTGTGTGGGAGGGTGAGGGAGCATGAAGCATGAAGGCTGAAGGAATGTGGTTTGTTTTATTCTTTTTTTCATAGCTGTAAAGTATCAGAGCATTAAGTAGGGTGGGGCTTTCGCATGAGTAGGTAGCCACTTTGGCTGCCTCCAAACTCTTCCCGGGACAGCAGGCCCATGTCCAGTTAAGGGGCTGGTTTAACACAGTGGGCTAAACAGCTGGCTTGTAATGCAGAACAAGGCCAGCAGCATGGGTTCAATTCCCGTACCAGCCTCCCCGAACAGGCGCCGGAATGTGGCGACTGGGGGCTTTTCCTAGTAACTTCATTGAAGCCTACTTGTGACAATAAGTGATTATTATTATATTATTATACCCACGCCTTCCCTCAACCCCACCCCAGGAACGAAAATGCAAACAGCTGAGACATTTTTCCAGATTGAGTTTGTGGAGCAATTGTCCCAACTTTGCGCCCTCAACATCGGAGGGGAAATTCAGGCCTTAGTCTCCAACAGGAGTCGAGGCCACAAGTTGGAGCCTAAGTTAAGTAATTTATAGAAAGGTTAGCACACTGCACAAATACATTATCCAGGTAGTTTACAAGCATGGGAGCTAATCAAGTCAATAAAGCATTGAAGTTTGCTCAGGGGAAATGATATTGTGGATTTCTAGACCTGGCCATTCAAATTCTCCTAAATGAAGAGGACATAGAACATCGAACATAGAAAATACAGCACAGAACAGGCCCTTCGGCCCACGACGTTGTGCCGAACCTTTGTCCTAGATTAATCATAGATTATCATTGAATTTACAGTGCAGAAGGAGGCCACCCGGCCCCCCGAGTCCGCACCGGCCCCCGGAAAGAGCACCCCACCCAAACCCAACACCTCCACCCAACACCAAGGGCAATTTTGGACACTAAGGGCAATTTATCATGGCCAATCCACCTACCCTGCACATCTTTGGACTGTGGGAGGAAACCGGAGCACCCAGAGGAAACCCACGCAGACACAGGGAGGACGCGCAGACTCCGCACAGACAGTGACCTAAGCCGGAATCGAACCTGGGACCCTGGAGCTGTGAAGCAATTGTGCTATCCACAATGCTACCGTGCTGCCCTTAAGAACAAATAAATCTACACTATATAATTTTACCGTAATCCATGTACCTACCCAATAGCTGCTTTAAGGTCCCTAATGCTTCCGACTCAACTACTTCCACAGGTAGTGCATTCCATGCCCCCACTACTCTCTGGGTAAAGAACCTACCTCTGATATCCCTCCTATATCTTCCACCTTTCACCTTAAATTTATGTCCCCTTGTAATGGTTTGTTCCACCCGGGGAAAAAGTCTCTGACTGTCTACTCTATCTATTCCCCTGATCATCTTATAAACCTCTATCAAGTCGCCCCTCACCCTTCTCCGTTCTAATGAGAAAAGGCCTAGCACCCTCAACCTTTCCTCGTAAGACCTACTCTCCATTCCAGGTAACATCCTGGTAAATCTTCTTTGCACCTTTTCCAAAGCTTCCACATCCTTCCTAAAATGAGGTGAGCAGAACTGTACACAGTACTCCAAATGTGGCCTTACCAAAGTTTTGTACAGCTGCATCATCACCTCACGGCTCTTAAATTCAATCCCTCTGTTAATGAACGCGAGCACACCATAGGCCTTCTTCACAGCTCTATCCACTTGAGTGGCAACTTTCAAAGATGTATGAACGTAGACCCCAAGATCTCTCTGCTCCTCCACATTGCCAAGAACTCTATTGTTAACCCTGTATTCCGCATTCATATTTGCCCTTCCAAAATGGACAACCTCACACTTTTCAGGGTTAAACTCCATCTGCCACTTCTCAGCCCAGCTCTGCATCCTATCTATGTCTCTTTGCAGCCGACAACAGCCCTCCTTACTATCCACAACTCCACCAATCTTCGTATCGTCTGCAAATTTACTGACCCACCCTTCAACTCCCTCATCCAAGTCATTAATGAAAATCACAAACAGCAGAGGACCCAGAACTGATCCCTGCGATACGCCACTGGTAACTGGGATCCAGGCTGAATATTTGCCATCCACCACCACTCTCTGACTTCTATTGGTGAGCCAGTTCGTTAACCAACTGGCCAAATTTCCCACTATCCCATGCCCCCTTACTTTCTGCAGAAGCCTACCATGGGGAACCTTATCAAATGCCTTACTAAAATCCATGTACACTACATCCACTGCTTTACCTTCATCCACATGCTTGGTCACCTCCTCAAAGAATTCAATAAGATTTGTAAGGCAAGACCTACCCCTCACAAATCCGTACTGACTATCCCTAATCAAGCAGTGTCTTTCCAGATGCTCAGAAATCCTATCTTTCAGTGCCCTTTCCATTACTTTGCCTACCACCGAAGTAAGACTAACTGGCCTGTAATTCCCAGGGCTATCCCTAGTCCCTTTTTTGAACAGGGGCACGACATTCGCCACTCTCCAATCCCCTGGTACCACCCCTGTTGACCGTAAGGACGAAAAGATCATTGCCAAAGGCTCTGCAATTTCACCTCTTGCTTCCCATAGAATCCTTGGATATATCCCATCAGGCCCGGGGGACTTGTCTATCCTCAAGTTTTTCAAAATGCCCAACACATCTTCCTTCCTAACAAGTATTTCCTCGAGCTTACCAGTCTGTTTCACACTGTCCTCTCCAACAATATCGCCCCTCTCATTTGTAAATACAGAAGAAAAGTACTCGTTCAAGACCTCTCCTATCTCTTCAGACTCAATACACAATCTCCCGCTACTGTCCTTGATCGGACCTACCCTCGCCATATGGATAACATGATGAATCCATATGGCACAAAACTCTAACTCCCCTGACACTCCAACCCTCCGAATTGAAGAACACACAGGCCAAAGAGCTTTAGAAATAGTAGCAGGAGTAGAGAGAATGGCCCCTAAGCATGCTCTACCACTCAATCCGATCATGCCTGACCTTCTGTCCCAATTCCACTTTCCCAGCCGCTTCCATATCCTTTGATTCACGGAAGACTAAAATTCTGTTTTTAAAAATGAACCAATAGAGGCTTAGTAGACACATGCAGCTGGACACTCCAACCCTCCCTTCGATGAACATAATGCAGTGGATCTCGAAGACTAAACACTCCAACTCTAGAAGTTAACATGGTTGTATGTATATGGAGGTGATTATTTTCTGCCAATTTTCAAATCAGGTGTAATATGAATGTAAGTAGTTTACCTTTTGGAAGCGAATAAATGGAAAATAAAAATAAGGAAAATGTAAGTGGTGCTTAAGACAATCTCTATAAAAGTAATCAAGTGAGCCAGGCAGATAAAGGACCCGAATTTAAAATTAATCATTATGGGGATTGTTAGCAATAATAGAGTCAGAGAGTCATAACATACAGAAGAGGCCCTTTGGCCAATCGAATTTGCACTGACAAAACTACACTAAACCTGCACTAATCCCACTTTCCTGCACTTGGCCCATAGCTTTTAAGGTTATAACATTTGAAGTGCTCATCCACATATTTTGCAATGGTTGTGGGGTAGGGGCGGCACGGTGGCGCAGTGGTTAGCACTGCTGTCTCATGGCGCTGAGGACCCAGATGCGATCCCGGCCCCGGGTCACTGTCTGTGTGGAGTTTGCACATTCTCCCCGTGTCTGCGTAGGTCTCACCCCCACAACACAAAGATGTTCAGGTTAGGTGGTTTGGCCATGCTAAGTTGCCCCTTAATTGAAAAAAAAAATAATTGGGTACTCAAATAAAATAAAGGTTGTGAGGCTTCCTCCCTCTACTACCCTACCAGGTAGTGCATTCCTCCAATCCTTTGGCTCCTCTCCTGTGGCCAGAGAGGAACTAAAAGTTTGGGTCAGAGCCCCTGTAATTTCCTCCCTGCCCTCCCACAGCAGCCTGAGATACAACTTATCTCAAACTGAGGATTTGTCTACTTTTAAGCCCACCAAAATCTCAAGTATCTCCTCACTCCCTATTTAAAACTGTTCAAGACCTCACAGTCCCACTCCCTGTATTCTGTACCTACTACCTCCTCCTCCTGAGTAGAGACAGATATGAACTACTCGCTTAACACCACCTTCCCAATGTCCTGCGGCTCCACACACAGATTACCCCCTTCGTCCCTAATAGGCCCTATCCTTTCCCTGGCTATCCTCTTCTTATTAATAGACTTAGAGAATATCTTGGGATTCTTTCAATTCATACCCACCATACCCCTCTTTGCTCTCCTAATTGTTTTTTTAAATTCCCCCGTGCACTTTCTATACTCCAGTAAGGCCTCTGTGGGTTTGTTCCCTTTGTACCTGTCAAAGGGCTCACTTTTCTTCCTTATCGAGTCCTGACTATTCCTGGATATCAAAGGTTCTCTGGGATTGTAGCTACTATACTTCACCCCAAAAGGAACATGTTGGGCCTGTCCTCTCCCAATTTCCTCCTTGAACGCCCCCCTCCACTGTCCTCCTGTAGATTTTTCCACAAGAATCTCCTCCCAGTCTACTTTGACCAGATCCTGCCTTATTTTAACATAATCTGCCTTTCCCCCAATCCAAAACCGCTTTTTGCAGGCCATCTTCAGGTAACCTTCACAACAAAATTCCACGAAATTATTGTTTTGAATTCATTAGTGGGATGCAGGCATTTCTGACAAGGCCAGTATATTTTCTATCTGTGTTTGCCCTTGAGGTATTGGTGGTGATCCCCCCTTTTCATCAGGGAAGGGTAAAGCTACGGACAGTATAATGGTTAATGGAGAGCAAGGCAGCAGGTTACGTGACAGGTTATTATGTAGAGATATGGGTTCAAAGACAAGGAAAATTAGGAGAAAGGGTAAGAGGAAAAATAATTTACGGAAAGTTACTGATCAAGGTGTTAGGATTCATAACAAAGACATAAAAAACAGCATAAGTGTACTTTACCTGAATGCTCGTAGTATACGGAATAAGGTGAATGAGCTGATGGCGCAAATCATCGTGAATGACTATGATTTAGTGGCCATTACTGAAACATGGTTAAAGGATGGTCATGACTGGGAGTTAAATATCCAAGGGTATCAGACTATACGAAAGGATAGAATGGACGGTAAGGGCGGTGGTGTAGCTTTGTTGTTTAAGGATGGCATCCAGGCAATAGTAAGGGATGATATTGGTGCTATGGAGGACAACGTTGAATCAATTTGGGTGGAAATCAGGAATAGTAAGGCGAAAAGGTCACTGATAGGAGTAGTCTACAGACCACCAAATAGTAACAGGATGGTAGGGCTGGCAATAAGCAAAGAAATAACGGATGCATGTAGAAATGGTACAGCATTTATCATGGGGGATTTTAATCTACATGTCGATTGGTTTAACCAGGTTGGTAAAGGCAGCCTTGAGGAGGAGTTTATAGAATGTGTCCGGGATAATTTCCTGGAACAGTATGTAATGGAACCTACAAGGGACCAAGCATTCCTAGATCTGGTCCTGCGTAATGAGGCAGGATTGATTAATGATCTCATAGTTCGGGATCCTCTTGGAAGGAGCGACCACAATATGGTGGAATTTAAAATACAGTTGGAGGATGACATGGTAAAATCAAACACTAGTGTTTTGTGCTTAAACAAAGGCGATTACAATGGGATGAGAGAAGAACTAGCTAAGGTAGACTGGGAGCAAAGACTTCATGGTGAAGCAGTTGAGGAACAGTGGAGAACCTTCCGAGCGATCTTTCACAGTGTTCAGAAAAGGTTCATACCGACAAAAAAGAAAGGCGGTAGAAAGGGGAAAAATCGACCGTGGATATCTAAGGAGGTGAGGGAGAGTATCAAATTGAAGAAAAAAACATACAAAATGGCAAAAATTAGTGGGAGACTAGAGGACTGGGAAGTCTTTAGGGGACAACAGAAAGCTACTAAAAAAGCTATAAAGAAGAGTAAGGTAGACTATGAAAGTAAACTGGCTCAGAACATAAAAGCAGATAGTAAAAGCTTCTACAAATATATAAGGCAAAAAAGAGTGGCTAAGGTAAATATTGGTCCTTTGGAAGATGAGAAGGGAGATTTAATAATAGGAGACGGGGAAATGGCTGAGGAGCTGAACAGGTTTTTTGGGTCAGTCTTCACAGTGGAAGACACAAATAACATGCCAGTGACTGATGGAAATAAAGATATGATAGGTGAGGACCTTGAGATGATTGTAATCACTAAGGAGGCAGTATTGGGCAAGCTAATGGGGCTAAAGGTAGACAGGTCTCCTGGCCCTGATGGGATGCATCCCAGAGTGTTAAAAGAGATGGCCTGGGAAATTGTAAACGCACTAGTGATAATTTATCAATATTCACTAGACTCTGGGGTGGTCCCAGAGGATTGGAAAGTAGCAAACGTGACACCACTATTTAAAAAAGGAGATCGGCAGAAAGCAGGTAATTATAGGCCGGTAAGCTTAACTTCGGTTGTAGGGAATATGCTGGAATCTATCATTAAGGAGGAAATAGCGGGGCACCTGGTGGGAAATTGTCCCATTGGGCAGACGCAGCATGTGTTCACAAATCATAGAATCATAGAATCATAGAATTTACAGTGCAGAAGGAGGCCATTCGGCCCATCGAGTCTGCACCGGCTCTTGGAAAGAGCACCCTACCCAAGGTCCACACGTCCACCCTATCCCCATAACCCAGTAACCCCACCCACCACTAAGGGCAATTTTGGACACTATGGGCAATTTAGCATGGCCAATCCACCTAACCCGCACATCTTTGGACTGTGGGAGGAAACCGGAGCACCCGGAGGAAACCCACGCACACACGGGGAGGATGTGCAGACTCCGCACAGACAGTGACCCAAGCCGGAATCGAACCTGGGACCCTGGAGCTGTGAAGCATTTGTGCTATCCACAATGCTACCGTGCTGCCCCACTGGTAGGTCATGTCTGACTAAGTTGGTAGAATTTTTTGAGGACGTTACCAGTGCAGTAGATAACGGGGAGCCAATGGATGTGGTATATCTGGATTTCCAGAAAGCTTTTGACAAGGTGCCACACAAAAGGTTGCTGCATAAACTAAAGATGCATGGCATTGAGGGTAAAGTGGTAGCATGGGTAGAGGATTGGTTAACTAACAGAAAGCAGAGAGTGGGGATAAATGGGTGTTTCTCTGGTTGGCAACGTGTAACTAGTGGGGTCCCTCAAGGATCAGTGTTGGGCCTGCAATTGTTCACAATTTACATAGATGATTTGGAGTTGGGGACCAAATGCAATGTGTCAAAGTTTGCAGACGACACTAAGATGAGTGGTAAAGCAAAAAGTGCAGAGGATACCGGAAGTCTGCAGAAGGATTTGGATAGGTTAGGTGAATGGGCTAGGGTCTGGCAGATGGAATTCAATGTTGCCAAGTGTAAGGCTATCCATTTTGGGAGGAATAACCGCAGAATGCATTATTATTTAAACGGTAAGATGTTAAAACATGCTGCTGTGCAGAGGCACCTGGGTGTGCTGGTGCACAAGTCACAAAAAGTTGGTGTGCAGGTGCAACAGGTGATTAAGAAGGCTAATCGAGTTTTGTCTTTCATTGCTAGAGGGATGGAGTTCAAGACTAGGGAGGTTATGCTGCAATTGTATAGGGTGTTGGTGAGGCCACATCTGGAGTATTGTGTTCAGTTTTGGTCTCCATACCTGAGAAAGGACATATTGGCACTGGAGGGAGTGCAGAGGAGATTCACTGGGTTGATCCCAGAGTTGAGGGGATTAGATTATGACGAGAGGTTGAGTAGACTGGGACTGTACTCATTGGAGTTTAGAAGGATGCGGGGGGATCTTATTGAGACATATAAAATTATGAAGGGAATAGATAGGATAGATGCGGGCAGGTTGTTTCCACTGGTCGGGGAAAGCAGAACTAGGGGGCATAGCCTCAAAATAAGAGGAGGTAGATTTAGGACGGAGTGTAGGAGGAACTTCTTCACCCAAAGGGTCGTGAATCTCTGGAATTCCTTGCCCAGTGAAGCAGTTGAAGCTCCTTCTTTAAACGTTTTTAAGAAAAAGATAGATGCCTTTCTGAAGAATAAAGGGATTCGGGGATATGGTGTACGGGCCGGAGAGTGGAGCTGAGTCCACAAAGATCAGCCATGGTCTCATTGAATGGTGGAGCAGGCTCGAGGGGCCAGATGGCCTACTCCTGTTCCTAGTTCTTATGTTCTTATTTCACAATCCATTTGGTGTAGGTACAGCCACAGTGCTGTTAGGAAGGGTGATCCAGAATTTTGACCCAGTGACAGTGAAGGAACGGTAATATATTTCCAGCTCAGAGTGGTGCCTGGCTTGAAGGGATCTTGGATGTTGCTCCCGAGCGTTTGCTGCCCTTGATCTCCTGACATAAAATATAAAAATAAATTATCGTGCTTCACTGCACTCACATTGATTTATCAGAGATATGGAAAGTGCAGAAAAAGAAATATAGCATATACAGCGCGAAGAAAAATTAACGATAGGAATCCCGATATAGATTGCAAGATGGATAGATAGCCAAGTAGGCAGACAGAAAGACTGGCAGAGATGGATAGAAATATGCCTTCACTTAGATAGACAGATTCTGATAGATAGTTACAGATAAAGATAGATAAAGTTAAAGAGTTTGATAAATATTACAGTGTGCAACCATTACAGTTGATTGTCTAACCTTTGCGTCATCTAAATTGACATTTGAGATAATCTCAGTTAAAACAATCTGGAGATTCTGTCGGAAGGATTTTACAAGTTTGAAAATGAGTTGCTTAAGAAAGTACTTGAAGGGAATAGGTTACGCAATGTCAGAAAGGTTTGGAGGCAATGGAAGTGGATATAATTGTTTTGAGCCTGAATGTTGCGTTTTACAAATGCTAATAATTGAATACTAGCAGAACTGAATGCTCGTGCTGTCACATTTACTGCAGTAATTAGTTCTAGAATGTTCTGCATTTTATAAAATTTTCAAAGGAAAACAAAATCAACCCATCTAGGGAATCTTACCTTTGCAAACTGCTCCGACAGATGCAGCCTTAAGTAGCTACCACATATTCTGTGAACAGATGTTAGTTTTTTTCACAATATATCCAACTGATTATATATTTGACAAAAAATGTTCTTCTATTTGTATTAGCCTTGAGCAAGCATCATTTTTCTTCCAGTGTGGTTGTCTGGAACATATTTGTTTACAATACTGTTCACTTGTACTCGGGAGACTAATTTAAAGTAACTATTGCTGCGAACAGCCCCCTTTTTAATAGGTTATTAAAATGAAGCACCTCTGTGCCAAGACTGACGTGTTGTGAAAAATAAAGGAAGAGCCACATACTGAAAATGCTTCCAAGAAAATATTTTCTCCACACGCGTCTCGTTCTCTTTGGGGATTAAACCGCGTTTTCTTTTTGTTTTCTCTGACGTTTCACTCACCATTTCTTTGAGCAACCTAACACTTTTCTTTCATCCTCCCTTTGTAAGTTATTGGTCTGGTGCATGGGAAAAGCACACAGATGGGCCAACACGACATTTGATGGCTGCCCAAATGTATAGCACCAGGTTCAGTTCAGGGTCTGACGATCCACATTCCGTCCACGCTCACTGGATGATACTGATCCGACAGGGCACCTCCATTCACGCAAGTCAAAACCCACTTCTTCAGTGCTTGCTCTCAGGCTGCTGTTGCAGACAGATGTTGAGTTGTCAAGTAATTATGGACCTCACCGTCACAGTTTCTTTTACATCACCTACTGCGTGAGCATTTCTAGGATTGAAACCAAAAAGGCTGGGCAGATGAGGAGGAAGTAAACCTATACTCAAGGTCATTCAACGCCTTGAATTTTCCTTTTGATATTTTTCCACTTTTTTGTCCCATATCTTTCTCGTTCCACCTCTTTCTTTTAAGACTCCCTTATCCCACCTGAATTCCTCGGTTCTGCTTCGTGCCTCAGCCTAGAGCTACATGAAACTTTGCACATTTGCTATCCATGTTACTTTGCAGTTAATGATGTGTATCAATTTATGTCCCTCGTTGGAACAACGTTGCTTTAAGAGTTCAATTACTGACGTACTGATGATGTCATCGGCAGTTTAGGCAGGTGAAAAGTCAGTCTATCCTAACAATCTGTATAGTAAACACATTTCCAATAAAGCTCTTGCTTGTTTGTACCTCCGTGGTCTTCAAGCCTAACCTTTAAAAATGCCACAAAGTAAATGGAGTTGAAATCAGCCATGATTGAATGGTGGAGTGGACTCGATGGGCCGAATGACCTTACTTCCGCTCCTATGTCTTATGGTCTTATGGACTTAAAGAAGACTGGTGATGTGGAGTTCAGAACCATGCTGGCAGGCTCCCACAGAAGAGGATAAAAATGGAAAAATTGTCGATCCGTGTGCAGACATCCCAAAAAGATTAAGAAGCTGAAAGACTTTGCTGCATGAAAGCTGGAAATGGAGGGCTGTTGATTGATAGTGGCAACCATCGAAGTAACCAAAATTTATGCAAAGGTTTCTTTGGAGGCAGCATCGAAACAAGCTCATCATATGCCCCGTCTGGAAAGTTCTGGAACAGTGCTCCCTTTACTGTGAGTAGCAAGTAAAGTAATAATAATCTTTATTATTGTCACAAGTAAGCTTACATTGGCACTGCAATGAAGTTACTGTAAAAATCCCAGGGTTCACATGGGACCATATGATGAAAACACCGAGCACTGGAGCTCATATACTGATGTATTCAAATACTTCATTCAGGTAACCAAAATTGTGGCGAACATAGTTGTCCCAACTTTTCTGAGCATAATGGGGAGAAATCTTTCACCTTCCTGCGAAGTCTGGTGCAATCAGAAAAAACAGGCATGAAAACATATGGTGAAATAGTGGAGATATTGCAGGACTACCTCTCACCGAAATCTTTGGTCATTGTCAAGAGGGTCAGGTTCCATAAATGTGACCAGCAAGAAGTTGAATCAGTCACAAAGTTCATAGCTACTTTAAAGAAATTATCCGAATACAGTGAACTTTGCGATGTCTTGAACGACACTATTTGAGACAGACTTGTACGTGTGCTAAGAAGTGAAGGTATCCAGAAAAGGACATAAACAGAAAGCAACTTAGACCTAAATAAGGCTTTAGAAATCATGATCTCTATAGCATTAGCAACTAAGGAAGCGCAACAATTAAACTCGAGCATTAAAATCCATAAAATGTCTACTGAGACTCGAACACCGACACCCATTCAAAATTGCCATTGATGTGCAAAACTGGGCACACAGCAACTGGTTTCTGGAGTAAAGATTCAAAGTGCAAGAATTGTGGTAAAAAGAGGTACACCGAAAGTGCGTGTTGGAGAAAGAAAAATGTTTCAAACAAGAATTATGAAAAGCAAGAACCAAATACATCAAATGAAACATTTAATACAGGAAACATATCCATATGATATGAAAAGGACGCGAGAAAGGACCAGAGTTAGAGTCAAATGATGAGCGTGCTGGCCAATACAGAAGTCACAAAATGTTAGTGGGTTACTCCTTTACTAGACAGACAACCAGTGAAAATGTAGCTGGAAACTGGCACAGCCATTTAATTCGTACCAGAAACTGTTCACCAAGAGAAACTATGACACTTGAACTTATAGTCCACAAAGTCCACTTGTCCTTATAGTCCACAAAGATACCACTTGAAAAATATGCTGGAGAAGTTGTACCATTGAGGGGTTGTATCGATGTAAATGGACAGCCTGCAGACTTGTCCGTGCACATTATTAAAGGTAACTGTCCTGCCCTGACGGGGAGAACGTGGCTGGAGATAATCGAGTTAAACTGGGCCGAGGTGAATCTCATGTCAGAGTCCGAAGCAGCCCAACCAAAAGCCTAAAGGAACAGAAAGTGGCAGCTGCTGATAAGCGCTAAAAGCAGCTGTGGCCAAGGCTCAGGCTAGCAGTGCTGGGACCAAGATGACAATGGCTCAGCATGTTGGAATAAATGTGGTTTAGGATCGAGAAACAAAGGGTGAAGAGTTACTTGAAGATGCATACGACTGCTTTGACAAAAATGAAGGTCAGAAGTACACTGAAAAATTCAGCAAGGATGACCAGAATGGATTTACTTGTTCCCTTTGTAAATTCTGAACCGCAGAGGAACAGTAAATTGAGACACATCTTGAAATGCCTGACCATAAGGAAACAGAACATTCAGTTTGGAAAGTGAGCTTCTGACTTCCTTCGTATGTCGATGGTCAACAAAATTAAAAGGGTTGCTGATCTTAAACAACGGCAGCACCAGCCAGCACAGAAACTCGTCAAGGATGTTTGGATGGGAGTTGTCCCCGACAACTGAATGATAAGAGCTGGAGAGGCTGAGGGTGCAGTCTACATGGTGTTAAAGGTAACTATCCAGACCTGATGGGGAGAACCTGTACAGCAACATCTGAAGTCCAATGAACATATCACCAGCATGCAGAATTACCATAACTTGGCTTTGGTTAACAATCCAACCCTAAAGGCTAAATTTGATATTGTAGAATCAATCATAGAACCTCGACAATGCACAAGGAGGCCACTTGGCCCACTGAGTCTTCACCGACACTCCGAAAGAACACCCCACCATGGACCAGTCCCCTATCCTATCCCCACAACCCCATACAACCTGAAACTCTTTGGACATTAAGGGGAAATTTAACAAAGCCAATCCACCTGACCTGCACATCTTTGGACTGTGAGAAGAAACCGAATCACCCAGAGGAATCCCACGCAGACACAGAGAGAACGTACAAACACCACATAGGCAGTCACCCAAGGCCGGAATTGAACCCGGGTCCCTGGCTCTTTGATGCAGAAGTGCTAACATCCTTATATTCTTAAAGTTTGACAACCCTTTTGAGGGCAGCGCGGTAGTATAGTGGTTCGCACAGTTGCTTCACAGCTCCAGGATCCCAGGTTCGACTCCTGGCTTGGGTCACTGTCTGTGCAGAGTTTGCACATCCTCCCTGTGTGTGCGTGGGTTTCCTCCGTGTGCTCCGGTTTCCTCCCACAGTCCAAATGTGTGCAGGTTAGGTGGATTGGCCATGCTAAATTGCCCTTAATATCCAGAAAAGGTTAGCTGGGGTTACTGGGTTACGGGATAGGGTGGAGGTGTGGGGCTTAGGTGGGGTGCTCTTTCCAAGAGCTGGTGCATACTCGATGGGCCGAATGGCCTCCGTCTGCATTGTAAGTTCTATGTAAGTCCTCAGGAGCACGAGCCTCAACTAGATAATTTAGAAACTACATTCCAGAAACAAGATCTAAAACGCTTGGTGAATGCAGTAGAATGAAACCTTGAGGGGAGAGACAGGCTCTGACAGAGGCATGTCACAATATGCAGAAGGCTCCCCAGAGGCTGTGCCACGAGATTCAGGTAAAGGAGGCCCTGGTATGCAGCCTGGAGCAGTAGCGGTTGGCAACTAAAAAACAGATCAACAGCCTGGGGCAAGAACTAAATAGCTAGCCTCTGAAGCGAAATCTTTTTAAAAAGCAGCTGAATCAGGTTTTTGCAACATGAAAACAGGGCTAAAGTCCATGGCCGGGATTCTCTGATCCTGCGCCGGGTCGGAGAATCGCCGAGGGAGAGCGGGAACGGCCATGCCGCTCCGACGCCAGGCCGCCGATTGGAGAATAGGCGCCAATCGCGCCCACGGGGTCGCCGCCGCGCCGGGGTGGGTGCCTTGATGACTGGGCATGTCCTAAGTGGTCATTGACGCTGTTATTTACGCTTCCTGGGTACAGGGAGTGGTGCCGAAATGTCTGGGATTATATCGGTCGCTCAAGTATCAGTCCTTTGTCTGGCAGAGTTGGGCCATCAAATGCTAATCGGTTGGGGGTTTCGATATCGTCAGGATTCCTCACTCACAAATATACATTCAGGCTCTGAGCCTGCCTGAATCTCGCATTGCCCATTTTTCCCATTGTGAACTTATATCACAATACAAAATATACCATAGCAGCATCACATTCCTACTTATCACTAATGTCCATTTACAAAGAAAGTAACTTTAAAAAAACAACAACCGTGGAATATATTAGGGAGGAAGGGTTCAGAAAGAGTGTGGGGTTAGCTGGAGTCCGAGGAAAGGGGCTTTGAGTGTATATAGTGGAGGGCGGGAGGCTCTCCTTTGCCATTTCCGAAGTCTGATCGTCTGGATGACACTGCAAAGTATAGCTATAACCAGTAGGGCCTCTACTGTGTACGAAAGGGAGTACCATTTTATGATATTATCACACCATGTGGGGGTATCAGTGGCTGTGTCTATGTGTGGTGTCGTGTCCGGGCTAGAGGTGTCGTGTTGGGTGGTCATGTTTAGGGCCTGTGTGGTGAGGCATGTAGGGGTGGGTAACGCGCGCAACTGTATTGATCCAACGACGATCATGATGCAGATCATCAGGTTCGTCTTCATCGCGTCTGTATCTTTCTCTGTCTTCAGGTATATCCGTATCTTCCTAGGGTACAAGCATAATATCTGTTATTATCTTGTTGCTTAATATCTCGTTTGTCTGTCTGTTTCTCCTGAATCAATTTCCCATTTAGAATCGTCACCATATATGACTCCCTCATTTTTTTTTTTAAAGAACCATTTGGGAGACAAGACAGCCGAAAAAAAATTCTGTCACAGTGCGAGCACTCTCGCAGCCTGTGTTTGATGGGCTGAGTGGGCGGACAATTTCTTCGTCCAGTGCAAACTCGTTTCAATTCAAGTGTTTTGAACATGTAAATAGCAGGTGGGGGGATAGCAACCGAAGGGTCGCCGAAAAGGGGACAAGAGTTGTGGCAAAAGTGCATTCTTTAAACCACAGCTGTAGAAAAGAACAGCAAAAGAATTTCAAAAATAATTCTCCGAATGGGGTGCGTATGAACCACGGCAGGGCAAGAATGGGTGGAATCCCCGGGTAGGGCGGTGACCAGTGCCGTTGCTCCACTACCCGAGCTTGGCTGACCAAATACATAGGGGGTCCTCAGGCAGGGCGGGGATCAGTGCCGATACTCCACTGCCTGAGTGACCTTCCAAGAACGGAGAGATTTTGAGCATATGTGGACTTCAGCAAACTTGTGCCTTTAACTGCCATGTGGCATCAGAGGAGTAGTCAGAACTGTGTCAAGAAACGTGTCTGGAGTCGACACACAAAGTCGTACAAGAGAGAGCACATTCAACATTTTTTTTAAAACTAAAGAAGAAAGTGAGCAGGTTCCATCAGGAGTTTGAGTGCCAATGCGGCGTGTGCCAATGTGGGGTCCATCTCATCGTTCCGTGTCAGAAGGCAGGAATTATCACGGTGCCAATGTTTCGTATTCTGTAGGGTGGTAGGGGCAAGGGTGGTGTCGCTATCGTCAGGTGGTGGGGCAGATTCTGGTAACGGCAAATAGATTGTGTCCGATGGGTCATCGCTATCGCTGTCGCTGGCGGCCGAATCAAGTGTCAGGGTGAAATTGGACGCTGGGGGCGAAGTCAAGGTCATGTTGTGGACGTGCTGTCCTGGTTGGGGGAGGCTGGATTGGGTTTTCAGTGGGCGGGTCTCCATTGTCTGCCATTGCCAATGAGAGGTGGTGCGAGTGGCTGCACTGCATTCCATGAACCTTAAGCTGGTTTATATGGAACAATCCTGATTTTCCATTAGGATATGTGATCTTGTAAACTGAGGAGTTTACTTTATTGGAAATTGAGTAGGGTCCTGCAAATTTGGGGGAGAAGAATGAACGAGGATTGTACAGGGAGATCATGACTTGCTGTCCGACTGTATACTCTGTTGGGTGTACTGTCTTATCAAAGCAGGCCTTACTCTGCTTTTGTCTAGCGCCTAGTCGAACAGCTGCAGCAAGCTGTGCTGCTTTAATATTCTCCATCATGTTTTGGACCGCTTTTTTGTGGGTCAGGGCGGTGACTGCGGGCCTGGCCAAATCAAGTCCAAATAAATACTCGGTACCCTTCATGGGTCGTCCGGTCATGAGGGTATGGGGGGCGTAACCTGTCGAACTTGACACCGTGTTTCTAATAAACATCAGTGCGAATGGGAGCACTGTGTCCCATGTCATGTTGTGCTGTTGCACCATTTTCCTAAGTGTTGCCTTTAGGGTTCGATTCATGCGTTCCACAATGCCGCTTGTCTGCGGGTGATAGGCAATGTGAAACTTCTGTTTTATGCCAAAAATCGTCATGACATTTTTCATGACTCTGCCTGTGAAGTGCGAACCTTGGTCTGACTCAATACTACGGGGGAGTCCCCAACTAGTGAAAATGTGGTCAGTTAGAATTTTTGCCGTGGCTTTGGCCGTGTTTGTTCTTGAAGGGAATGCTTCTACCCATTTTGTGAATGTGTCGATGACGACCAACACATATTTGTATCCATTTCTGCAGGGTGGGATGGGACCAATATAGTCTAACTGCAAGTTTGTTCATGGGCCATTAACAGGGCGGGTGTGTCTCAGCTGACCTTTCTTTGCATATCTGTCCGGGTTGTTCTTGGTGCAAATCAAACAATTCTCAATGTAATGGGTTACGTCGGTTTTTAAATCGGGCCACCAGCAGAGAGGTCTGAGGTGGGCAAGGGTGGTTTCTATCCTTTGGTGTCCGTGTCCGTCATAGAATTTGCAAATAATCTGGCTCCTGTCCTGGGTGGGGACCACATAAAAACCATCCTTTAAAATGATTCCCTCATAGATCATCAAAGTATCTTTAAACTTATCATAGGGAGCTGGGAAGTCTCCTTTTAAAATTTCCTTTAGTACCTCATCTTCTTTTTGTGCTTGAGCTAAGTCTTGAATGTTGGTCTGTGAGACCTGAACCACGTGTACTGGGGCACTCTCGGGGGGGGTTGCCAAAAGTGGCAATGTTGTGAGCCTGCTTTCACTGGGGCGTCTGCTTTCACATTACCGGGTGGGGAGAAACGATGATGACTTCTAACTTTAACGATTCCGTATTTTCTACCTTTCGCTGCCTGGAGGATGTGTTTGAGTAATGACGCTGAGGGTAGGGGTTTTCCATCGGCGGGTATAAATGCTCTAGATTCCTACAGGGGCAGGAATTCTGTCAGGCTGTTGCAGACATACAAACTGTCTGAATATATGTCTGCTGGGGTCGGGAGCAAATCTGGGTGGTGCACGATGTAAGCAATGGCTGCTAACTCGGCTGCCTGCGAACCTAAATGCCCAGGCAACTTTAATGAGATTTCCTCTAAAGCGCGTCCCTGCACATCCTCTACATAAATTCCACATCCTGTGATCCTTTTTCCATCAAGAACTGTGGAGGAGCCATCTACATAAATTTTTAGGGCTTTGTCTGTGGGCTGGGTTGTCTGTGGTCGGATGCCTGTCTTTATCGGTACCGATTTGGGAACAAAGGGGCCTGTGCTGTGCTTGGGTGCAATGATCTTGCACTCATGTGGGGTTCCTGCATAGTGTAAATTGTCGGCAAGAAACGTGCGCGTCTTTGTCCATTTTACCGTAATGTCGCATCCTTGTAGGAGTAGGGTCCAGCACGCTGCTCGAATTTGGCTTACTGTACCGTCTTTTAATCTACCATCTAATAAAAGCTGTGTCGGGGTGTGCTCGGTCAAAATGGTTGCGGGGTTGAGTCCTGCTATGTACGATAAGTACTATACCGCCCAGAAAAAGGGTTTCGATACCGTCTGGATTCCTCACTCACAAATATACATTCAGGCTCTGAACCTGCCTGGATCTCGCATTGTCCATTTTTCCTGTTATGCTTTGCGACCTTCCCTGTTCCTTACTGTAAGTGGCCATCCCAGAAGGCTACAATGCAGGACCGAATCCTGTCATCTGCTCACCTGAGAAGCTGGTGGTTCCTCAAATATATTTGCCCAGATTCACACGGTTTGCTGGTGAGTTTCTAGATTTCATGCTCCCTCAGTGAAACCTACTCTGTACCTTGACTCAGTAGTCAATGGGAATCATGGGGAACACTCTCCACTGGTTGGAGTCACTCCTAACACAAAGGAAGATGGTTGTGATTGTTGGAGATCAATCGTCTCAGTCCCAGGACAGTTGCAGAAATTCTTTACGGTTGTGTCCTAAGCCCACATCCCATGAAGAAATATCACCTGTGGCAAAATGGAGAGAATGGGAGCAGGTATAGGCCATTCAACATGCTCATGATCATTCCTCTCTCTCAACACCATACTACAGCAATATCCTCATACCCTTCGACACATTTCTCGTCTAGAGATCGATTTATTTCCTTCTTAAATATATCAGTGATTTAGCCACCGCAGCCTTCTGTGATAGAAGGTTCCACGGGCTCACCACCCTCTGAGTAAATACATTTCTCCTCATCTCAGTCCTAAATGGCCTAGCCTGTATCCTGACACTGTGACCCTTTGTTCAACCCCCCATCCCCCAACAGCCAAAAGATACAACATCCCTGCATCCAGTCTGTCCAGCCCTGTCAGAATTTTAGGCTTCAAATATATCCCCTCTCATACTTCTAAATGCGAGTGACTACAAGCCCAGGCAACCCAATCCCTCCTCATATGAGAATCCTACCTTCCCAGGAAGTACTATCGGTGCAACAACCAGGCTGGAGAAGACCATCGGACTTCTGGAACGTGGACCAGTCCCTGGTCTTCTTGTCGTTAAATGCCAGTGAGAGTGGCATAAACTATTGTGTAGTTTCAGCTTCACCTCAACATGGATTTAGCTGGGGAGGAGGCTGCTGCACCAGAAGTTTCTGAATTCATGGATGCTGTTTGCTCGAATGTGTTGTTACTTGAAGTTTCCACGATTGTCAGAGGGTAGCGTGCTGTAGTGGTTCCTCAGTACCTGATTGCCTCCACCCTAGAACACATCTTGCCCATCTTTCGCCCCAGCAAAGATTACCTGAAACCAATGGCCATCCATGCAAATGAGAACACAGTGGTCTGTGTTCCAACCTGGCTATGCCCGAGGTCTGCACCATATGAGTGCATCATTCCTGTACAATTGTGATTTACATTCTTAAAAAAGACAGAGTAAATTCACTTTCAACCTGAATATATTAACGGCAAAATACAAGCCAGTCTCCATCGAACGTAACAAATGCACATTGAGGGCACGATTGAACGACCATGCTGCGCCCGAAAAATAATGTGTCACTGATCAACGTGGCTGATAGAAGGCGGGAGACACCGCTTCTAGGATCTAACGGCTCGCAAAGCCTTGCGATCTCACAAGATGTTGCAATGTAAATCCCGCCCATTGTGGGCGGGGTCACTTTTTGGCAAATCTGAATATTAGAGCGAAACATCTAACCACATCCTGCAATCTGCTCATTGTAGCATCAAGCCTTTTTGAAGGAGTTCTGTCAATGTGGTTGGAAGAGAAATGCCCAGCTTCAAAAGAGTGACCGTTTCTACATTGTCACAATCCCCGTGGAGGCCGATAAACTTTTAAAAATGAGATATAAGTTTCCCAGTGAAGTATACAGCAAGGTTTCACATTTTAAGACTTTTACTGCAACAAACAAATTAAAAACAACTTGGAGTAAATATTACTTGGCAGGTAATTAATGCACTAACTTACAGAACAAAGAACAAAGAACAAAGAAATGTACAGCACAGGAACAGGCCCTTCGGCCCTCCAAGCCCGTGCCGACCATACTGCCCGACTAAACTACAATCTTCTACACTTCCTGGGTCCGTATCCTTCTATTCCCATCCTATTCATATATTTGTCAAGATGCCCCTTAAATGTCCCTATCGTCCCTGCTTCCACTACCTCCTCCGGTAGTGAGTTCCAGGCACCCACTACCCTCTGCGTAAAAAACTTGCCTCGTACATCTACTCTAAACCTTGCCCCTCTCACCTTAAACCTTTGCCCCCTAGTAATTGACCCCTCTACCCTGGGGAAAAGCCTCTGACTATCCACTCTGTCTATGCCCCTCATAATTTTGTAGACCTCTATCAGGTCTCCCCTCAACCTCCTTCGTTCCAGTGAGAACAAACCGAGTTTATTCAATCGCTCCTCATAGCTTATGCCCTCCATACCAGGCAACATTCTGGTAAATCTCTTCTGCACCCTCTCTAAAGCCTCCACATCCTTCTGGTAGTGTGGCGACCAGAATTGAACACTATACTCCAAGTGTGGCCTAACTAAGGTTCTATACAACTGCAACATGACTTGCCAATTCTTATACTCAATGCCCCGGCCAATGAAGGCAAGCATGCCGTATGCCTTCTTGACTACCTTCTCCACCTGTGTTGCCCCTTTCAATAACCTGTGGATCTGTACTCCTAGATCTCTTTGACTTTCAATACTCTTGAGGGTTCTACCATTCACTGTATATTCCCTACCTGCATTAGCCCTTCCAAAATGCATTACCTCACATTTGTCCGGATTAAACTCCATCTGCCATCTCTCCGCCCAAGTCTCCAGACAATCTAAATCCTGCTGTATCCTCCGACAGTCCTCATCGCTATCCGCAATTCCACCAACCTTTGTGTCGTCTGCAAACTTACTAATCAGACCAGTTACATTTTCCTCCAAATCATTTATATATACTACAAAGAGCAAAGGTCCCAGCACTGATCCCTGTGGAACACCACTGGTCACAGCCCTCCAATTAGAAAAGCATCCCCCCATTGCTACCCTCTGCCTTCTATGGCCTAGCCAGTTCTGTATCCACCTTGCCAGTTCACCCCTGATCCCGTGTGACTTCACCTCACCTCACAGAAAAAGAATTCTCTGGTTGATTCATGGCACAAACAAAGGCCCCATACCACATTTACACATTACACTGTATTCCCTACAGAAAGATAGTTTTGTGTATAAAGCCGCAAACTCTCCCAGTTTTAATTGGCTCTTTTCTCCTGCGTCTTTTTGGAACAAAGTTCTGTCACTCAACCTGCTGAGGATACTCGAATGGACTTTCAGTAGCAGAGGCACGATCTGAAGATTCCTTGGTTGTTAACTCTCCACAGCCTTGTTTCTTCGAACAGAATATCCATTCTCACCAGCACTCTGCTTGGTGATTGACCAATAAACAGTCCATTCCTTCTCCTTGGAATAATAGCACCTGTTGAGTGTCTTCTTCCTTCTGCACTGTAAATTCTATGAAATACCTCTGCCTGCCTGACTGACTCTGAAGTCTCTGCGTCTATACCCAGCAAAACCAACTGCCACCTCCTTTGTATCCAGGTGGTAAACTTGCAGCTGACTTTCAGTAAGTTTTGATTTTGGTTTCTGTCTCCATCACTAGCAGCTCGCATAGCCTTGCCCCCAGGCAGATTTTATAAGAGGCCACATCCCTCTCTCCAAACTACTCCAATTTCCTTTGAATTTTAAAAAGACAGTTTAAAACATAATCACCTTATAAAGTCTAGTGTGCGTAACAGCATTTGATAGCATTGTCACATTCTAGGTGCTGCCTTTTGAACCTCTTTATAATGCTTTAGCATGGGGTCGTATCCACCGGCATTTAATAAAGCTTCTCAGGCTCTAACAATCTGTGAAGGTTCAGGAAACCAGGGTAAATTATTAATTACTAAATCCAGCAATTTGTTTCTATTCTGTCCAGACTTGGAATGAAATCACGGGCTGTGCTATCACATGTGGCAGGGGAGTGGTGGCACAGTGGTCCTGTCACTGGACTAGTAATTCAGAAACCCAGGGTTACTGTTCTCAGGATGTGGGTTTGAATCCCAATGTGGCAGTAAGGGCAATTTGAATTCAATAAAAATCTGGAATTGAAAGTCTAACGTCATAAAGATCCGTCTGGTTCACCAATGGCTGGAAGGAAATCTGAACTACATGTGACACCAGACCCATAGCAATGTGATTGACACTTAACTACCCTCTGTTCAAGGCACTGAGTTCAAGGGCAATTTGGGATGGGCAATAAATGCTGGCCTTGCCACATCCCGTAAATTAATTTGGAAAAAAACGCAATATTCCTCTGTGCCATTTTGGTCAAGTTGATAACCAGTTTGAAATGGCTGGCTTGATACTTCTGCATAAATAACAGGCAGAGGAATTGCAGATTAAGTGGTTTTGTGTCGACAGATGAATGTCTCATTTCATCATTTTCAGGGCCTGCGTCTTGAGGTCTGTTGATCCGGTAACAGATTGTGCAAATCGCTGGAGGACATTGATGTAAATGAGATCATTACTTATCTGATGTTAACCTTAGAAAAACGCATGGAAAATGCAGTCTGAATGGGCTTTTTGTGCAATTTACAAATATAACTAAGTTCACCGTGTACAGCCTCGTTTGGTGAGCTTGCAAGGCGGGATTGATGGGACAACATTGGGAAGTGATCGGTGAAATAAGAAAACATTGCAGCTTTTGTGAGGTGAACACTGTCAGTGGCTGGGTTGAGAATGAAGTTGGCGATTCCATGTTGGGTGCAGCAGTCATAGAATTTGGATAATAATGTCCATCACAATTTCCAAGCCAAATGGCAGCTTCCATAGGTGGTTTCGGACCTGATTGGACTATTGATCAGAAACTCGCTGGGAGGGTAAGGGCTGGGAATTCATTTATCAACTCTGCTTTCTCTCATCCCCTCTTGAAAGTGCGGCTGGTTTATCGTTCCACTGGCATCAACAGGACCTCAACATCTCACCTATGTAGTCCCTTGTAACTGAGCATTGTGAGTGAGTGCTCACAAATTGTTCCTCCAAGGTTGGCCTTCATAACCTATCTTAATTTTGATGTGTTTAATTCTCAAGATATAATCATCACTGGCAAGGCCAGAATTTATTGCCCATCAGTCGTGACTCCTGAGAACCATCCCAGTCCATGTGGTGAAGCAACTCCCATTTGCCATCTGGTGTGGAGCTCCAAGACGTTGACACAGCATTGATGAACTAATGCTGATGGATTTCCAAGTTGAGGGGGCTTGTGTGTTACTTGCTGGAGAACTTGAATTTGATGGTGTGTCCCCCTTGCCCTTCTAGCGTGAGAGAGTGCATGAGTGTGGGTGTTTCTGTCAAGGAGACTTGATGCCATTTGGAATGGAAGCACTTCACAGCAAAAGGGATCAAGAGGGAGACCCCCAACTGATTTTACCTCTCTCAAAGTCAATGGTACAAAAAACAATTGTCAAGATCCCAACTCGCACCCAAGAACAAGCTATTAATTGGGCTTAGGAACTCCTTTGTCTTATTAGCTCAACACTATATTGGATATGGCCAACTGAGCCAGCAGGGTGACACATTGGTATTCTACATTTTTGACAATACATTTCTGTGGTGACAATGATCAGATTGATAAATTAATACCAATGAAATCAATCAATACTTAAACCGTCATTGGATAGGCTCTCAGCAAGGAGAACCATTTAAAAGTGCCAAGCAATTATTATTCTTTGGGATTTTTTTCCTCTTTTTTCATTCCTCTCAAAACTATGCGGTGGGATATTCATAAACAGATCGAACTGTAATTCTTCCCTCGTGTACTTTAGCACCGTTGCTGAGCCTTCTCCTTCGAATAAGTGACACTTCCAGTCAAACAGTGGAGAAAGGAATTTTAGACAAACAAATGCAGGGTAGCTTGCAGCTTCTGCTTGGATGCAAGGCAAGCCCTTTGGGGTGGGCACAGAGCGAGGCCATCAGTCATAGACACAAAGCAATTCTCTTGCCACCTTTAACCACACCTTTATCAAATTTGGTCAACAAACACTAATTATTAATAGCGCATTCAGCACCCAATTCCTTTTCTTCTTGCCATGTTCTGGCCTCTCAGGTTGTAGTTTCTCATGATTGACTGCAGCCCTGAGGAGGTCCACACAGTTGTGATGGCGCATGAGGGAGGGGGGTGGGGGGGTTGGGGGGGGGGGGGTGGGGGGGGGGGGGTGCGGGGTGAATAGCAAGGGCAAGTTGTTGACTCACAGAGACTTTCTACCTCATTCCGTGTTCCTTGAACAAGCATTGCGTGCCTTTGAACAAGGTGGTTTTTGATTGGTCATTCAAATACAGGAGAACATTACATTTAAGCTGGTCATGATTTAATTGATGACTGAAGTAAAGTCGTCATACTCCCAGTTGACCATAGGCTACTTTCCCCTTTGAGGGGGGAACAAACTGGTGGTGATTTAACCTGAGGGTGATCACATTGAAGGTGAGGGGCAGGGTGGAGAAGGCGGGGCCTTCAAGAATATCCTGAACCTGTATGGGGATTGAACTCATGCTGTTGGCCTCGTTCTGCATCACGAACCAGCCGTCCAGCCAACTGAGATGACTACACATATGTACACACACACACTCCGGGACTACTAATTCAGAGATCCAGGGCAAGATCTAGAGACTTTTATTCAAATCCCACGACAGCAGATGGTGAAATTTGAATTTGACACAAATCTGGAATTAAAAGTCTAAAGGTGGTCATGAAACCATTGTTGATTGTTGTAAAAATCCATCTTGTTCTCTAATTCCCTGTAGGTAAGGGAATTTGCCGTCCTCACCTGGTCTGGCCTACATGTGACACCAGGTCAAGAGCAGTGTGGTTGACTCTGGGCAGTTAGGGATGGGCAGCAGCAAATGCTGGTCCAGCGACCATAAATGAATTTTAAAAACACACACACACCAGATATTGGCTTACTGAGGAAGAGGAGAAGATCCTTGTTACCAGGAATTCTGTGTGCCTGACAACGAAGGACCTAATACTGGGAAGAGGGTGCAGTGGAAAAGCACCTACTGCCATTGCTTCTGACCGTCCAGACTCCCACACTACAAGCCCCATCCTGCCCTCACACCTATTGTCTGGGATGCAAGATGATCCTGGATCTCTGGTGGGCGTGTTGCCAGCAGGTGCCACTGCTACCACCGGCACTGGCAGCGACCTGGCGCTGCTGGTCTCGGATTGGCCGGCAGCTGGCTCTTTCACTTCTAGAGACCCCTTTCCCGCCATTGGCCACTTCCATTTCCGAAGAGCCCTTGATCTCATTGGACCTCCCCCACAGAGGTTGATGGGGGTGCAATGCCAGTACTCGGGACGGTGGGCAAGACTCCAGTCAGCCTAACAGACTCCTGGGGCGCGATTCTCCGACCCCCCGCCGGGTCGGAAAATCGCCGGGGGCTGGCGTGAATCTCGCCCCCGCCGTGTCCTGAATTCTCCGCCACCAGAGAATCAGCGGGGGCAGTAATCGCGCCGCGCCGGTCGGCGAGCTCCCCCCGGTGATTCTCCGGCCCGCGATGGGTCAAAGTCCCGCCGCTGTCAACCCTCGCCAGCCGGCGTGGGTTGAACCACCTACCTTACCGGCGGGAGCAGACGGCGCGGGCGGGCTCCGGGATCCTGGGGGAGTCCCGGCGCGATCTGGCCCCGGGGGGTGCCCCCACAGTGGCCTGGCCTGCGATCGGGGCCCACCGATCGGCGGGCGGGCCTGTGCCGTGGGGGCACTCTTTTTCTTCCGCCTTCGCCATGGTCTCCACTATGGTGGAGGCGGAAGAGACCCCCTCCACTGCGCATGCGCGGGGATGCCGTGAGCGTCCCCTGATGCTGCCCGACCTGCTGAGTATTTCCAACATTTTGTCTTTTTAACTGATGTGATGAAGAAGATCAGGTCTGGCTTTTGGAAATTATTAACTTGCGTTCTTCTATTTACCCCATATTTTTTGTTGATTAGTTTGTTCGTTGAGGTGAGTTTATGACAGTGCTGGGTAATTAAGCTTTTCTCCCCCTCTTTCAGCCCATTGGGCACTGTTAGATCATATATAGCAGCAGTAAGTAACAGATTAAAGTTTCCCTTTCTTTGGCCTCAAAGAGGAGTTTAACCCGATCATTCCAAATGTTTCAACTTTACTGGCTGAGTGTGAATCTCTACTGTTTCCCAACACTAGCCATCCTCCTGGTATCTGAGTTTAACCAGTCGGTACTGAATTCCAATTCATTAATTCATGCCCAGTGTTTAAGCCAATCAAATTACATTGGATTTACACCACTGGGACAAACCATTCAGTCCAGGTGGCCCTTGCCCCACACCACACGTGCCCCCTCCTACCCTACTTCAATCATCCCTATCGATATATCCGTCTGAGGGAATTGATTTTGTGGCTGTTTTGACACCTCAAAGTAAGACCATTTAAATTGAAATTGTTGCTCGGCCTCATGTGACTAAGCTTCAAGTTTAATAATGAAGATGGTCACATGTCCTAATGTTTCACCCCGCCCCCTACGCTCACTCGCCACATGCGATGTGGTTCCAGTCTGAATTAATCAAGTTTAATGTGTCACCCCCTCCCCTATACCTCTCAAATAAACTGTGTCTAAAAATCTCGAGGCGCCTGTTCCAATCTTGCATTAATCAGTGAGGGGAGATCTTCAAACATTTCTAAATTAGCAGCAATGAGCCAAGCAAAGTCTCAAAGTTCTTGAATTTCTTTTTGTGCAACGCCATATTAAGAGATTCCCAGAGAAGTTTGTTAATTCTTCTCTCAGAGAACTGGATCGGTACCCCTGTGGTCGGGGAGTTGCTGGGTTCCAGAAAGGTCCTGGAGGGCAAGATTTGTAGCTCCCTATGTCGGGGGGTGGTCAGTAGCTAGCGGAAGGTGAAAGTGCTTGTCAGAGTAATTATGCAGAGATTTTGTGCAGAGGAGGCTTGAAAAGCCGAATTGGCTTTTCCCAGCGGCCTGGTAGCACAGTGGTTAGCACTGTGGCTCCACAGCGCCAGGGTCCCAGGTTCGATTCCCGGCTTGGGTCACTGTCTCTGCAGAGTCTACATGTTCTCCCTGTGTCTGCGTGTGTTTCATCCGGGTGCTCCAGTTTCCTCCCACAAGTCCTGAAAGACGTGCTTCTTTGGTGAATTGGACATTCTGAATTCTCCCTCTGTGTACCCGAACAGGCGCCGGAGTGCGGCGACCCAGGGCTTTTCTCAGTAGCTTCATTGCAGTGTTAATGTAAGCCTACTTGTGACATTAATAAAGGTTATACAGATCATACGAAAGCACACAAAGGATTTGCATGCTGATATCCAACAGTGAGGTCCAAAGCCTATTTTTCTCTGTAACAAGTTTGACCATTATTGTTCAAAGAGAGAAATCAAACCGAGTCACGCATTGTCTAAGATTTCTACTAATTGAATTATTTCTATTTAAAAAGAAAAGTGCAGTGTGATTTGAAAATAAGGCTAGTTCCAATGCTTCCACTGAATTAATTCTTTTTTTTATAATCACTGTCACCGTCAGTATCTGGAACATTTTATTTGGGACCACTGGAGGGCAATATAGCTTTATCTGATATCAGTACAACCAATAGAGAGAACAAGCAGCTCCCTAAAAATCGAAAGAACAACCACAATCACTGATCGTGGAAACCGTACTCAAATTTGCAGTTATTTGTGAATGTAATTTGAACCCTGCATTGGGGCCAACCATTTGTGACGACAGGAGAGGTACCTTAGAATTGTGTCTGATTTGAGGAGCAGAATATGAGATTTGTTCTTTTGCCCAGTGTGAAGTATGTGGTAGTTTCCCCCGTGTCAACTCATTCTGTATCTGTCCCTGTTGAGTGTCTCGATGTCAATATTAACTCATTTTATGCTCTCAAATCGCTTTGTGATCTGACTGGAGGCTCCTCCGATTCTTGCATGGGCTGTTAAGATTCTTGTGAATGTTGGTACTGACTTCATACAAAAAGAAACAGCACTTGCTTTCCTGTTGAAAGTGCTTGCTCAGTATGGTTTAACGTGCTGCGATCAGTAACATAACAGGACATGTCATCAATTCTGACTAAACATTTCGGCAGGGGAAAAAAAATTGAAAACCAAACGTGTCCATCTGTAATTTTAATAAAATTCTGATGTGGAGATGCCGGTGTTGGACTGGGGTGGGCACAGTAAGAAAGTCTTACAACACCAGGTTAAAGTCCAACAGGTTTGTTTTGAATCACTAGCTTTCGGAGCGGAGCTCCTTCCTCAGGTGAATGAAATATTAATACTTCCCGATGAGAGGTCATTGATTTAAATACATTGTTTTTTTAAGTTTAGTTTACAGCAAATCATCGATTTGGTTCAGCTTAAATTAATGCAGAGCTGTCGACATTAAACCTGGGGAACAAAATCTCTGATAATGTGGGCAGTGTGGTAAAGGACTTTTGGATAGAAATGGCACTGTGTGGTAACACCTCCATATGCATTTATTATTATTATTTTAATGAGCATGTTAAAATGACATTGAATTCTTTGGGTTGTGTTAACACATCAGTTATTATTGTCATAGCAGCATTTCAACTTGCACAGCATTGCTTTTCCTCCCGTCTCCATTTATTTCTACTCCTTCGCACCCTGTTTACGTTAATGATGGAAAGGGATAAGTATACACCGCAGGGCAAGAGTTATAGCTGGGGGAAGGGCAATTATGATGCCATTAGACGTGACTTGGGGGGGGATAAGGTGGAGAAGTAGGCTGCAAGTGTTGGGCACACTGGATAAGTGGGGCTTGTTCAAGGATCAGCTACTGCGTGTTCTTGATAAGTATGTACCGGTCAGACAGGGAGGAAGGCGTCGAGCGAGGGAACCGTGGTTTACCAAGGAAGTGGAATCTCTTGTTAAGAGGAAGAAGGAGGCCTATGTGAAGATGAAGTGTGAAGTTTCGGTTGGGGCGATAGGTAGTTATAAGGTAGCGAGGAAGGATCTAAAGAGAGAGCTAAGCCAAGCAAGGAGGGGACATGAGAAGTATTTGGCAGGAAGGATCAAGGAAAACCCAAAAGCTTTCTATAGGTATGTCAGGAATAAGCGAATGACTAGGGAAAGAGTAGGACCAGTCAAGGACAGGGATGGGAAATTGTGTGTGGAGTCTGAAGAGATAGGCGAGATACTAAATGAATATTTTTCGTCAGTATTCACTCAGGAAAAAGATAATGTTGTGGAGGAGAATGCTGAGCCCCAGGCTAATAGAATAGATGGCATTGAGGTACGTAGGGAAGAGGTGTTGGCAATTCTGGACAGGCTGAAAATAGATAAGTCCCCGGGACCGGATGGGATTTATCCTAGGATTCTCTGGGAGGCCAGGGAAGAGATTGCTGGACCTTTGGCTTTGATTTTTATGTCATCATTGGCTACAGGAATAGTGCCAAGGACTGGAGGACAGCAAATGTGGTCCCTTTGTTCAAAAAGGGGAGCAGAGACAACCCCGGCAACTATAGACCGGTGAGCCTCACGTCTGTAGTGGGTAAAGTCTTGGAGGGGATTATAAGAGACAAGATTTATAATCATCTAGATAGGAATAATATGATCAGGGATAGTCAGCATGGCTTTGTGAAGGGTAGGTCATGCCTCACAAACCTTATTGAGTTCTTTGAGAAGGTGACTGAACAGGTAGACGAGGGTAGAGCAGTTGATGTGGTGTATATGGATTTCAGCAAAGCGTTTGATAAGGTTCCCCACGGTAGGCTATTGCAAAAAATACGGAGGCTGGGGATTGAGGGTGATTTAGAGATGTGGATCAGAAATTGGCTAGCTGAAAGAAGACAGAGGGTAGTGGTTGATGGGAAATGTTCAGAATGGAGTACAGTCACAAGTGGAGTACCACAAGGATCTGTTCTGGGGCCGTTGCTGTTTGTCATTTTTATCAATGACCTAGAGGAAGGCGCAGAAGGGTGGGTGAGTAAATTTGCAGACGATACTAAAGTCGGTGGTGTTGTCGATAGTGTGGAAGGATGTAGCAGGTTACAGAGGGATATAGATAAGCTGCAGAGCTGGGCTGAGAGGTGGCAAATGGAGTTTAATGTAGAGAAGTGTGAGGTGATTCACTTTGGAAGGAATAACAGGAATGCTGAATATTTGGCTAATGGTAAAGTTCTTGAAAGTGTGGATGAGCAGAGGGATCTAGGTGTCCATGTACATAGATCCCTGAAAGTTGCCACCCAGGTTGATAGGGTTGTGAAGAAGGCCTATGGAGTGTTGGCCTTTATTGGTAGAGGGATTGAGTTCCGGAGTCGAAGGTCATGTTGCAGCTGTACAGAACTCTGGTACGGCCGCATTTGGAGTATTGCGTACAGTTCTGGTCACCACATTATAGGAAGGACGTGGAGGCTTTGGAGCGGGTGCAGAGGAGAATTACCAGGATGTTGCCTGGTATGGAGGGAAAATCTTATGAGGAAAGGCTGATGGACTTGGGGTTGTTTTCGTTGGAGAGAAGAAGGTTAAGAGGAGACTTAATAGAGGCATACAAAATGATCAGGGGGTTGGATAGGGTGGACAGTGAGAGCCTTCTCCCGCGGATGGATATGGCTGGCACGAGGGGACATAACTTTAAACTGAGGGGTAATAGATATAGGACAGAGGTCAGAGGTAGGTTCTTTACGCAAAGAATAGTGAGGCCATGGAATGCCCTACCTGCTACAGTAGTGAACTCGCCAACATTGAGGGCATTTAAAAGTTTATTGGATAAACATATGGATGATAATGGCATAGTGTAGGTTAGATGGCTTTTGTTTTGGTGCAACATCGTGGGCCGAAGGGCCTGTACTGCGCTGTATTGTTCTATGTTCTATGTTTGTTCAATAAGCCGCTCCCAAAGCAAGAGGGCAGTCGGGTCACACTTCACCAACCAACCTCTACGTGAGTGGTAGGAGGTGCGCGAGAGGAATGTTGGCCGATTCATCCACCTATCTCTTCCCCTCCCTCCCAAATGACTGGACCTGCGCTGAAGAAATCTGGCCGACATCTGTGCCTCTCTCTGCTGCCATCTTGTGATGCAGCAGAATTATGTATCGACCGCTCTAAAAGAAATGACTAGGTTGAGCTGCACACAATCAAGCTAATTGACCCCATTGGTCTGTACCCATGTCTATGCTACACACAAACACCCCCTCCACCCTTTCTCGTCTCACCCAATCAGCATATCCTTCCACTCCTTTCTCCTTCTCCAGCTTCCCCTTTGGTGCATCAATGTTGCCCCGCTTTGTGGAAACATTCTCACCACTCACTGGGTAAAAGTAGTGCTCCTGAATTCTTGATTGAAATTATCAGCGACTGTCCTGTTTTGATAACCGTTAGTTTGGACTCCCCCACAAGTGAAAACACCTTCCCTAAAACCGACCTGACCATACCTCTCCGTAAAGGTCAGTCACAAGCCATCATTTTTCGAGAGAAAAGAGCTCCAACATCCTTCAACGTCCAACTGCAGCAACATTTAAAATTTGGAATTAACCTCTGTAGGTTTGCGTTAAATCATTTCTTATGCATCACCGCCTCTCCCTGCCCTCCTTTGAGACCCAGGCCAATAGGAAAATGGGCCGTATGTTGTGGAGATTATGGAAAAGCCCGATTTGGTCCTTTATCTGGACTGAACAACAAAGAACAAAGAACAAAGAAATGTACAGCACAGGAACAGGCCCTTCGGCCCTCCAAGCCCGTGCCGACCATGCTGCCCGACTAAACTACAATCTTCTACACTTCCTGGGCCCGTATCCCTCTATTCCCATCCTATTCATGTATTTGTCAAGATGCCCCTTAAATGTCACTATCGTCCCTGCTTCCACCACCTCCTCCGGTAGCGAGTTCCAGGCACCCACTACCCTCTGTGTAAAAAGCTTGCCTCGTACATCTACTCTAAACCTTGCCCCTCTCACCTTAAACCTATGCCCCCTAGTAATTGACCCCTCTACCCTGGGGAAAAGCCTCTGACTATCCATTCTGTCTATGCCCCTCATAATTTTGTAGACCTTTATCAGGTCGCCCCTCAACCTCTGTCGTTCCAGTGAGAACAAACCGAGTTTATTCAACCGCTCCTCATAGCTAATGCCCTCCATACCAGGCAACATTCTGGTAAATATCTTCTGCACCCTCTCTAAAGCCTCCACATCCTTCTGGTAGTGTGGCGACCAGAATTGAACACTATACTCCAAGTGTGGCCTAACTAAGGTTCTCTACAGCTGCAACATGACTTGCAAATTCTTATACTCAATGCCCCTGCCAATGAAGGCAAGCATGCCGTATGCCTTCTTGACTTCCTTCTCCACCTGTGTTGCCCCTTTCAGTGACCTGTGGACCTGTATACCTAGATCTCTCTGACTTTCAATACCCTTGAGGGTTCGACCAATCACTGTATATTCCCTACCTGCATTAGACCTTCCAAAATGCATTACCTCACATTTGTCCGGATTAAACGCCACCTGCCATCTCTCCGCCCAAGTCTCCAAACAATCTAAATCCTGCTGTATCCTCTGACAGTCCTCATCGCTATCCGCAATTCCACTAACCTTTGTGTCATCTGCAAACTTACTAATCAGACCAGTTACATTTTCCTCCAAATCATTTATACTACAAACAGCAAAGGTCCCAGCACTGATCCCTGCAGAACACCACTGGTCACAGCCCTCCAATTAGAAAAGCATCCTTCCATTGCTACTCTCTGCCTTCTATGACCTAGCAAGTTCTGTATCCACCTTGCCAGCTCACCCCTGATCCCGTGTGACTTCACCTTTTGTACTAGTCTACCATGAGGGACCTTGTCAAAGGCCTTACTGAAGTCCATAGACAACATCCACTGCCCTACCTGCATCAATCATCTTTGTGACCTCCTCGAAAACCTCTATCAAGTTAGTGAGACATGACCTCCCCTTCACAAAACCATGCTGCCTCTCACTAATATGTCCATTTGCTTCTAAATGGGAGTAGATCCTGTCTCGAAGAATTCTCTCCAGTAATTTCCCTACCACTGAAGTAAGGCTCACCGGCCTGTTGTTCCCTGGATTATCCTTGCTACCCTTCTTAAACAGAGGAACAACATTGGCTATTCTCCAGTCCTCCGGGACATCACCTGAAGACAGTGAGGATCCAAAGATTTCTGTCAAGGCCTCAGCAATTTCCTCTCCAGCCTCCTTCAGTATTCTGGGGTAGATCCCATCAGGCCCTGGGGACTTATCTACCTTAATATTTTTTAAGACGCCCAACATGTCGTCTTTTTGGATCTCAATGTAACCCAGGCTATCTACACACCCTTCTCCAGACTCAACATCTACCAATTCCTTCTCTTTGGTGAATACTGATGCAAAGTATTCATTTAGTACCTCGCCCATTTCCTCTGGCTCCACACATAGATTCCCTTGCCTATCCTTCAGTGGGCTAACCCTTTCCATGGCTACCCTCTTGCTTTTTATGTACGTGTAAATAGCCTTGGGATTTTCCTTAACCCTGTTTGCCAATGACCTTTCGTGACCCCTTCTAGCCCTCCTGACTCCTTGCTTAAGTTCCTTCCTACTTTCCTTATATTCCACACAGGCTTTGTCTGTTCCCAGCCTTTTAGCCCTGACAAATGCTTCCTTTTTCTTTTTGACGAGGCCTACAATATCTCTCGTTATCCAAGGTTCCCGAAAATTGCTGTATTTATCCTTCTTCCTCACAGGAACATGCCGGTCTTGAATTCCTTTCAGCTGACACTTGAAAGCCTCGCACATGTCAGATGTTGATTTGCCCTCAAACATCCGCCCCCAATCTAGGTTCTTCAGTTCCTGCCTAATATTGTTATAATTAGCCTTCCCCCAATTTAGCACATTCACCCTAGGACCACTCTTATCCTTGTCCTCCAGCACTTTAAAACTTACTGAATTGTGGTCACTGTTCCCGAAATGCTCCCCTACTGAAACTTCTACCACCTGGCCGGGCTCATTCCCCAATACCAGGTCCAGTACCGCCCCTTCCCTAGTTGGACTGTCTACATATTGTTTTAAGAAGCCCTCCTGGATGCTCCTTACAAACTCTGCCCCGTCTAAGCCCCTGGCACTAAGTGAGCCCCAGTCAATATTGGGGAAGTTGAAGTCTCCCATCACCACAACCCTGTTGTTTTTACTCTTTTCCAAAATCTGTCTACCTATCTGCTCCTCTATCTCCCGCTGGCTGTTGGGAGGCCTGTAGTAAACCACCAACATTGTGACTGCACCCTTCTTATTCCTGATCTCTACCCATATAGCCTCACTGCCCTCTGAGGTGTCCTCCCGTAGTACAGCTGTGATATCCTCTCTAACCAGTAGCGCAACTCCGCCACCCCTTTTACATCCCCCTCTATCCCGCCTGAAACATCTAAATCCTGGAACGTTTAGCTGCCAATCCTGCCCTTCCCTCAACCAGGTCTCTGTAATGGCAACAACATCATAGTTCCAAGTACTAATCCAAGCTCTAAGTTCATCTGCCTTACCCGTAATACTTCTTGCATTAAAACATATGCACTTCAGGCCACCAGACCCGCTGTGTTCAGCAACCTCTCCCTGTCTGCTCTGCCTCAGAGCCACACTGTCCCTATTCCCTAGTTCTCCCTCAATGCTCTCACTTTCTGACCTATTGCTCCCGTGCCCACCCCCCTGCCATACTAGTTTAAACCCTCCCGAGTTTAGCATGAACTTCACCAGGGCATTGTGAAGAATGATGCCAGAGTTCTACCACTGCCTTGCAACCGGAAAACATGCATGAGCTGGTTCTACAGGAGATAAATGGAAGGTACAATTCTGGGGATAAAATAAAGCCACCCGCACCATTTACAAATAACAAAGCCTACTTCTACTCTCCAGGCTATTAGATTTGAAAATAATTTGTTATAAATATCGTACTGACCACTCACCTGAGGAAGGAGCTGCGCTCCGAAAGCTAGTGATTCCAAACAAACCTGTTGGACTTTAACCTAGTGTTGTAAGACTTCTTACTGTGCCCACCCCAGTCCAACGGCGGCATCTTCACATCATAAATATCATAGATTTGCTTAATAACCCTGATTGTTAATTAAATTCCTTCATTTCTTAAAGTCACAAAACACAATAATTATTTTTTTAATTCATTTGTGGGATTTGTGCGAGAGCAGCATTTATTGTTCCATTCCTAATTGCCTTTGTGAAGAATGTCCAATCATGATTTCAATCAAGATAAGGCAGATAAGAGTGGAAAGAATATAGGAAGTAAAGGAGGTCTATCAGCCATTCTTTGAGATCATGGCTGGTCTGCATCTGAGCTCCAACTTAGCAGCACTTAACTATGTTTCAATCACTCTTAATTCCCTCGTCTTAGCAAAAATCCTTCAATCGCAGATTTGACAGCTTCAATTAACGTTCCCCCAACCTGAGCCTCAATAGGTTTTTGGTGGAGGGAGTTCCCCTGTGCTTTGCTGGAAGAGGTGGTTATTCTCTGTTGACCTGGACTCCACGGCCAAACAAAATGTTTATGTTTTTCTAATGGCCGTTGAATGTGAAATTGAGTCTGGGGTCAATGCTGGAATGCTTTATACATAACTCAATAATAGTACTTGTCAGTTTTGTGATGGAGAGGGAGAGAGCAAGAGCTTACGAGATTGCTTCGTGATGGAGAGGGAGAGAGAGAGAGCTTACAAGATTGCTTCATGATGGAGAGGGAGAGCGAGAGCTTACGAGATTGTATCAGCAGTGGGTGAGATGGAAATGTAGTGCAGTTGAGAGTCCATCTGGGCTGTTGTTGTGTCATCACAAGGCTGACATTGTCACTGAACTGTACCTAGCCTTGAGAATTATTTTCATTATCTAGCACTGAATTGTCAACGAGATATCAACTGCACTTCAGTAAATGCACAGACACTCAAAAATATTGAAAAGACTCAATATTTAAACTACTTGCGATAATTTGATTTTCTGTTGTCATCTAACTACTAACACTGAGACTGAAAGCAGCACGGTAACATAGTGGTTAGCACAATTGCTTCACAGCTCCAGGATCCCAGGTTCGATTCCCGGCTTGGGTCACTGTGCGGAGTCTACACGTTCTCCCCGTGTGTGAGTGGGTTTCCTCCGCGTGCTCCGGTTTCCTCCCACAGTCCAAAGATGTGCAGGTTAGGTGGATTGGCCATGCTAAATTGCCCTTAGTGTCCAAAATTGCCCTTAGTGTTGGGTGGGGTTACTGGGTTATGGGGATAGGGTGGAGGTGTGGGCTTGGGTAGGGTGCTCTTTCCAAGAGCTGGTACAAACTCGATGGGCTGAATGGCCTCCTTCTGCACTGTAACTTCTATGATTCTATAAAAGCAAACAATAAACAATGTCAAATATAAATGTTGGGTAACCCACAAGAGGCCTATGGGGTGGGACTGCTTGTCTTCCCCAGTACTCCTTGTGGAGTACGAACTCCCCCACTAGAGGTAGGATATCTTACCCAATGTATGTAAGGTCGGCCAGTAAGGCACCGACCCAGCAGGAACCTAGTAGCTGTCTTCCAGGAAGTACATATATATGGTTGTGTAAATAAAACTTTGTTCATATTTTCCCTCGGTGTGGGCTCTCTGTGTCCTTATTAAACCACCTAAAAGAATTGGGGGGGTGGGGGGGTAAAACTGAAATATGCCACTCAGAAACATCCCTTAAAAATGGAAAATAAAATTCTTGCATGAAGATTATGGCCAACCAGACAAGCGTGTTTTGCAATATCACACTGTCTATACGGCGTGTGCAAATTATACGTCGCCAGGATTTATCACGGAGCAAAATGTCCCACAGATTGTATGATTGGTGGATTGAATTTTTTAAAAGACGAGCAGATTGAAATAGAGACATATTAGATAATTACTTCTGCTCTTGTATGGGGGCGGGAGGCGGGGGGGGGGGGGGGGGCGGGGGAGAAAGTAGTTCAGAATTGTTCATTGGCATCCTGTGGTAATATTGTTGATGTTTTTATTCCATGCGGACATCTGGATTTTACCTGAACACTTTGCTACCTTCACAGGATGATGAGGTGAGAGAGAGTCGCTTTAGCTTCACCGCATATGGGGTGGGACCTTGCCTACAATCGAAAGATGGAGTCACAACTAAAGGTGCGATCAACACATCCCAGCCTGCACCAAGGAACCAAGACGATATGAGAAAACTCTTCATTGACAGAGCGAAGAAGATCGACACAGTGGCACGGGCTGGCTTCCCTTTAGCCTTTTTAATTTTCAATATTTTCTATTGGGTCATCTACAAAATCCTTAGACACGAGGACATACACCAACAGCAATAGTTGTAGCCTTCAAGCAGACGGCATATGTCAGTAACATTGAAAGGGGACCTTAGTGTAATAATGAGGTCACATTGGGCCAGGATTCATTTTAAATACACTGAACGGTGAACTATGCAAATCTAAAGAGGAACCCAAATGAATAATAAGAGATTAGTTATCCAATGCTTTCTGCATTTTCACATCGCACAGAGCACTTGGGGAAGGGATTTTTCACACGGGCGAAAACATGACAATGTAAAAGATTGACTGAAATCGATATGTTAATAGTTCTCCTTTCTTGTGTTAATGTTTTGGAGTTGGCTGCTCCCAATTTGAAAATAGCAATAAATAAATTACTGCCGGCAACTGTTGTGGGAAAAAAAACAATTATCTGGAAGAGAGGGCAAAAGTAATTGGAAGTACACAGTATATTTTTCAGTCATAACCCATTTTCTTTTTATCGTCCAAATTTATTCAAACGGGGAATGAGAAAGTAATTTCTCAGCTGATAAGATAGTGTAAGTGTTCAAGCGTCCAATTCCACCCCTTCGCCCGTTTTCTCCATTTCTTGTTCGATAGCCCAGCTCTTCCTTACTCAAACAATTCCTTACGTTTGACAGTGTTGAATTGGATTATTTTTTTTGGAGGGGGGGGGGGGGAGCGTTCCGTGGGCTTACTTTCCTGTGTATTCAAATAACTGTCTCTCTTATGTGAACACATAATGTAAATGGAATGAAAAAGAAGTCTTGCACTGCAAATAATAAGCACGCTTTAAGATCTCTCACCCTTGGCCCCTCTCAAACTCTCATTGGGCGTCTATTGAAGGATAAAGGTTCGAACTCTACAACAGACCTGGAAATAGATCTTGGCAAACTCCAGAGGAGTGGTTCTCAGGGAGGAGGAACAAAGCGGAGAAATGGAAATGTGAAATTCATGGCACGCTGTGTGCACTTTCCAATCGAGATTTATTACATTTTAATGAAGAAAGTTGGGTCAAGGGTCCAGGCCCATTGCACTGCAGCGGCAAGGTTCAAAATAAAGTAGGCGAGAAAGGAAAGGAAAACAGGAATATACAAAGCTTGGGTCTGGAAGGAAGACAGGGGAAACTGAAACAGGTCAATCATTTTGCCACCGACAAAAGAATGAGAGAATTAGAAATCTTGAGCTGACTCTGGGCTTCAATAAAGTAGGGATATATCTGTTTCAATTTTTACTTGAATATTTTATGTATATATATCAATATAATATATATTATATAAATATATATATTATTATATATATATTTGGATCAGTGCTGTTAGATTTAGGGGAAATTCAGGAAAGTGCTCCCTGCGATTGTGTGAAAATGCTAACTGAGCTCCTAAACCATCTGTGAATGATATCAAATGACACAAGGCAAATTTTTGAGGTGTTTCTATAATAAGAACCAACACGTGCATTTTACAGCCTTCCTGCTTAACTCTGGTGATGCAGTTTTTTAAAGGTAAGATGTATTGCACGCTGTAGCAGTGTATTACATTCATTGACGCTGATACTCATGTTTTACCATCTGTGCTCCCGATTAAAATATTCAATGACCACAAGGTAAGTTCAGACTGTTATCCATTTCTGGTTCTTAGACTTTGCATATGAGGGAACGATGAACAGCATCATGCCCACAAATCTTACACCTTCATTTATACCTGACTTCCATTGTCACCTGCCCCCTTCACACCAGCTGAGGAGCGCAGAAGTAGATCCTCTGAAAAAAGGTTGACCAGTTCAAGGTCTGGGCCTGGTCACCAAAGCCATTGCTGCCATTCCTGGCTTACTTCTGATTACTGCCACGATGTAGACTTAGAGACCTTAAGCAAGTGATATAACAACACAGATGGGGTTGAATGTGCAAAAATAAGAGTTCATTTGGGAAGCTCAAAAATATTTGGACACTATTTCGTGAACGCTTAAGGAGCATCCATTCCAACTTACTTAGGAATTCTCAAAAGTCATTGATGAGATAGGTACAAGGTACACAATAAAGTGTTTTCAAGTGTTAGGTTGCAGGAGTACGACCTAAGGCGCTTTTGCACTTACTGGGGATTTCTTGTTTCGGAAGTGTGAACTCCAAGTAGCACACTCTAATTTTCATACTTGGCACAGAGTTTGTTTGCTGTCACACAGTGCAATATGGAGAGACCCAAAGGGGCAATTTTGACATTGGGCAGCAGTGCATCATGGCTTACATCATATCAGCCAACTTTATTCGTTCTGGTGACGGTCAATAGGAATGAATATCAGGACCAATGTATTAGCTCAACTAACATCTCCCATTTCATAATCCCGCCCAAAGTCAAAATTACTCTCTCCCCAGAGGGTACGCGCCAAGAGAAAAGCTCCCGTCTTTCACTTCTCTGTGGAACAGGATTTGTCAAATCAGATTTTCCTGGGACGACGCTCTCGGCATGCTCCATGCAGGTCCCACTGTCTATAGATAGGCTTCCAGTCAGCCAGACTATTGCCAGGTAAAAGCCAACCTGGTCTGATTGAAGTCAAGCCTTAGAACATCACATTGAAGGCCAGTGTGCCCTTAGTCCTTGCACATGTGAAATGAAATGAAAATCGCTTATTGTCACAAGTAGGCTTCAAATGAAGTTACTGTGAAAAGCCCCTAGTCGCCACATTCCGGCGCCTGTTCGGGGAGGCTGTTACGGGAATCGAACCGTGCTGCTGGCCTGCCTCGGTCTGCTTTCAATGCCAGTGATTTAGCCCTGTGCTAAACATGTGCAAAGACTTTTTACTTTTAAGGGAGCAAAACATGTACAAAACAGATGAATTTTCATCCAACAGTTTTACAAGCAGCCTGAGATTTACTAGCAAACAACAAGTGGACGTTTTTCTTTTTTTTTTAAAACAAATCTACAGCCGCGAGGTGTCTTTTACCGTAGAAGAAACCTATTCCACAGTTACTTCCTCTATTTCTGTGGATGTTGCATGTTATTTCTTACCAGAGGTTAATGTCAGTTTTTATTTCCGTCCATCAGTAAATGGTACTTTCTTAGTGAACATTGAAAAGAACCACTGAGCAAATGTCTATGATGCTGCTTGTAACACCATGTGCGAGGAAACACTTTTCAATCAAAGATATTTTCTGGCAGTTGAAAGCAACCCATTTGTATCATGTTGAGCTGTGTGGAAATAACACTGTGTAATATTGCGCTATAAATGCTTACCTTGTTTGTATCAAATTCAATTGTCCGGTATTTTAAGAAGGAAAAGGGAATGGAAATGGGATTGAGCAAATAGCTCCAGTCGGAGAACCATCGCTAACTGGGGCACGATTGGTGAAGGAGTACCCCCACTGTGCACTGATTTCCGTCACACCGTTCAAAAATAAATGTCTGTTAAAATTGTAGGGGTGGGGGGGCGAGGAATTTCAGGCCAAAGCTTGGGGCATTGGCACAGTGTTAATTTCATGCTGCCGAATCACCCCGAATAGGGGTTTATTATCCGAAAATGTTTACAGCTAGCTTCAGCAATTTCCTGATTACTTTTTTTTTAAAGTTAGCCACTTAAAACGGTCACCGGACAAGCATTCATCTCTCCGTAAGATTTTGTATGAGAATTGCAAATTCCAGGGGCACTCATTGCCTGCATTCTGCTACAACCAAGGCACCTGTGCCTCTTGTGCAATTCACCCTTGTTTAGAGGTGATATCCATGCATTGAAAAATGATTGATTTCGTTGAGAAGGCCTGATTTTGTCTGGCATTGGTTTAACAAGATACAACAAAAATAATGCTGGAATTGGCAAACAGTGATGGAAAATACACAACTGGTGGATCAGCAATTGAAACAGAAAAATGGGTTAATGTCTTTGGTGTGGTCATTCATCAGACACTCAGCTTGCAAAATTCCCCCGAATCATGGTTGCCAACGCTCCAGGAATTTAAAGGTCACTGCCCTGGATGCTGCTGTAAGCAACTGGGAGAATACTTGTAAAGGCACTAAAAAAAAGGTGTCTTTTTCCTTTCCTTTTCTTCAAAAATATCGGCCCAAATGTTCGGGCCCTTCCCAACGGCGGGATCTTCCGGTCCTGCCAATGGCAACCTCCCCGCCAACTCGGGGAGCATACCCCTGCGGTGGAGTATGCGGGGCACACAAAATCCAGTTGAAATCGATGGTTCCAAAAGATCCCGCCAGGAAAGAGACTGTCTGACTGGATGGGACAGTAGGAGGTCGGGCGGGAGGGGGAGTGGTAGGAATGGGGAACCACAGAATCACTTCATGAGCTTAATAAAATTCGGCACTTTGGTTCTTCTAGTGAAAACAATAATGATAAAAGATTATTTAGGCTAGGGTTGCATTCCTTGGAACAGAAGGGGCTGTGGGGACCGAATTGAAGTGTATGAAATGATGAGAAGTGGGCATGGAGTGGATAGGAAGGCCCTTTCCCCCTTGGTTACTCCTAGATTTAGGGTAAGAGGTGGAAGGGCTCGAGGGGATTTGAGGGAAAGTTTCTCACCCTGAGAGTGGGTTGGGGGTTCTGGAATTTGCCTGAAAGGGTGAGAGAGGCAGAAACCCTTATACCATTGAAAAAAGATTTGAATATGCACTTGAAGTACTGTAAGCTACAATACCAAGGGACAAGAACTGGAGAGTGGGGTTAGGCCGGATGTCTACTTGTTGGTACGTTGGGCAAAATGGCTGCAAATATTTGTGATTCTATGAAAAAGGCCTAGATCAGATGGAGAGAGAGCTTCGATCCCAATTCTATAATCCACACTCCCACATGGAGACGGATTCCAATGTTGGAATTTTCCCTAAAATGTTGGGAAGAGATGAGAAGATTCTTTGCTGGCTAAGGGGTATTAAAGAATGTGGAGACAAGACGAGCAGATGAAGTTAAGGTACAAAACAGCCACACTCTCAATGAAGGTCGGAACAGGTCGAATGGCCAATGAAGTAGCAATTGGAGATAAATGGAGTGAAGGGCACAGGAGGCTGAGGCAAACACCCCTCCAGTTCTGATAAAGGTTACACCGAATCGTTAATCTGTTGTCCTTTTTCCTGTAACCTGCCGTGTATTTTCCACAGTTTTGACATCCCAAATTCAAGCGATTTGCTGAGGTATCTTCCTTCAGCTTCAAATTGAAGTACAATGAGAACTGAACAGAAATGTCAGTGTTGCATTGGCAGTAATGTTGCAGGAGAAGGAGTGTGCAAGTTATGCGGACAAAATATCTTCTTTCTTTGTCCACTTAAGTCACCCAATCCTCAAAACTTCAAGTCACAACAGTGGAAAGTGTTTTTGCAGTAAACCGTATTTTAATCTGTACACTTGTTATATTGATGAATGTAATCTAATTTGGGTACCTTTGAACTCCGAAAATGTTGCATCTGGCATGGTTTCACCGTGGAACAGTTGGATGACCTTATATCGCAGCTTTTCAGTTGCATTGGTTTGAGTTTCAGTACATTGGTACATTTTTGGAGCAATCATCAAGTTGGTGAGTTCACCATTATCATTCCTCTGCCAGTTATGATATTTATGGAGAGACAGCTGCATTAAGTAGAATGGGTGAGCTTCCACCCTACACAGGGCCTGGTGACGGGAATGCTCGCACAGACCACTCTCAGAAGGTGATTGATGGAAATAAAGGGGTGGAGTCATTTTCCTTTCTAGAAGTAAAAATTGAAAAGTAAATAGGATTATATTTCAGGTGGTTGAGGCATAGAGTCGCCTGGCATTGTCAGTGGCTCCCACAGTCAAAGTAGATCCAGCAAACTGCGCCTTTGGCCAGGTTATAGCAAGGCATCATGCTCCCTGCACAGCATGGTAGCACAGCGGTTAGCACAGTTGCTTCACAGCTCCAGGGTCCCAGGTTCAATTCCCAGCTGGGTCACTGTCTGTGTGGAGTCTGCGCATTCTCCCCGTGTGTGCGTGGGTTTCCTCCGGGTGCTCCGTTTTTTTCCCACAGTCCAAAGATGTGCGGGTTAGGTGGATTGGCCATGATAAATTGCCCTTAGTGTCCAAAAAATGTTAAGTGGGGGTTACAGGGATAGGGTAGATACGTGGGCTTGGGTCGGGTGCTCTTTGTAAGGGCCGGTGCAGACTCCATGGGCCGAATTGCCTCCTTCGGCACTGTAAAATTCTAAAATTCTATGATCTCTGTTTGATGAGCTGGTGAAGTGCAAGAGCGGCCAACTGTTCCTTTACAAAGGGCATTATGTCTGGCTGGAAGCAGAGGAGGAAGATTTGGGGGTGGATAAAACTTTTCCTGGTTAAGAACAGAGGGGTGGTAGTATTGTGATAACATTACTGGATCAGCAATCCATAGGCCCAAACTAATGCTCCAGAGACATGGGTGGGAACTTTACAGAGCGCAAAAGAGAGGCCTGGGGGCTGTAACATCTGATAGAAGAACTGAGGGTGGCTTGCCCATCACTTGTTGCTGCCGCAGGCATTTTATCAGTGATGGATGGGCCCTCTACCACACAGGGGGACAACCAGATAAGTCCTGGCGGCCTCCTTGTGGAATCTGGGGGAAACTCCTAAACGGGCATCCTGTGTCCCATGCAGGGCCTGGTCTAGTGCCATGGGCCACCCCTATGACATCCAATATCTTGCTCTCACCAACCCTGATGCCCACCATGCCAGGGCCTGCCTGACTGCAGCGATCCCACTCACCTCCATTTCGGTGCCTGCTCCATCAATACTGCTCCTGCACCGTTACCGATCCTTGAGAGGCCACTGCTCCCGATGGGGCCTCCAGGACGGAAAAGGTGCTGGCCCTCCGATTGACCAGACAGCGCTTGGGGGTGGGACACCGTCTCTTAAATGTACAGGCGAACCCAAGCCAGGCAGCTAATTGCCTTCCCAATGTTAAAGCGGGCCAGTGCTCCCATAACAGGCCACGGTTGGGTTGAGCCCAACTTCCTGACTGGTGAACTGGGCAACTGCCACTCTGTAAAAGATCCGTTGTGAGTTCAAATCCCACCAGAGCACAATTAAATTGATTAATAAATCTGGAATAAAGAGCTAGGCTCATTAACAATGAACATGAAGCTACTGGGTCGTAAACAATTCACCTGATTCATCCTTTCGGGAAGGAAACCTGCCACCCTTACCTGGCCTGGCCTGGCCTACATGTGACTCCAGATCCATAGTAATATGGTTGACCCTTAACTCCACTCTGAAATGTCCACTCAGATATATCAAACAGAAAAAAAGCATTGTGATTGTACGCACACCACACTGGCTGCAACAGTTAAAGAAGATGGCATATTATCATTTTCTCAATAGCAATTTGTTATGGTCAAGTGTTCTTGCATTTCCAATCATGCTGATTTTCCAAGAACAAGTAAAAAACCTAGTGTCCCAATATTATGAACATGCAACAAAAAAAAAACATAATGCTGAAACTCTTGGCACAACGTTAGTTGATAAACTAAATAGATACAGGAGAAAATAGGCTGCGACATGCCCTCAAAATACTGGAAGAGCCTGACGGATGGTCACCTTGAATGCATTTCTGCAAACAGCACACCAACAGCCAGGGCCAGCTATTCTATATGAGTTTGTGTCTAACTGAGTTCTAAACTTTGGTGAAAACGTCGTATTTTTCAATTTTCAAATCGGCAAAATCTTCTCGCATCAGCACAAAACCCAGATGGGAGGTTGATTGGGGTGCTAAATGGGTGTAAATCTCATGCAACAGAGATGTTTTTTTTCTCTGCCTCATTTATCCAGTTGGTTGCACTCGCAAAACGTCGGAGCAGAAGTAGGCCATTCGGCCCATCGAGTCTGCTCCGCCATTTAATGAGATGATGACTGATCTGATGTGAAGATCCTCAACTCCACTTTCCCGCCTCATCCCCATAAACCTTGATTCCCTCACGGATTAAAAATCTGTCTCGGTCTTGAACATATTTAATGACCCAGCCTCTGAAGCTCTCTGCGGTAAAGAATCCCACAGATTCACTACGCTCTGAGAGAGGAAATTCCTCCTCATCCCATCACAGCCATTAATTCTGAACCTTTTGGAAATCTATCTTAATGTGTTACATGAATATTGTACAATTGTTTTGTTGCAAAGACCCAAATGAAATTAATATATTTTTTAATATAAATTTAGCCTACCCAATGCATTTCTTCCAATTAAGGGGCAATTTTAGCATGACCAAACCACCTACCCTGCACATCTTTGGGTTTGTGGGGGTGAAACCCACGCAAACACGGGGTGAATGTGCAAACTCCACACGGACAGTGACCCAGAGCCAGGATTGACCCTGGGACTCGGCGCCATGAGGCAGCTGTGCTACCCACTGCGCCACTGTGCTGCCCCGAAAGTAATATCTTCAAGTAGATTTTTAATTCTTTCACGGGATGTGGGTGTCCCTGGCCCGGCCAGCATTTGCTACCCATCCCTAGTTGTTTTTCAATGGAGTGGCTTTGCAAACCCATTTCAGGGGGCAGCTAAGAGTTAACCACATTGGGGTCTGGAGTCACTTGTGGACCAGCAGATTTTCTTCCCTAAAGGAGATCAGTGAACCAGATGGGCTTTCATGATGTAAAAACATATGAATTAGGAGGGGGCCTCTAGAGCATACACTGCCATTCAATAAGAACATGACTGATCTGATTTTTACCTCAACTTGACTTTACGGCCTACCCCCGATGACAATCGATAATTGTTTCATAGTCCCCATCAGTGCAGAAGGAGGCCATTCAGCCCACTGAGTCTGTACTGGCTCTCTCATAGAACATTCTGCCTAGTCCCCCACTCCACTGCCCCAGCCCCATAACCTTGCACATTTCCTTCTTTTCAGATAGCCATCCAATTCCTTTTTGAATACCTCGACTCCGCCTGCATCCACGACCCTCTCAGGGAGTTTGTTCCAGACTCTGGGTGATGAAACCTTCCCTCACGTCACCTCTACTCCTTTTGTCCATTCATTTGAATCTGTGCCCTCTGGATCATTATGAGAGTGCTCATTCCTGAGATAAGCTTTCATTTGCCGATCTATGGCTGGCTTTAAGTTGCACAAGCTGCTGTGGTGGGATTTGACCTCATACCCCCAGAGCATCCGCCGGGACCTCTCAACTATTAGTCCAGCGACATTACCTCTACTCCACCAGTTTTAATAGTGATGGGGGAAGTCGATATCGATCGGGTATTAAATTTGACTGGTGCACAATTTCTTATAGAGCTGGAGAGTAAAGAAGGAGGAATGGGATTATCATGAAATGGGATTATCTATCAAAGAATGCTCTGGGGCTGTACAGAATCCATATAGATAGTTATGAAATTGGAATGGGCTTGGTACGATTCTCATCATAGTACTATTGAATCCATGCAGATGTAATAAATTGGGAGATTTTTAAACAATTAAAAGAGTCAATATTGAATGTTTAACCGGAAAAGGCTGGAAGGAATGTCTTGGTGCAGATGGTTGTTGGACTATGGAATGTTTTAGCCACAGGGAATACCTGCCGGAATTGTCATTGCTTCTTTCGAGAAACAAGTGAATCAAAAAGCTGGAAACAGTATGGGGGGGCAGCACGGTGTTGCAGTGGTTAGCACTGCTGCCTCATGGCGCTGAGGACCCGGGTTCGATCCCAGCCCCGGGTCACTGTCTGTGTGGAGTTTGCACATTCTCCCCGTGTCCGCGTGGGTCTCACTCCCACAACCCAAAGATATACAGGTGAGGTGGATTGGTCACACTAAATTGCCCCTTAATTGGAAAAAAAAAAGAATTAGGTACTCTAAATTAATTTTTTTAAAAGAAACAGAATGCGAGAGATTACAAGGCAGCAGGATCCATTTGAATTACCCGAGAAAGCTAAAATGAGATAGCACGGCAGCAACGGGCCAAATACCCTTTCTCTGCGCCGCAAACCTCTATGGCGTCCAGTTCAGGACGATGTAGTGATTGACAATGCAGTGCAAAACAATGCACAATATTGATCCTATCAATCGTTTGCCAAGTAGACTTGCATCAACACTGAAGTTCTTGAAGTTTCAGGGGACAGTGACCACTGCCCGGTAATGGCTTAAAATGACTTAAAGTGCGAATATTGGAAGAAGCTATTAATCAACATGAAGTACCCCACACGGAAAGGTAGGCCAACCGAAGGTGTTAAGCATTTTCTGCTTAGGACGCAGCAGCCTCAGTTTTTTTTACAGTTAAGCGTTCATGATTATAGTTCAGCAGTGGAGCAATTGGGATGTCTGTCATCTTAATGTACTCACTCTGCAGCTGGTTTCCCTAAGATGTATGATAATGCACTGAAACGATGAAAAAAGAAATGTAACAATATGTGTCATAAAATGACTATGTGCCAATAAGACATTGCCATCCATAAGCTATACAATTTATGCAATGGTGAGCACAGCTATATCATCTTAATGCTGCATTAGTTCAACCATGACTTGATATTTTCAGTATGTTTATATTACGGATATTGAGTATTTCTGAAGAAGTGTTCTTCGAGCCTGTACTTTATAGGTGAAAACTATTTTGAGGCAAAGATTTTGGAATATTGTCTCGCAAGTCAGCCAAACACTGAAATTTAAATATTTCTTCACTTGTGTATAGTTGTAATTGATTCATAAATAGAGTTAACATTGCATGAAATATATCACAAAGTGAATTTTAATGTATTTTGTCCTATTTTAATAATATGCAAGCGGAGTCAGTGATTAATGTGCAATTTACAGTGTACATGTATTTGTAAATATTTTGTTGTATAATTTATGCAAATAAACTTTTTCCAGAATTCGGTTTGCTCCCAGGGTCTGGTTCGTTTCACAGGGCGAATAAATTGTCACTTGCACCTTATCATCGTTGCAATGTCTGGGTATGAAAGCCACCCTGTAAAGGAATTTCCTAACCACCACCCCCACAACACACACACACCTTCTAGTGGTGCCTCGCTGCAGAAAGCAACTTTTATTTAAAATTTAACAGAGTTGATGAGGGGGGGCACCTCCAAGTTTTGATTTTGATTTGATTTGATTTATTGTCACATGTACCGAAGTACAGTGAAAAGTATTTTTCTGCGGCCGAGGGAACGTACATAGTAGACAAAAGAATAATCAACAGAGAAGATTGACAAATGGTATATCGACAAACAGTGATTGGTTACAGTGCGGAACAAGGGGCCAAACAAAGCAAATACATGAGCAAGAGCAGCATAGGGTGTTGTGAATAGTGTTCTTACAGGGAACAGATCAGTCCGAGGGGGAGTCGTTGAGGAGTCTTGTAGCTGTGTGGAAGAAGCTGCTCCTTTGTCTGGATGTGAGAGTCTTCAGACTTCTGTACCTTCTGCCTGATGGAAGGATCTGGAAGAAGGAAATGCCTGGGTGGGAGGGGTCTCTGATAATGCTGTCTGCCTTCCTGAGGCAGCGAGAGGTGTATACAGAATGAATACAGTTGAAGCACTCTCTCTGTTACTTACCACCCATTGCTAGATAAACAAATAAAAACTGCTGTAATTTTCAATGACAATGTAGCCTTGTCATTGCATGCCATGCATGCTGGATGGTGGTACCATATCTCTTTCTCAAAGTAGCATTACAGTCACTTCTTCAAAGATGAATGCAAGGTAGTGAGACAGAGATGTTCAGGATGGGTGCTCCAAGGTATAGGGCCGAGGCTCACAACGCTGCAGCCACCTATAACACACAAGTGGACTGAATCAGAAGAGCACAGGCATCTCAAAGGTGAAAGGGATGTGGAAACAACAATGGGTTTTAAATCCTTATCAACTGACTTTAACTTGAAGCACTTGAGGCCAAATTTTCCTATGGGCTCCAGAATACCAAACCTGAGCACTTCTGTGCCTTCCGAAATGCACATCCAACCTGTGAGTGACTTTTCACACAGGGTTCAGTCTCACAGCATGCTTTGTGAGCTACGATGAGGTGCTTTGGGAGTGCATGGGGAGAAGTAGGTTGGTTACAAGGCCTGCCTCTATTTTCCAGCGCAGCAACCCAGCTCTTACCCTAATCTAAAGGCCCCAACTATAATGCTCAGAACTGACAAAACAGAAGTTTGTCTTCTATCGATTGCACATCACCGTGGTTGTCAATTAAACGAGAGGAGCAGGTGCAGACGTTTTTTTCCACCTTTCAAAAACAGGGGGCGGGATTCTCCGGCCAGCCAGCCGCGTTTTCGTGTGCAGCATGCCCTCGCTGGCAGCGGGATTCTCCGTTCCCGCAGCCGGCCAATAGGGTTTCCCTTTGTGGCCGCCACACGCCGTCGGGCGTGGGTGCGCTGCCGGCGAATCAGAGGATACCGCCAACGCAGGTTTTTTTTCCACAGGCAGAGTTGTCAGTTGCTTTAAATCACAGCACAAAACATGACAGCACAATCTAATGAGACCTTTGTTTTTTACATTTTTAATGTATTATGGAACTTTCTTTAATGGAAAAAGACTGTGATGCACGAATACACCTGCACAATGGAGGTCAATATAAGGATTGACTCGCCTTTGCAGGGAAAATCCCTATAATGAATCATTGCATTCATACACACATGCAAATTAGAACACAGCATCTACTACTGACAGTTTGAAGGAGTCAAAATATTTTACACTTACTTTTCAGAGTGTTCCTGACACTTCAGCAGGCTTCCCCCAAAACTCATTGATTGTCGGTCAGCGGGATCCTAAGTTTCGCCAGCAATGTACTCACTTCCATGGTCTTCCCAATGGTGTGGGAGTTCCCATAATGGGAAAGCCCATTAGTCAGCTGCCAGGGCGGAGGATCCAGCTGCCGGCAGGAGCTCGCTGCACCGGAAAACGGGGGCGGTCAGACAGAGATTCCCACCCATGAAGTTTCCCGGGTGGTCTAGTGGTTAGGATTCGGCGCTTTCACCGCCGCGGCCCGAGTTCGATTCCCAGTCGGGGAATGATGAATTATTGGGCAGCACGGTAGCATTGTGGATAGCACAATTGCTTCACAGCTCCAGGGTCCCAGGTTTGATTCCGGCTTGGGTCACTGTCTGTGCGGAGTCTGCACATCCTCTCCATCTGTGCGTGGGTTTCCTCCGGGTGCTCCGGTTTCCTCCCACAGTCCAAAGATGTGCAGGTTAGGTGGATTGGCAATGCTAAATTGCCCTTAGTGTCCAAAATTGCCCTTAGTGTTGGGTGGGGTTACTGGGATATGGGGATAGGGTGGAGGTGTTGACCTTGGGTAGGGAGCTCTTTCCAAGAGCCGGTGCAGACTCGATGGGCCGAATGGCCTCCTTCTGCACTGTAAATTCTATGATAAAAAATTCTATGAACTCTACAAGGAGTGGCTTTTTTCAGGGGATCCAAAAACCCGCACCAACAGGTGAAAATTATGTATGGGAGGAAATGCAATTTTCCTGTGATCCTCACAACGAGGACTCTGGCACCGGAGGAGGTGCATTTCCATTTTGCACTCACGGCCTTCCACTGCGGCATGGTGGCACAGTGGTTAGCACTGCCGCCTCACAGCACCAGGGACTTGGGTTCAATAGGGGCCTCGGGTGACTGTGTGGAGTTTGCAGGATCTCCTCGTGTCTGCGTTGTTTTCCTCTGGGTGCTCCGGTTTCCTTCCACAGTCCAAAGATGTGCAGGTTAGGTGGATTGGCCATGCTGAATTTCCCCTTAGTGTCCGAAGGTGGGCTTAGTGGGTTACAAGGATAGACCCGATGGGCCGGATGGCGTCCTTCTGCACTGTAGAGTCTATGATCTATGACCCATTAAATGGCCAAACAAAAATGGTGCGTGGTCTGGAAAAATAGGGAAATTATATTTTCAGCAAAAAACTAAAAGGAGCTCAGTGATTTACACCTCAATTCACCCTTCAATTTGGAAATAAACCTGTGGCGTGTTTTATGTCAAAATTCCTGCCCTGGCGAGCATGCACATTTGAAGTCCAGTGTCTGCTGCAATTTAGGAAATTTATGAGCTTTATTACCAGGTGATGGAAAGAAGAAATTGCTGGCATACTTTTCTCATCAATTTGGGTTAGTGTTGAACCCCAATTTCCTCCTCTGCTTGGGCTCAGGTCCAATGCAACACAATCACAATTAACCACAATTAATTTGCATGCCAGCTATGAGTCAGTGTGGGCATTCCCATCACTAAGATTGAAAACAAATAATTTACAGGATATGGGCTTCACTGGCTAGGTTTTTGCCCATCCCTAATTGTTCTTGGGAAGGTGATGGGGAGCTGCCTTCTTGAACCGCTGCAGTCGATGCAGTGTACACCCACAGTGCGGTTAGGGTGGGAATTCCAGGACTTTGACCCTGCGACAGTGAAGGAATGACAATATATTTCTAAGTCAGGATGATGAGTTGCTTGGATGAGAACTTCCAGGTGGTGGTGTTCCCAAATATCTGCTGCCTTGTCCTTCTGGATGGTGGTGGTCGTGGGTTTGGAAGGTACTGTCTGAGGAGGCTTGGCGAGTTCCTGCAGGTGGTGCACACGGCTGCTACTGTGCCTCGGTGATGGGGGGAATGAGTGTTTGTAGATGGAGTGCCAATCAAAGAAGCTGCTTGTTCTGTATGCTGTCAAGCTTCTTGAGTGTTAATTGAGCTCCACTAATCCAGGTCAGTGGAGAGAATTCCATCACATATCTACCCCACCTCAGAAAAATTCAACGACGCTGCCTCAACTGCTCTGCAGGGAAGGAAGTTCCAAAAACCCACAACCCTCTGAGAGAAAACATTACTTCTCATCTCCGTCCAGTCGGTTCAAGTCCCACTCCAGGTCTTAAGCTCAAAGCTCAAGGCTGGCACTCCAGTGCAATGCTGAGGATGTGCTGCAGAGGTGGAGGTGCTGCCTCGTAGATGAGATGCAGACCTGAGGTTCTATCTTCCCTCGAGATAAGCATAAAAGATCCCATGGCATCACTTTGAAGGAGAGAAGGCAAATTCTCCTGAGTGCTCTCAATCACAAAAAATGGCATTATCACGTTTTTGCTTGTGGTAATTTGCTGTGCACAAATTCTTGTGTTTCTGTTTCAAAAGTACCTTGTTGACTGTGTAGAGGATCTGTGGGCACGATGTAACCAGAATGTTTCTAAGCGCGGAAGCAAGTAGGAACTGTTGCGTGCTTCCCGACGCTCGGATCGGCGAGGCCATCGGCGCTATAAATCGTTAATTGGCCCACTTAATGAGGCCCCACGAGTTTCACGCTGCAAATGATGGTCCCGCCAGCTGATTCTCGGGGACTGCGCTCGCCAGCCCCCTGCCAACAAGGGAGAGCAGCACTTAAACCTCCCCTGCACAGTCAACCCCACTCAGCCATGCTGCCAGGAAGTCCAGTCCCACGATTCAGGCCTAGGCAAGTGTACTGGACATGGTCAAGGCCAGACGGGATGCCTGTTCCTCGAGAGTCTCGGAGGGTCAGCCACAGGGCAGCTGTGTGAGGAAGTGACAGCAGCCGTCAGCTCTGGAATTGTGTCTAGGAGGACCAGCACCATATGCCACAAGAAGATCAACAACCTCCACCGGGCTGCATGGTTGAGTTTGCACTGGAACACCCCCCCACCCCCCCATGGGTATGCGCCTGGCACTGCTCCTGCCCACCTCCGTTCCGTGCCCCGGTCCACCCATGTCCAGCATGTCCAGTCCCCCATACTCCCCATTCCCTCTCCCACACCAATAAAGGCCATCTCCCCCCCATCCCTCTCCCCTCCCCCTCCTCCACCGAGCCCTACCCTCACCCTTGCGATGAATGATGCATGCGGCTAACGATGTCGTGTCCCCCCCCCCCCCCCCCCCGGATGTCCCTGCAGCAGAAGTTGCCCTGCAACAGACAGGAGACAACCAAGAGGGGTGGAGGGGTGCCGGACATCAGGTAGTTATCAGTAAGACTGAGAGTCTTAAGTTGCAGGAAGATATGGACGGGAAGGTCAAATGGGTAGAAAAGTGGCAGATGGAATTTAATCCTGAAAAGTGTGAGGTGTTACACTTTGGAAGGAGCAATTTAACAAGGAAATATTCAATGAATGGCATCTCACTGGGAAGTCTTGAGGAACAAAGAGACCTTGGCATGTTTGTAAATAGATCTCTGAAGGCATCATTAGGGTGGTGGAAAAGACATATGGCACACTTGCTTTTATCAATGGTGGTGATTCTGTGACTGGGGCATGCTGTTGAGACACCTCTCCTGTGGCCAGAGAAGAATTAAGAGTTTGGATCAGGGCCCCTGCAATCTCCCCCCTCGCCTCCCACAGCAATCAACAAAGAACAAAGAACAAAGAAATGTACAGCACAGGAACAGGCCCTTCGGCCCTCCAAGCCCGTGCCGACCATGCTGCCCGACTAAACTACATTCTTCTACACGTCCTGGGTCCGTATCCCTCTATTCCCATCCTATTAATGTATTTGTCAAGATGCCCCTTAAATGTGACTATCATCCCTGCTTCCACCACCTCCTCCGGTAGCGGGTTCCAGGCACCCACTACCCTCTGAGTAAAAAACTTGCCTCGTACATCTACTCTAAACCTTGCCCCTCTCACCTTAAACCTATGCCCCCTGGTAATTGACCCCTCTACCCTGGGGAAAAGCCTCTGACTATCCACTCTGTCTATGCCCCTCATAATTTTGTAGACCTCTACCAGGTCTCCCCTCAACCTCCTTCGTTCCAGTGAGAACAAACCGAGTTTATTCAACCGCTCCTCATAGCTAATGCCCTCCATACCAGGCAACATTCTGGTAAATATCTTCTGCACCCTCTCTAAAGCCTCCACATCCTTCTGGTAGTGTGGCGACCAGAATTGAACACTATACTCCAAGTGTGGCCTAACTAAGGTTCTATACAGCTGCAACATGACTTGCCAATTCTTATACTCAATGCCCCGGCCAATGAAGGCAAGCATGCCGTATGCCTTCTTGACTTCCTTCTCCACCTGTGTTGCCCCTTTCAATGACCTGTGGACCTGTACTCCTAGATCTCATTGACTTTCAATACTCTTGAGGGTTCTGCCATTCACTGTATATTACCTGCATGAGACCTTCCAAAATGCATTACCTCACATTTGTCCAGATTAAACTCCATCTGCTATCTCTCCGCCCAAGTCTCCAAACAATCTAAATCCTGCTGTATCCTCTGACAGTCCTAATCGCTATCCGCAATTCCACCAACCTTTGTGTCGTCTGCAAACTTACTAATCAGACCAGTTACATTTTCCTCCAAATCATTTATATATACTACAAAGAGCAAAGGTCCCAGCACTGATTCCCATTAGAAAAGCATCCTTCCATTGCTACTCTCTGCCTTCTATGACCTAGCCAGTTCTGTATCCACCTTGCCAGCTCACCCCTGATCCCGTGTGACTTCACCTTTTGTACTAGTCTACCATGAGGGACCTTGTCAAAGGCCTTACCGAAGTCCATATAGACAACATCCACTGCCCTACCTGCATCCATCATCTTAGTGACCTCCTCGAAAAACTCTATCAAATTAGTGAGACACGACCTCCCCTTCACAAAACCATGCTGCCTCTCACTAATACGTCCATTTGCTCCCAAATGGGAGTAGATCCTGTCTCGAAGAATTCTCTCCAGTAATTTCCCTACCACTGAAGTAAGGCTCACCGGCCTGTAGTTCCCTGGATTATCCTTGCTACCCTTCTTAAACAGAGGAACAACATTGGCTATTCTCCAGTCCTCCGGGACATCCCCTGAAGACAGTGAGGATCCAAAGATTTCTGTCAAGGCCTCAGCAATTTCCTCTCCAGCCTCCTTCAGTATTCTGGGGTAGATCCCATCAGGCCCTGGGGACTTATCTACCTTAATATTTTTGAAGACACCCAACACCTCGTCTTTTTGGATCTCAATGTGACCCAGGCTATCTACACACCCTTCTCCAGACTCAACATCTACCAATTCCTTCTCTTTGGTGAATATTGATGCAAAGTATTCATTTAGTACCTCGCCCATTTCCTCTGGCTCCACACATAGATTCCCTTGCCTATCCTTCAGTGGGCCAACCCTTTCCCTGGCTACCCTCTTGCTTTTTATGTAGGTGTAAAAAGCCTTGGGATTTTCCTTAACCCTATTTGCTAATGACTTTTCGTGACCACTTCTAGCCCTCCTGACTCCTTGCTTAAGTTCCTTCCTACTTTCCTTATATTCCACACAGGCTTTGTCTGTTCCCAGCCTTTTAGCCCTGACAAATGCCTCCTTTTTCTTTTTGACGAGGCCTACAATATCTCTCGTTATCCAAGGTTCCCGAAAATTGCCGTATTTATCCTTCTTCCTCACAGGAACATGCCGGTCCTGAATTCCTTTCAACAGACACTTGAAAGCCTCCCACATGTCAGATGTTGATTTGCCCTCAAACATCCGCCCCAAATCTAGGTTCTTCAGTTCCCACCTAATATTGTTATAATTAGCCTTCCCCCAATTTAGCACATTCATCCTAGGACCACTCTTATCCTTGTCCACCAGTACTTTAAAACTTACTGAATTGTGGTCACTGTTCCCGAAATGCTCCCCTACTGAAACATCTACCACCTGGCCGGGCTCATTCCCCAATACCAGGTCCAGTACCGCCCCTTCCCTAGTTGGACTGTCTACATATTGTTTTCAGAAGCCCTCCTGGATGCTCCTTACAAACTCCGCCCTGTCTAAGCCCCTGGCACTAAGTGAGTCCCAGTCAATATTGGGAAAGTTGAAGTCTCCCATCACCACAACCCTGTTGTTTTTACTCTTTTCCAAAACCTGTCTACCTATCTGCTCCTCTATCTCCCGCTGGCTGTTGGGAAGCCTGTAGTAAACCCCCAACATTGTGACTGCACCCTTCTTATTCCTGATCTCCACCCATATAGCCTCACTGCCCTCTGAGGTGTCCTCCCGCAGTACAGCTGTGATATTCTCCCTAACCAGTAGAGCAATTCCGCCACCCCTTTTACATCCCCCTCTATCCCGCCTGAAACATCTAAATCCTGGAACGTTTAGCTGCCAATCCTGCCCTTCCCTCAACCAGGTCTCTGTAATGGCAATAGCATCATAGTTCCAAGTACTAATCCAAGCTCTAAGCTCATCTGCCTTACCCGTAATACTTCTTGCATTAAAACATATGCACTTCAGGCCACCAGACCCGCTGTGTTCAGCAACTTCTCCCTGTCTGCTCTGCCTCAGAGCCCCACTGTCCCTATTCCCTAGTTCTCCCTCAATGCTCTCACCTTCTGAACTATTGCTCCCGTGCCCACCCCCCTGCCATACTAGTTTAAACCCTCCCGTGTGACACTAGCAAACCTCGCGGCCAGGATATTTATGCATCTTCGGTTTAGATGCAACCCGTCCTTCTTATATAGGTCACACCTGCCCCGGAAGAGCTCCCAGTGGTCCAGATAACGGAAACCCTCCCTCCTACACCAGCTGTTTAGCCGCGTGTTTAGCTGCTCTATCTCCCTATTTCTAGCCTCACTGGCACGTGGCACAGGGAGTAATCCCGAGATTACAGCCCTAGAGGTCCTGTCTTTTAACTTTCTGCCTAGCTCCCTGAACTCCTGCTGCAGGACCTCATGCCCCTTCCTGCCTATGTCGTTAGTACCAATATGTACAACGACCTCTGCCTGTTTGCCCTCCCCCTTCAGGATGCCCTCTACCCGTTCGCAGACATCCTGGACCCTGGCACCAGAGAGGCAACATACCATCCTGGAGTCTCTTTCACATCCACAGAAGCGCCTATCTGTGCCCCTGACTATAGAGTCCCCTATTACTATTGCTCTTCTGCGCTTTGACCCTACCTCCTGAACATCAGAGCCAGCTGTGGTGCCACTGCTCTGGCTGCTGCTGTTTTCCCCTGATAGGCTATCCCCCCCGACAGTATCCAAAGGGGTATACCTGTTCGAGAGGGGGACAACCACAGGGGATTCCTGCACTGACTGCCTGCCCTTTCTGGTGGTCACCCATTTCTCTGCCTGCACCTTGGGTGTGACCACATTTACATAACTGCGATCTATGACGCTTTCTGCCACCTGCATGCTCCTAAGTGCATCCAATTGCTGCTCCAACCGAACCATGCGGTCTGTGAGGAGCTCCAGTTGGGTGCACTTTCTGCAGATGAAGCCATCCGGGACACTGGAAGCCTTCCGGACCTGCCACATCTCACAGTCAGAGCACTGCACCGCTCTAACTGACATTGCGTCAATTAATTTTAAAAAAAAATTTTTTTAATTTTTTCTTTTTTTTTATATATATATTTTTTTAATTTCAAAGTTACTGCTAACTATCTGTTACCTAGCACTAGATTTCTAATAGAAATGCGAAAGCTAAATATAGTACTCTCCGATAAAGGTATAAAAGTAAAAATGAGTAAAAATCACTTACTTACCTTTTTACCTTCTGAGTGTCTTAGATGTTCTCAGGTTCTCTCCCTGACAGAGACTGCTCCTCCACCTCCGAACCTTGACCTGCACAATGCTAATAATATAATATAATAAAAATATAATATGGCACTTACCTCACACCAATGGATCTTATTATTAGGTTAGAGGAGGAGGGCGGGTGGGAGACACTACACGTGTAGTGTCTCGGGTTTCCTCTCCACCAGAATTTATTGGTTGGAGGGGAGGCGGGGGTCTTCCCAGACGTCCGCGGGTCGAAAAAAAATAAAACAGAAAATAAGTGTTTTTTTTAAAAGGATACACTTACCTCCCAGAAATCACTTGCCCACCGCTCCCGCTGAAATCGACTGGCCTGTTCCTGTGAAGGTAAGAGTTTTTAAAGGATACACTTACCTCCCAGAAATCACTTGCCCACCGCTCCCGCTGAAATCGACTGGCCTGTTCCTGTGAAGGTAAGAGTTTTTAAAGGATACACTTACCTCCCAGAAATCACTTGCCCAGCGCTCCCGCTGAAATCGACTGGCCTGTTCCTGTGAAGGTAAGAGTTTTTAAAGGATACACTTACCTCCCAGAAATCACTTGCCCACCGCTCCCGCTGAAATCGACTGGCCTGTACCTGTGAAGGTAAGAGTTTTTAAAGGATACACTTACCTCCCAGAAATCACTTGCCCACCGCTCCCGCTGAAATCGACTGGCCGGTTCCTGTGAAGGTAAGAGTTTTTAAAGGATACACTTACCTCCCAGAAATCACTTGCCCACTGCTCCCGCTGAAATCGACTGGCCTGTTCCTGTGAAGGTAAGAGTTTTTAAAGGATACACTTACCTCCCAGAAATCACTTGCCCACCGCTCCCGCTGAAATCGACTGGCCTGTTCCTGTGAAGGTAAGAGTTTTTAAAGGATACACTTACCTCCCAGAAATCACTTGCCCACCGCTCCCGCTGAAATCGACTGGCCTGTTCCTGTGAAGGTAAGAGTTTTTAAAGGATACACTTACCTCCCAGAAATCACTTGCCCACCGCTCTCGCTGAAATCGATTGGCCTGTTCCTGTGAAGGTAAGAGTTTTTAAAGGATACACTTACCTCCCAGAAATCACTTGCCCACCGCTCCCGCTGAAATCGATTGGCCTGTTCCTGTGAAGGTAAGAGTTTTTAAAGGATACACTTACCTCCCAGAAATCACTTGCCCACCGCTCCCGCTGAAATCGACTGGCCTGTTCCTGTGAAGGTAAGAGTTTTTAAAGGATACACTTACCTCCCAGAAATCACTTGCCCACCGCTCCCGCTGAAATCGACTGGCCTGTTCCTGTGAAGGTAAGAGTTTTTAAAGGATACACTTACCTCCCAGAAATCACTTGCCCACCGCTCCCGCTGAAATCGACTGGCCTGTTCCTGTGAAGGTAAGAGTTTTTAAAGGATACACGTACCTCCCAGAAATCACTTGCCCACCGCTCCCGCTGAAATCGACTGGCCTGTTCCTGTGAAGGTAAGAGTTTTTAAAGGATACACTTACCTCCCAGAAATCACTTGCCCACCGCTCCCGCTGAAATCGACTGGCCTGTTCCTGTGAAGGTAAGAGTTTTTAAAGGATACACGTACCTCCCAGAAATCACTTGCCCACCGCTCCCGCTGAAATCGACTGGCCTGTTCCTGTGAAGATAAGAGTTTTTAAAGGATACACTTACCTCCCAGAAATCACTTGCCCACCGCTCCCGCTGAAATCGACTGGCCTGTTCCTGTGAAGGTAAGAGTTTTTAAAGGATACACTTACCTCCCAGAAATCACTTGCCCACCGCTCCCGCTGAAATCGATTGGCCTGTTCCTGTGAAGGTAAGAGTTTTTAAAGGATACACTTACCTCCCAGAAATCACTTGCCCACCGCTCCCGCTGAAATCGACTGGCCGGTTCCTGTGAAGATAAGAGTTTTTAAAGGATACACTTACCTCCCAGAAATCACTTGCCCACCGCTCTCGCTGAAATCGATTGGCCTGTTCCTGTGAAGGTAAGAGTTTTTAAAGGATACACTTACCTCCCAGAAATCACTTGCCCACCGCTCCCGCTGAAATCTGGGACACAATTCATCTAGACCTCAAGAAATCGTCCACTTTTAAGCCTGCCAACACCTCCAATACCTTGAAGACAGGTGTGAAATAAATATTGTCCTCTGTCTCCACCCACAGATTCCCCCCTTGGTCCCGAATGGACCCTACTTTTTCCCTAGTTATCCTCTTCCCATTGATATACTTAGAGAATATTTGGGGATTTTCTCTACTTTTACCAGCCAGACACTTCTCATATCCCCTCTTTGCTCTCCAAATTGCTTTCTTTCGCTCCAGGGTGCACTTTCTGTGCTCCACTAATGCCTCTGGTGATTTGCTCCCCTTGTACTTATTAAAAGCCTCTCTCTTCCTTCTCATTGTACCATTGGTAAAACATCGGTAGAAACTGGGAAATAAAAATATTGATCCAAACAGTTTTTTCCGTCTAAATGCCAACCGCCGAGAGACCCATTTTATTTTATTCGTTCATGGGATGTGGCCGTCGCTGGCTGGGTCAGAATTTATTGTCCATCACTGAGGGCAGTTAAGAGTAACCACATTGCTGAGCGTCTGGAGTCACATGTAGGCCAGACCAGGTAAGGATGGCAGATTTCCTTCCCTAAAGATCATTTGTTTTGCCCTTTGTGAGTATGTGTGTGTGTTTAAAGAGGAATGTATTATACTTTCTATGTTGACCAGTTTTCTTAACTTACTTTTTGAAAAGAAGTTTCATTTCTTATTAAATCAAGCATTCTGATTCATTGAAAGAAGTCTGGTTAAAGTGTAGAAGGAACAGAGTTGTTGTCATGGGTAACTTCAACTTCTCTAATATTGACTGGAACCTCCTCAGTGCAAATGGTTTGGATGGAGCAGATTTTGTCAGGTGCGTACAGGAAAGATTCCTGACTCAATATGTAGATGGGCTGACTAGGGGGGAGGCCATATTGGACTTGGTGCTCGGCAATGAACCAGGCCAGGTGTCAGATGTCTCGGTGGGAGAGCATTTCGGTGACAGTGACCACAACTTTTTGACCTTTACCGTAGTCATGGAGAGGGATAGGAACAGACAGTATGGGAAGGTATTTAATTGGGGGAGGGGAAATTATACTGCTATTAGAGCTGAGGAGCATAAAGTGGGAACAATTCTTCTTGGGGAAATGCACAACAGTAATGTGGGGGTTGTTTAAGGAGCACTTGCTGCGAGTGCTGAATAGTTTTGTCCCACTGAGAGGAGGAAGGAATGGTAAGGTGAAAGAGCCTTGGATGACAAGAGAAGTGGAGCTTCTAGTCAAGAGGAAGAAGGAAGCTTATGTAAGGTTGAGGAAGCAAGGATCTGACTTGACTCTAGAGGGTTACAAGATAGCCAGGAAGGAACTCAAAAATGGACTGAGGAGAGCTAGAAGGGGGCATGAAAAAGCCCTAGTGGGAAGGATTAGGGAAAACCCCAAGGTGTTCTACACTTATGTGAGAAATAAGAGGATGATCAGAGTGAGAGTAGGGCTGATCAGGGATAGTGAAAGAATTTGTGCCTGGAGTCTGAAGAGATGGGGGAGGCCCTAAATGAATACTTTGCTTCAGTATTCACTAGAGAGAGGGACCTTGTTGCTCATGAGAACAGTGTGAACCAGGTTAATAGACTTGATCAGGTTGATCTTGGAGTATAGTGTTCAATTCTGGTCGCCACACTACCAGAAGGATGTGGAGGCTTTAGAGAGGGTGCAGAAGAGATTTACCAGAATGTTGCCTGGTATGGAGGGCATTAGCTATGAGGAGCGGTTGAATAAACTCGGTTTGTTCTCATTGGAACGAAGGAGGTTGAGGGGAGACCTGATAGAGGTCTACAAAATTATGAGGGGCATAGACAGAGTGGATAGTCAGAGGCTTTTCCCCAGGGTAGAGGGGTCAATTACTAGGGGGCATAGGTTTAAGGTGAGAGGGACAAGGTTTAGAGTAGATGTACGAGGCAAGTTTTTTACGCAGAGGGTAGTGGGTGCCTGGAACTCGCTACCGGAGGAGGTGGTGGAAGCAGGGACGATAGTGACATTTAAGGGGCATCTTGACAAATACATGAATAGGATGGGAATAGGGGGATACGGGCCCAGGAAGTGTAGACGATTGTAGTTTAGTCGGGCAGTATGGTCGGCACGGGCTTGGAGGGCCGAAGGGCTTGTTCCTGTGCTGTACATTTCTTTGTTCTTTGTTGTTGTTCTTTGTTGATATTAAGAAGGAGGATGTGCTGGGAATTTTGAAAAGCACCAGGATAGATAAGTCCCCTGGGCCTGATGGGATATCCCGAAGGTTGCTACGGGAAGCGAGGTAGAAGATTGCTGTGCCGTTGGCGATGATCTTTGTGTACTCACTCTCCACTGGAGGAGTACCGGATGATTGGAGGGAGGCGAATGTTGTTCCCCTGTTCAAGAAAGGGAATAGAGAAATCCCTGGGAATTACAGACCAGTCAGTCTTACGTCTGTGGTGAGCAAAATATTGGAAAGGATTCTGAGATAGGATTTATGATTATTTAGAAAAACATAGTTTGATTAAAGATAGTCAGCATGGCTTTGTGAGGGGCAGGTCATGCCTCACAAGCCTCATTGAATTCTTTGAGGATGTGACGAGACACATTGATGAAGGCCGGGCAGTGGATGTGGTGTATATGGATTTCAGTAAGGCATTTGATAAGGTTCCCCATCGTAGGCTCATTCAGAAAGTTATGGGGCATGAGATACAGGGAAATTTGGCTGTCTGGATACAGAATTGGCTGGCCGAAAGAAGACAGCGAGTGGTAGTGGATGGAAAATATTCCGCCTGGAGGTCGGTGACCAGTGGTGTCCCACAAGGATCTGTTCTGGGACCTCTGCTCTTTGTGGTTTTTAGAAATGACTTGGCTAAGGAAGTGGAAGGGTGGGTTAGTAAGTTTGCCGATGACACGAAGGTTGGGGGAGTTGTAGATAGTGTTGAGAGTTGTTGCACGTTACAACAGGACATTGACAGGATGCAGAGCTGGGCTGAGAAGTGGCAGTTGGAGTCAAACTTGATAAATGTGAAGTGATTCATTTTGGAAGGTGGAATTTGAATGCTGAATACAGAGTTAAAGGCAGGATTCTTGGAAGTGTGCAGGAACAGAGGGATCTTGGGGTCCACGTACATAGATCCCTCAAAGTTACCACCCAAGTTGATAGGGTTGTTCAGAAGGCGTATGGTGTGTTGGCTTTCCTTAACAGGGGGATTGAGTTTAAGAGCCGTGAGGCTTTGCTGCAGCTTTATAAAACCCTAGTTAGACCACGCTTGGAATACTGTGTCCAGTTCTAGTCGCCTCATTATAGAAAGGATGTGGATGCTTTGGAGAGTGTACAGAGGAGATTTACCAGGATGCTGCCTAGACTGGAGGGCATGTCTTATGAAGAAAGGTTGATGGTGGAGTCAGAGTCATTAGGGACATTTAAACAACTCTTAGACAGGCACATGGACAGCAGTAAATTGAAGGGGTGTAGGCTTGGTTGATCTTAGATTAGGATAAATGGTTGGCACATCATTGTGGGCTGAAGGGCATGTACTGTGCTGTACTGTTCTATGTTCTATGTTAAAGTGTCTCTTACTCTGGGTGTAAAAATAGCTAAAGTAAACAACTGGCCATTTTGGTGAGTGAATTAAACTTATGGTGCAACCTGTGGAGTAGTGGAGGAGGAGAAACGGCGCATCTCGCCCACCCTGTCTGTAACAATTGTAAAACCCACGCTGGGTCATCCAGTGGCCTTTCTTTTTACTTTCCAGTCTGATCTCACCCATATTTCCAGTCGATTGATTCAGTGTTTGGGAAGATATCACTGTTCCTTCAGCATCATTGGATCGAAATCCTGGAATTCCTTACATCACAACAGAACCGTGAATCTAATCTGATCACAAGGACTGCAGCGGTTTAACAAGGCACCTTCCCATCACCTACCCACGTGAAATTTGGGGTGAGCAATAACGGCTGGCCTTGCCACAATGCCAACATTCCAACATCACAGTGGCACAGTGGTTAGCACTGCTGCCTCACAGCGCCAGGGACACGGGTTCAATTCCACCCTTGGGTGACTGCCAGCGTGGAGTTAGTACATTCTCCCCGTGTCTGCGTGGGTTTACTCCAGGTGCCCCGCTTTCCCCCCACAATCCAAATCTGTGCAGGGCAGTTGGATTGGCCAAGCTAAATTGCTCCTTAGTGTCCAAAGATTAAGTGGTGTTAAGGCGATAGGGCGGGAGGTTGGGGCCAGGTCGGGGGCTCTTTCGGAGGGTCAGTGCAGGCTCGATGGGACAAATTACCTCCTTCTACACTGTAGGAATTCTATGATTCTGTGAATAAAAAGTGTCCCAGGTTTCCCCCAGGCACTTAGGAGAAGGGCAGCTGGACAAATGCCCTCAACAATTGTCTTCTTTTTAAGATTTCAACCGGAGAGCAGCACGGTGGCGCAGTGGTTAGCCCTGCTGCCTCACAGTGTCGAGGTCTCAGGTTCGATCCCGGCTCTGGGTCACTGTGGAGTTTGCACATTCTCCCCATGTTTGTGTGGGTTTTGCCCCCACAACCCAAAGATGTGCAGGGTAGGTGGATTGGCCACGCTAAATTGCGCCTCATTTGGAAAAAATGAATTGGGTACCCTAATTTTTTTTTTTTTTTAATTTCAACTGGGAGTTCTGAGTGTAATTTTTTCCTGTGGTTTGCTTCGTGATGACCAGAGCTTGAAATCATTTTCCATTGTATTTCCACCACAGAAGCAATTTGCCCATGCGTAAGGTTTTATAATCCACTGATGTACCATGTCATTGTAAAAGACAAGATTCAGAAAAGTTTGGATGGAGGAGTTCAAAATCCTGAGGGATCTGGGCAGAGGAGATCGAGTTCCTGTTGGCAAAAGGATCAAAAACCAAAGGAACCGTACTGAGGTGATTGACAAAATAAGCAACGGAAACCAGGAAAAGCTTTTTTTTTGACATAGCGAATCGTTTGGATCTGGAATTCACGGCCTGAGAGTGCGGTGGGCTAAATCCAGACTTCAAGAGAGAACTGAACAATTATCAATAAAACAATATTTGCAGTGCTGTGGAGAAAGGATGTGTTGCTCTTGCAGAGAACCACCAGAGATAATTGCGGGCTGAATGACATCCTTCTGTGCATTAAGCATTCGATGTTTCTAATTCATATTTGAGGATCCTGAGGGCGGCGCAATAGCGCAGTGGTTAGCATTGCTGCCTCATGGCGCTGAAGACCCGGGTTCGATCTCGACCCCAGATCACTGTCCGTGTGGAGTTTGCACGTTCTCCCCGTATCTGCGTGGGTCTCACCCCCACAACCCAAAGACGTGCAGGGTAGGTGGATTGGCCACGCTGAATTGCCTCTTAATTGGGAAAAAAAATATTTGAGGATCCTGATTTTGGACTCCACATACAAGTGGAAACTGTTCTATGCCCATCCTGACAAACTCCTTCATAATTGTGAAGACCGTTATCATGACACTACTCACTCAGCTCTCTCTTTTCTTGAGAGCAATACAAACTCTCGGTTCTAGTGTCATTCTGATCGATCTTTTCTTCCACCTTTCTCAATGCCTCTGTATCCTTTTTGCAATAGAGAAGCTGATGGTATTTGCAGAACTGTATTTTTGCCTCCTATAACTGCAAACATTGTGAAGTAACTTGTGGTCTCAGCAGACTTTCAATAAAATTATTCTTTCAATGAGTAATTAAAATAAGTGATGAATTACATTTAGTAGAAATGATTAGATTTCCTCTTTGGAGATAGTCATTAGGTTGCACTTGTGCCTGGTTGGAGTCATACCTGGCGCAAAGGAAAATGGTTGTCATGGTTGGAGGTCAAGCATCTCAGTTCCAAGACATCACTACAGGAGTTCCTTAGGGTAGCATGTTTGGTCCAACTATCTTCAGTTACTTCATCAACGACCATCCTTCCGCCTTAAGGTCAGAATTGGGGATGTTTGCAGATGACTGCACAATGTTCAGCACCATTTGCAATTCATCGTATACTGAAGCAGTCCATGAAAAGTCCGAAAGCAGCAAAGCCTGGACAATATTCAGGCTTGGGCTGACATGTGGCAAGAAACATTCATGCCACACAAGTGTCAGGCAATGACTATCTCCAACAAGAGAATCTAACCATCTCCCCTTGACATTTAATGATATTACCAACACGGAAACACTCACTTTCAACATCCTGGGGGTTACCATTGAGCAGAAACTGAACTGGACCAGCCATGTAAATACTATGGCTACAAGAGCATGTCAGAGGCTAGGAATCTTGCAACTCCTGTCCCCCCAAAGCCTGTCCACCATCTACAAGGCACAAGTCAAGAGTGTGATGAAATATTCTCCACTTGCCTGGATGAGAAGCTTGACAACTCACAGGAAAAAGCAGAGTGCTTGATTGCTCCTCCTTCCACAAACATTCACTCCCTCCAACACCGATGAACAGTGGCAGCAGTGTGTACCATCTTTGATTTGATTTGATTTATTATTGTCACATGTATTAGTATACAGTGAAAAGTATTGTTTCTTGCATGCTGTACAAACAATGCATACCGTACATAAGGAAGGAAGGAGAGACTGCAGAATATAATGTTACAGTTATAGCAAGGTGTAGAGAAAGGATCAACTTGATACGAGGTAGGTCTGATGGCAGTAGGGAAGAAGCTGTTCTTGAGTCGGTTGGTACGTGACCTCAAACTTTGGTATCATTTTTCCTGACGGAAGGAGGTGGAAGAGAGTATGTCCGGGGTGAGTGGTGTCCTTAATTATGCTGGCTGTCTTTCTGAGGCAGCAGGTGTTGTAGACATTCACAACCTTTTGTAGTTTCCTGCAGCCTTGGGTAGTGCAGGCACCATACCAAGCTGTGATACAACCAGAAAGAATGCTTTCTATTGTGCATCTGTAGACGTTGGTGAGGATCGTAGCTGACATGCCAAATTGCCTCAGTCTTCTGAGTCGTTGGTGGGCTTTCTTAACTATAGTGTCAGCATGGGGGGATCAGGACAGGCTGTTGGTGATATGTACACCTAAAAACTTGAATCTCTCGACCCTTTCTATTTCGTTCCCATTGATGTAGACAAGGGCATGTTCTCCACTACGCTTCCTGAAGTCGATGATAATCTCCTTCGTTTTGTTGACATTGAGGGAGAGATTATTGTCGTCGCACCAGTTCACCAGATTCTCTATCTCATTCCTATACTCTGTCTCGTCATTGTTCGAAATCCGACCCACTACGGTGGTGTCATCAGCAAATTTGAAGATCGAGTTGGAGGAGAATTTGGCCACACAGTCATAGGTGTACAAGGAGTATAGTAGGGGGCTGAGGACACAGCCTTGTGGGGCACCGGTGTTGAGGATGATCGTGGAGGAGGTGTTGTTGCCTATCTTTACTGATTGTGGACTGTGGGTTAGAAAGTTCAGGATCCAGTCAGAGAGGGAGGAGCTGAGGCCAAGGCCACAGAGTTTGGAGATTAGTTTCATAGGAATGATGGTGTTGAAGGCTGAGCTGCAGTCGATAAATACAAGATACACATCTACATACAAGATACATCTGAAAGATACACTGCAGGAACTCACCAAGGCTCCTTAGACAGCACCTTCCAAACCCACGACCAGTACCATCTAGAATAGTGGTTTTCAAACTTTTTTTCCGGGGACCCATTTTTACCAACCGCCCAACCTTCGCAGCCAAACCGGCCGACCTTTGCGACCCACGCCAGCTGACCTTCGCGGCCTACGTCGGCTGACCTGCGCGACCCACCATTTTCTCTTACCTTGTTTGGTGCTGACAAAAATGGAGGAAATGGTTTTGGGTCCCTTTGGCCCTCGTACATGCTCCTCCAATGGAACCTGTTGGATGAAGGTGAAGTCTTCCGTTGTCGGAAAGTATGGAGTCTCCATCTGTCCAAAGTTCTGCATTTTCTTTCCTGTAAAATTTTATCAAATAAAACCCCCTGAACTTGTAAAAAAAATAAAAATAAATTGAATAAAATAAATGAAAAAACTAAAACTAAAATGAATAAAATAAATGAAAAAAATAAAAATAAAATGAATAAAATAAATGAAAAAAATAAAAATAAAATGAATAAAATAAATGAATAAAACTCCCCCGAACTTCTAAAACAAAAAGCTACGACCGTTTAAATAAAAGCTGCCGCACTGCGCATGCGTGCCCGATCATCGGCGCACATGCGCATAGTTTTACGCATGCGCGCCGATGATCAGGCACGCATGCGCAGTGCGACCGCATTTCTTTTACATGTTCATGGCCATTTTGAAGGCCGCTTGCAGCCAGAGTTATTAACAGCCGGCTGCTGCGCGCAGATTTGCGCAATCGGGAGCGCCGCAACGGACAGCTCCGTGACCCTCCCGACACCCGCCCGCGACCCACCCGTGGGATGTGCCCCCGAGTTTGACAATGCTTGATCTAGAAGGGCAACGGCAGCAGATGCCTGGGGAACACCACCAGCTCCAAATTTCCTTCCAGGTCACCATCCTGATTTGGAAATATACCACCATTCCTTCACTGTGGCTGGGTCAAAATCCTGGAACTCACTTCCTAACAGCACTGTGGGTGGATCTACCCCTCAGGGACTACAGTGGTCCAAGAAGGCTGCTCACTGCAACCTTCTCAAGGACAATTAGGGATGGGCAATAATGCTGGCCTGGCCATCAACGCACAAATCCTGTAAATGAATATTAAAAACTTATTTGCAACTTATCAGTCCAAGCCTGAATATTCCACAGGTCTTATTGCGTATGGGCATGCTTCAGTATCTGAGGGGTTGCGACTGGTGCTGAACACTGTGTAATGATCAGCAAGCATCCTCACTGAAGAGGCTGAGGAGAGGGCGATATTGTTCTGGATGAATTGGAATCTAAGTAAGGCAGAGTGATAGAGGGTAAAAAGGATTGCAAGGCAAGGAAGGGCATGTGGTCTATCTTAATTCATTCATCTAGAGCAACCCTACAGACTCCTAAGTTCAATGGATAATGGTTCCATCATAGATTGCACTCTACCTGGAAGTCAGGTTGTTGTGTTGAACACCCTTTGAATGAAGAACCCTCTGCTACCAGCTCTCATTTCGCCTTCTAATAGTTTGACTCTGTGAACCATCAATTTGTTAACACCTCAATACCTCAGTGGGAGTCTCTGAACAATTACAGAAAAACAATTATATTTTGAATCCCAATTAATTCCTCGGAAAGAGACCGGTGACAAATTTGATTTCCCTTAAACACTCCTCGTGTTCGATACTCTGCAGATGGGCATCAACTAATGTTCCCGTTAATTTATGCAGGGCATGATGATGGATTGGAAGGTCCCGTTTTAATGTGTGTTTGTTTTCTAATTGCAAGTTCCAATACCTAGGCAGAGGTCCAGCAGGGTGATTAGAATAAGCAAAGAACAGGATGTTCGACCATTCTGATAATTCCTCTGTTGAGTAATTGTTTCCTGGAATAGAAAAAGAGTAACAGTTTCCCACCATGGAAAGACATTTTCTTAAATTTTAATCAGAATATTTTTTCGTGGGAAAACATATTTTTGCAAAAGGAGATAAGGAGTGTTCACAGAATATTCTTCGACATATTATTCCTCAATATCATGAACCTGCACTTTTTGAGAGTATTTTCCAGGCGTGAAAACAATGTAAAGCTCCGAGAAATGACCGCTTGAATGCCGGCCTCCGGCAGATTGTAAACGCGCAAGTTCCAAATGATGACCAGCTCCAACAACTTGCGTGCTGGCTCTCCCATGAGGGATTAGCGGGTATGTGGAATGGGCTTCCACCAACAAAAGTCAGAACCAGCGGTAATTAAATCGCCCCACAAAACACAGTAGCATAGCATTTCCTTCCTTAGCTTTCCAGGAGAATGATGATCTCCTTATCTAAGAAAGAATATACTTGCTACAGGTGGAGGAAGGCAAGAGGTTCACCAGACTAATCACTGGAATGGTGGCATTGCCTCATGAGGAGACATTCAGGAAACTGGGCCTCTCGTGTTCTGAAGAATGAGTGGTGATCTCATTGGAGCTTACAGTATTCTTACACGGGGGTGACAGGGCGGATGTATATCAGATGTCTTCCCTGGCTGTTGAGTCTAAACCCAGGGAACACAGTCTCAGAATAAGGGCCAGACCATTTAAGACTGAGATGTGGAGGAATTTCTTCACTCAGAAGGCAGTGAATCAATGGAATTGTCTACCCCAGAGGGCTGAGGAAGCTGAAATATTGAGTCAGAAATTGATACATTCTAGATGTGAATGACCTCAAGGGATTTCGGAATACTTGGGAATAGTGACGCAGACGTGGATGTTCAGCCATGATCTGTTTGATTGGGGGAGCAGGGTCCGCAGTGCCAACCAGGAGCACTGTGTAGCCTGTTGCACCATGCTAACATATCTGCTTTTCACCGCCTGCAGACAATGGATATTGGAACACAACCAGCAATTGTGGCTTTCCTGCCCTGAGCGATGCCCTGCAGCTGAACGAGGCTGGTGCTGCTCAAGGAGGAGAAAGCTGCAACAGCGGAGCATACAACAGCCGGTGAGCGTACAGCAGTGGAACAGTATGCAGCCGTTCAGGGTGGAGAGCTGGCTGCCCAACAGGCCGAGGAGGAGGAGGTGCAAAGGAGATGCCACATGAGGCTTTGTGTGTACCGGCATTTGATGACCTGCCAGACCAGGCATGCCACACTGTACAAAGTCTGAGAAAACGCACAAACAGATTCAAAAACAGCTTCTTCACCACTGTTACCAGACTCCTCAATGACCCTCTTTTGGACTGACCTGATTAATACTACACCCCTGTATGCTTCACCCGATGCCGGTGTGAATGTAGTTACATTGTGTACCTTGTGTTACCCTATTATGTATTTTCTTTTTCTTTTATTTTCTTTTCATGTACTGAATAATCTGTTTGAGCTGCTCGCAGAAAAATACTTTTCATGTACCTCGGTACACGTGACAATAAACAAATCCAATCTGAAGGACAATGGGCAGATCAACATTTTTAAAGGGTTAGGGATAAATATAATTAAAGTAATGGTGTTGAGCACAAACTTGTGTTTCATTTCACCTTTCACTGATTTAATAAGTGTACAATAATTCCTATCATTGTTGTTGCAATGTGGTGCTGTCGAGATCAATCATTTTCAAACCCAGGGTCATGACACACGGGTGGGTCACAGACAGGTGTCGGGAGGGTCGCAGGTCAATCGGTCGCGGCATTCCCGATCGCGGGAAGACCTCCACAGTGCGCAGGTCCAGAGCCCAGCGAGGCAGACCACCTCCTGCTGACATCAGGGTGAAATTCTCCGGTATCAGCGCGATGTCCGCCGACTGGCACCCAAAACGGCGCAAATCAGTCGGGCATCGCGCCGCCCCAAAGGTGCGGAATGCTCCACATCTTTGGAGGCCGAGCCCCAACCTTAAGGGGCTAGGCTGGCGCCAGACGTATTTCCGCCCCGCCAGCTGGCGAAAAAGGCCTTTGGTGCCCTGCCAGCTGGCGTGGAAATGACATCTCCGGGCGGCGCATGCGTGGGAGCGTTAGCGGCCACTGATGGCATTCCCGCGCATGCGCAGTGGAGGGAGTCTCTTCCGCCTCTGCCATGGTGGAGACCGTGGCTAAGGCGGAAGGGAAAGAGTGCCCCCACGGCACAGGCCCGCCCACGGATCGGTGGGCCCCGATCGCGGGCCAGGCCACCGTGGGTGCACCCCCCGGGGCCAGATCGCCCCGCGCCCCCCCCCAGAACCCCGGAGCCCACCCGCGCTGCCTTGTCCCGATGGTAAGGTAGGTGGTTTACTCTACGCCGGCAGGACAGGCATTTTAGCGGCGGGACTTCGGCCCATCTGGGCCAGAGAATCGCGGGGGGGGGGCCCGCCAACCGGCGCGGCGCGATTCCCGCCCCCGCTGAATCTCCGGTGCCAGAGAATTCAGCAACCGGCGGGGGCGGGATTCACGCCAGCCCCCGGCGATTCTCCCACCCGGCGGGGTGTCGGAGAATCTCGCCCCAGAGTACTGACCCAGGAGCATATTCTTTTTAAAAATCGATAGATTCATCTTGGCAGAAGTGGCGGCAGAGAGCAGTTCACACGCCCCGTACGTTCTCTGGGCACAAGAGGGATTCCTCCATTTTGTAGGTGCCAAAGAGCTGGTGTAAGCTCCAGGGCCTCTGGTAAACAATCAGCTGAAATCAGGAACAAAGGAATAGCACCAACGCAAACCAGGATGCAAAGCTCATGTGTTATATGCAGCAATGTACTTGCAAATAAAACATACAAACCCTCAAAACCTCAAAGTCATGGCGAGTTCGAGGACAAACCTCTTGGTCTTTTTAAACGGATGCAGTATGTAGATTGTCCGACCAGAGGAGGGGCAATATTGGATTTAGTACTGGGTAATGAGCCAGGGCAAGTGATAGATTTGTTAGTGGGGGAGCATTTTGGAGATAGTGACCACAATTCTGTGACTTTCACTTTAGTAATGGAGAGGGATAGGTATGTGCAACAGGGCAAGGTTTACAATTGGGGGAAGGGTGAATACGATGTTGTCAGACAAGAATTGAAGTGCATAAGTTGGGAACATAGGCTGGCAGGGAAGGACACAAGTGAAATGTGGAACTTGTTCAAGGAACAGGTGCTACGTGTCCTTGATATGTATGTCCCTGTCAGGCAGGGAAGAGATGGTCGAGTGAGGGAACCATGGTTGACAAGAGAGGTTGAATGTCTTGTTAAGAGGAAAAAGGTGACTTATGTAAGGCCGAGGAAACAAGGTTCAGACAGGGCATTGGAGGGATACAAGATAGCCAGGAGGGAACTGAAGAAAGGGATTAGGAGAGCTAAGAGAGGGCATGAACAATCTTTGGTGGGTAGGATCAAGGAAAACCCCAAGGCCTTTTACACATATGTGAGAAATATGAGAATGACTAGAGCGAGGGTAGGTCCGATCATGGACAGTAGCGGGAGATTGTGTATTGAGTCTGAAGAGATGGGAGAGGTCTTGAACGAGTACTTTTCTTCTGTATTTACAAATGAGAGGGGCGCTATTGTTGGAGAGGACAGTGTGAAACAGGTTGGTAAGCTCGAGGAAATACTTGTTAGGAAGGAAGATGTGTTGGGCATTTTGAAAAAACTTGAGGATAGACAAGTCCCCTGGGCCTGACGGGATATATCCAAGGATTCTATGGGAAGCAAGAGATGAAATTGCAGAGCCGTTGGCAATGATCTTTTCGTCCTCACTTTCAACAGGGGTGGTACCAGGGGATTGGAGAGTGGCAAATGTCGTGCCCCTGTTCAAAAAAGGGACTAGGGATAACCCTGGGAATTACAGGCCAGTTAGTCTTACTTCGGTGGTAGGCAAAGTAATGGAAAGGGTACTGAAGGATAGGATTTCTGAGCATCTGGAAAGACACTGCTTGATTAGGGATAGTCAGCACGGATTTGTGAGGGGTAGGTCTTGCCTTACAAATTTTATTGAATTCTTTGAGGAGGTGACCAAGCATGTGGATGAAGGTAAAGCAGTGGATGTAGTGTACATGGATTTTAGTAAGACATTTGATAAAGTTCCCCATGGTAGGCTTATGCAGAAAGTAAGGAGGCATGGGGTAGTGGGAAATTTGGCCAGTTGGATAACGAACTGGCTAACCGATAGAAGTCAGAGAGTGGTGGTGGATGGCAAATATTCAGACTGGATCCCAGTTACCAGTGGCGTACCGCAGGGATCAGTTCTGGGTCCTCTGCTGTTTGTGATTTTCATTAATGACTTGGATGAGGGAGTTGAAGGGTGGGTCAGTAAATTTGCAGACGATACGAAGATTGGTGGAGTTGTGGATAGTAAGGAGGGCTGTTGTCGGCTGCAAAGCGACATAGATAGGATGCAGAGCTGGGCTGAGAAGTGGCAGATGGAGTTTAACCCTGAAAAGTGTGAGGTTGTCCATTTTGGAAGGACAAATATGAATGCGGAATACAGGGTTAACGGTAGAGTTCTTGGCAATGTGGAGGAGCAGAGAGATCTTAGGGTCTATGTTCATACATCTTTGAAAGTTGCCACTCAAGTGGATAGAGCTGTGAAGAAGGCCTATGGTGTGCTCGCGTTCATTAACAGAGGGATTGAATTTAAGAGCCGTGAGGTGATGATGCAGCTGTACAAAACTTTGGTAAGGCCACATTTGGAGTATTGTGTACAGTTTTGGTCACCTCATTTTAGGAAGGACGTGGAAGCTTTGGAAAAGGTGCAAAGAAGATTTACCAGGATGTTGCCTGGAATGGAGAGTAGGTCTTACGAGGAAAGGTTGAGGGTGCTAGGCCTTTTCTCATTTGAACGGAGAAGGATGAGGGGCGACTTGATAGAGGTTTATAAGATGATCAGGGGAATAGATAGAGTAGACAGTCAGAGACTTTTTCCCCGGGTGGAACAAACCATTACAAGGGGACATAAATTTAAGGTGAAAGGTGGAAGATATAGGAGGGATATCAGAGGTAGGTTCTTTACCCAGAGAGTAGTGGGGGCATGGAATGCACTGCCTGTGGAAGTAGTTGAGTCGGGAACATTAGGGACCTTCAAGCAGCTTTTGGATAGGTACATGGATTAAGGTAAAATGATATAGTGTAGATTTATTTGTTCTCAAGGGCAGCACGGTAGCATTGTGGATAGCACAATTGCTTCACAGCTCCAGGGTCCCAGGTTCGATTCCGGCTTGGGTCACTGTCTGTGCAGAGTCTGCACGTCCTCCCCGTGTCTGCGTGGGTTTCCTCCGGGTGCTCCGGTTTCCTCCCACAGTCCAAAGATGTGCGGGTTAGGTGAATTGGCCAATGATAAATTGCCCTTAATGTCCAAAATGCCCTTGGTGTTGGGTGGAGGTGTTGAGTTTGGGTAGGGTGCTCTTTACAAGAGCCGGTGCAGAATCAAAGGGCCGAATGGCCTCCTTCTGCACTGTAAATTCAATGATAATCTATGATTAATCTAGGACAAAGGTTCGGCACAACATCGTGGGCCGAAGGGCCTGTTCTGTGCTTTATTTTTCTATGTTCTATGTTTTTCTATGATGCAGTGAGAACTTAAATCATCATCTGAAGTCCTTAGCAGAAATGTAATATTGAATGACAAAGTAAGTGAAATCGTGAGGACCAGGCAAGCTCACGTATCACATTAAAGGTAAGCAAAAATGCTGGGTCATGAAGTTTGGGCGGCATGGGTCGCAATGGTGTGGGTCGTGAAGGTCAGCTGGCTTGGGTCGCAAAGGTCAGCCAGAGTGGGTTCTGAAGGATGGCCGATTGGTAAAAATGGGCCCCGGGCGAAAAACGTTGAAAAACACTGATATAGATCATAGATTAATACCTGGTCTTACATTCAACGAATCTGATACCTTCAAGAATGCATGAAAATAATGGAGGACAGTTAACAATTGCCTTGTTTCATTGTCTTGCTCTCTTTTTAGCCTCGCTCTCAGTGCAAAGGTCACGGGTTCAAGTCTTACACGAGACTTAAGCACAAAATCTAGATAGACGTGTCGTTTTCCAGATGAAATATCAAATGAAGATGGATGTAAAAGGTCGGAAGGTGATATTTTAAGAAGAAGGTGGCAATTTTCCAGTGTCCCGTTCAATATTGATCCCTCAACCAACATCATTAAAACTGATTAACCGGCCATTATCACAGTGCTGTTTGTGGGAGCTTGCTGTGCATAAATTGGCTGCTGGATTTCGTGAAGTACAGCTATGACTACTCTTCAAAAGATGCTTTATTGACTGAGATCTTTAGGTCACTGATTTGTATTGGGGAATTGCAGAAAATTATTCATGATATTCAAGACTATATTACCATAAGACACATTCAAAATGACCATCATACTTGAATCATACATAATTTACATGTATCGATAGTTTCAAGCAATGCACTATATTGTTACAAGAGATCATACATAGCTCCGTTTATGATGATAATATAATAATCTTTATTATTGTAACAAGTAGGCTTACATTAACACTGCAATGAGGTTATTGAGAAAATCCCCTAGTTGCCACACTCCGGCGCCTGTTCGGGTACACTGAGGGAGAATTCGGATTGTCCAATTCACCTGACAGCACGTCTGTCGAGACTTGTGGGAGGAAACCGGAGCACCCGGAGGAAACCCGCGCAGACAGGGGGAGAATGTGCAGACTCCGCACAGACAGTGACCCAAGCCGAGAATCAAACCTGGGACCCCGGCGCTGTGAAGTAATAGTGCTAACCACTGTGCTATTGTGCCGCCCATTGGGTTGGGTCGTGATACAAAGCGAGGCCAACAGCGCAGGTTCAATTCCCGTACTGGTCTGAGGTTATTCATGAAGGCCTCGCATTTTCAACGTTGCCCCTCGCTTGTGGTGTGGTGATCCTCAGATTAAATCACCTCCAGTTAAATCACCTCCAGTCAGCTCCCCCCCTCAAAGGGGAAAGCAGCCCATGGTCATCTGGGACCATGTCAATTTACTTTACTTATTTATATACAACCACCCATTGATAATGAGTCCAGCATTGCTTGAAAGTCCTCATAAGGCTACAGTTTGCAGGTGACAGCAATGTTCATGCGTACTTCAATTCCACATGCAAAGAACCCAGCTTTCCCTTGAATGTTGTCAAAATAAAACTCGTATATCAATCCACACCTGGTAAGCCGAATATTCCACCTCCCATTGAGACTCTGGAATGTTTTGAGGCTTTCACCAACTTGTCAGCCATCTTTCTTTAAAAGGCCATTATCGATGAGGGGATCCAAGACTGGATCAGCTGCACCAACTCAGCCTTCTACAAACTACAGCAGTGAGTGTCCGACAACAAAGAGCTCGGCAAATCACCAATTGTCCTAGTAAATAAAGCAGTCTCATCGCCACACTGATGGATTTTAGTGAGTCCTGGACCATGTCAGCAGCACACAGGAACACTGGAGAAATTACATCATTAATACCTCTGCTGCATCCTTTGAAATATGCGAGGACCTTTGAACATGTGTTACTGTTTTTCTTGAAGCCAGGTAAAACTTCTGCAAAATCAACTTTGATGAACTGGACACCATGGGCGCGGGTTTTCGACTGTATGGCGCCTGGTGCTGATCTGGGTATGCTGGGGGCATCATGGGAGAGGCACAAATCAGGCTTCACTCCAGGTGCAAAATCATGTACGAGTCACCCAACCAATAGTGCCCGGCGCAATCTGGATCATGTCCTCATTGGGCGTGATCCAGATAATCATATTTAAATGAGTCTGTAGGCTTATTTAAATATGCATGGCCTATTTGAGGCTGCATCTCCTGGCGCCTGGGAGTAACCAGCCTCCGAGGTGTCAACCAGCCGCCGATTAGTACTCCACAAGCGGAGACCAGGAGTGATGACACTTTCAGGGGTCTCAAAGGCAATTAAAGCCCCCCAGGTGACAGGACAAGGCAGTACGCTGGCAATACCCCTGGCATCTGGGTGCCCTGGTAGTGCCAACTGGGCACACTGGCAGTGCCAAACTCTCACTGCCTGGGTGCCAGGGTGGAAGTGCCAGGGTGCCAGTTGGCACTGCTAAGCGTTGGGGATTGATGGGGCATAAGTGGGGGGGTTGAATGGGGGGGTATGAAGGGTGGGGGAGTTACGGGGGGTATCAAGGGGCTTGTTTGGGGGGGGGGGGTGAAAGGGTAGTTCTTGAAAAGGAGTGAACCTGAAAATGGGGGTAGGGAAGCCTGAACAGTGGGGCCATCAGCAGCCCCATAGCAGTGTATGCTCACTTGGGGTGGGAGGGGGACAGTGCCCATGTCTGCGGGGGGTGGCATTGTCTGTGGGTGGGGGGTGTGCGCGACCATCAAGCTCACTTAGAGATAGGAGCACCCTTTCAAAAGGCCCCCCCGAATTCTGCGGATCCGATCACGCCGGCGATTTCAACTTCCATAGATGAAAACATTGCTGAGTGTAGGCTAGACCAGGGAGAAACTCACCAAGACCCCAAAAAATGACCAGGTGTGGATGAATGCATGTCTGGATCTTACCCAAAAAAACAGCAGAAAACACCCACCCAAAATTACACTTAATCATTTTTTGGGTGAATCGCGCCCTCTTTCTGGATGGCTGAAAGCTGTCTTCACTGCCTGGTCCTGTTTTCTCAATTTTCAAATTGCCAAAAGTCAGATGAGGGTAAAGAAGATGCTTCAAGGCTGCAGCTCTCTTTGAAGCATGGCATCATTTGTGTGAATCACTGGGAGGAACTTACTACCGACCGTTCACAATGGCGCTAACCTGCCCATCAAGCTGCATAATGCATTGAGTCCCAATGTCTTAATGATGAGGTGGAGTGGCAGCAGAGAAGGAAAGAAAAGGAAGCAAATTGGGGGAGGTAGTGACGTAGTGGCATTGCCACTGGACTAGTAACCAGTAATTACTCGTAACTAGTAATTGTCCAGTGTCCCGGGTTTGAACACCATTATGGCAGTTGTGAAATTTAATTTCAATAAAAAGAATCTGGAATAAAAAGTCGAATGAAAGCCATAAAAGAATTGCCGATTGTCGTAAAAACCCATATGGTTTACTAATGCCCTTTAGGGAAAGATATCTGCTGCCCTTACCTGGTTTGGTCTACATGTGGCTCAGCATCCCAGATCCACAGCAATGTGGTTGACACTTCAATGCCCTCGGGGATGGACATTATGCTGGCCCTGCCAGCGAAGCCCACACCCCATGAGCATTTTTTTAAAAATCCTGCACTCTGGATCCCACTATCACTTGGAGTGCCCTGCTCCTTGAACCCAAAGGCGGTGTGTCAAAAACTAGCCTATTCAGTCACATGAAAACCCATGGACATAATCCTGAAATTGAGGCATGCCAATGACAAATTGCCTTTCGTCATTTTTTGGGACACTTCCTTCTGACTGGGATAGCGATTACAGTTTTGCAACATCTCTTGTACACTTTCTTGGGACTGGACATGGGCTGTTGCATAGACAAGGCTTTACCTTCCTGTAAAAGGTCTCCTTCACACAGAATGCCTAATTATTTGTTAAATTCTTTGTTTAATAACACCAGGTTAAAGTCCAACAGGTTTGTTTCGATGTCACTAGCTTTCGGAGTGCTGCTCCTTCCTCAGGTGACCTCAGGTCACCTGAGGAGGGAGCAGCGCTCCGAAAGCTAGTGACATCGAAACAAACCTGTTGGACTTTAACCTGGTGTTGTAAGACTTCGTACTGTGCTCACCCCAGTCCAACGCCGGCATCTCCACTTCTTTGTTTAAACCATGGAGTGAATGCCCACCCTATCATTATCCACCTTTCACAAGCTTCCTGTGGCTTAATCAGTATGGCCTTTCACCATCTACCCTTATTTCATCCAGTACCATACCCCATGACTGGTTTTATAACTCCTTGGAGCAACTTATTGAAATCAGCTTTCAGGGATTTGAGTGTTTTAATTGGCCTGTTGTAATTTATTCATGTTCCGAATTATTCATATAGGCTTTTCAAATGCATCTGTTCTCATTTATTACCAAACCACTGGAACATAAAGTGTTGCACTAAAGCCCACACACTAATTAACTTTCACATTCCAGTAAGCATTGCTTAATTAGGCATGGTTTACTGAAATACTCAACGCAGCTTCGAAGTGTGGTTGTTTGTGGATTTTTGATCTCTCAATTCACATGTAGGGCTGTGGACCTCACAGCTAGACATTTCACAGCATGAGGCAGTCTTGTTTTCCTTCATGGTCCAATGATTCTTTCTTACCGGTGAAAGACAGCTTGCAGAATTCTGCAATATAGTTAACTTTGACAAAGGTACTTTGGCTTTGCAAAGCATGCCGGTCTATAAAAGCATGTCAAGCTTTGCTCACCTTATGTTAACTCGTATTGGTAAACCTCTTGCATCATTCTGTGGTCATTGACAGTGCCAAAGACATCCATTTTATTTCCTTAGTCCATCCTATAGCTCGCCATGTATAAACTTGACTGATTTAGTATCGTGGTCGCCTCTGAGTCAGGATTCATGCAGGTACTCTGACTGAGATCCCAGTGCAGTACTAAAGGAGCACTACATTGTTGGAGGCAACATCCTTTAGGAATAAGATTAAACTGAGACTCTGTCCACCTGCCTTCGTAGTACAAATGGATAGGGATAACAGAACAGAAGTAGATCATTCAGGCTATCATGCTTGTTCCATTTAAAAAACATTTTATTAATTTTGGCGCAGTGTGGGCTTCGCTGACTGGGCCAGCATTTGCTGCTCATCCCTAATTGCCCTTGAGAAGGTGGTGGTGTTCCTTCTTGAATCGCCACAATCCATGTGGTACAGGGACACCCACTGTGCTATTAGGGCGGGAGTTCCAGGAGTTTGACCCAGCCACAGTGAAGGCATGGTGATATATTTCCAAGTCAGAATGGGGTTTCCAAGTTGGAGAGCAACCTCAATGTGGTGGTGTTCCCAGATATCTGCTCCACTTGTCCTTCTAGATGGGAGTAGTTGTGGATTTGGGAGATACAACCTAAGGAGCCTTGGTGAGTTACTGCAGTGAGTGCATCTTGTAGATGGTACACACGACTGCTGCTGTGCATCGGTGGTGGAGGGAGTGAATGTTTGTGGAAGGGGTGCCAATCAAGCGGGGCTGCTTTGTCCTGGATGGTGTCGAGTGTCTTGAGGGTTGTTGGAGCTTCGCTCATCGAGGCAAGTGGGGAGTATTCCATCACACTCTTGACTTGTGCCTTGTTGATGGTGGACCGGCTTTGGGGAGTCAAGAGGTGACTTACTCGCCGCAGGATTCCTAGCCTCTGACCTGCTCTTTTTTTGCATTTGTTCATGGGACTTGGGTGTCTGAAGGAATCTGTAATATGTTTGGACTACACCAAGTTGTTAGATTCCTACTATTATTTGACTGTGTAAAGTTGAAGGAATTTATAGTATTCCTACTATTCGGTTACCAGTAGCACTTTGCGATTACTGGAACTCAGTAGAAATTTAAGTTAAAACTTCTCAGGTGCCAATAAGAATAGTTTTATTTGTCTTCTATTGATTACAATTTGAAAGTCATTTAAAAGGTAATTCGTAGACAATTTGAAACTTTCAGAGAATTACAGACATTATCTTTTTGCTTAGGCAGACAGCTCGAAAGTAACTTTTATAAGGATCAAATTCTGAAAATGAAATATGAAGAGAGAGAGAGAGCTAATCTTCAGCTGAACTCAAATTCAAAGTCAAAAACACTACCCCTAAAAACACTCCTACAAAACTACACTACTACAAAAACACACTAAAACACTACATCACTACAAAGACAGACTGACAGACTAAAATGGCGAGGGGAAACTTTTCAGTTATACAGTTATACCGTTTCATATCTGTCTTAAATCATCTAATCACACCCCAATATAATCCTAATTGGTTTGGGTTAGACTCAAACACATTTGATTTGATGGCAAGCCGTCCATCTTCAATGTGCAACATTAGTTTTTTAATTGTTTCATATCTGCATGTTATGGAATGTGATATTCTGCTAATCTTTACCAGCAAAAACCTGGTTTTAAACTGGCTTGGCTAATGTAACAATGGAGACTTCATGTCGAGAAAGTTGGAATCAAATATATATTTGATTCAATGTTTTATCCATTAAAATGTTTCGGCCTTATAAGCTATGGAATGTGGTTCACGCTGTAATCACGAATGACCTGAAAAGAGAACAATAGAGCTTTAGTTACTGGACTCTTGTCACCTCGTTGCCATGGAATTCAGCCCTTGTCCTTGACAGCAGCACAAGCATTGTGTCAAATTGTCTTGCAACTGTGCTGTTTTAATCTATGATGGAATTATGCTGTTTCATATATCTATTGAAGCTATATGTTTTGAGATGACCTGAGGTTATGGGTGCTGAAATTCTCATTTTTAAATGGGTAATTAAAACTGGGGCTAAATATTTATGCTTAAACAGCTATCTTTCACCTATACTAGTTGTATTAGAAATACCTGGCTCCTACAGTGTCTCAGGCTGGGCCAACATTTATTGCCCATCCCTAATTGCCCATGAAGGGGCAGTTAAGAGTGAAACATATTGCTGTGGGTCTGGAGTCACATGTAGGCCAGATTGGGCAAGAACGTCTGATTTTCCTTTCCCAAAGGACATTAGTAAACGAGATGGGGTTTGCAACAATCGACAATGGTTACATGGTTATTATAGACTTTTAATTTGAGACTTTAGTGAATTCAAATTTCACCATCTGCAGTGGTGGGATTTGATCCTGGTTTTTCAGAGCATTACTCTTGCAGTCACAGTATTTATGTGGCTAGTCCAATTCAGTTTCTGGTCAATAGTAACTCCCAAGATATTGATTGTGGGGGATTGAGTGATAGGAATTCCATTGAATGTCAAGGGGCGATAGTTTGATTCTCTCTTATTGGAGATAATCTGGCTCTTGTGTGACACAAATGTTATTTGCCACTTGTCAGCCCAAGCCTGGATATTGTCCAGGTTTGGCTGCATTTGAACATGGACTGCTTCAGTGCCTGAGGAGTCGTGAATGGTGCTGAACATTGTGCAATCATCAGTGAACATCCCCACTTCTGACCTTATGTTGGAAGAAACGTCCTTGATGAAACAGCTGAAGGTGATTGGGCCTCGGCCACTACTCTGGGCATCTCCTGCAGTGATGTTCCTGGACTGAGATGGCTCACCTCCAACAACCACAATAATCTTCCTTTGTGCAAGATATGACTCAGGCCAGTGGAGAGTTTTCCCCCGACTCCCATTGTCCTTCAGTTTTGCGAGGGCTCTTTGATACCACACTCAATCAAATGCAGTCTTGATGTCAAGGGGCAGTCACTCTCCCTCGGGCGGGATTCTCCGTTTGCCGATGTTGCAATCGCAAAACGCGATTGGGAGGAGAATAGGTTTCGACACCAAACTCGCAGCGGGAGCCGATTTGACGGCAAATTGCGATTCTACATCACCTCAGCGGCGGTGGCAATGCATACCGGAACGCACATACAGTAAACACCGTTTGCATATCATTAGCGGGCCCGGCCCAGTATTCTACGAAGCCTCCGCTATTCTCCTTCTCTGATGGACTGAGTTCCCAACGGCGCAGTTCGCTTGTGCTTTTAAAAATTGAGAAACCGGCGTCGCAGCTGATGAAGGAGAGAGAGGAGGTAGGACACAGAGAGGAGCGACTGTGGGCTGCTGAGCCAGACACTAGCCGGGCTGGCTGGGGTGGGGTGGGGGAGGGGCGGGGGGGGGGGGGGGGGGGGGGAGCCTGCCAGGGCCTGTGCAGGGGTGGGTAACCAATTATTCCAAAACATGAAACAAAAAGATTATTCATAGGATTTAGATATATTTTCAGGCTCTCCATAGATGTCTTTAGCCTGAAAGGCATTACAGTCTTTTTTTCCAAGGGAAGACTAGTAGTAGCAGGTACTTCTGGTCAATCTCTGCTTCTGTAGATGGACTAGAAGTCACACAGTCAGAAGGAGCGGAGACCGCTACCTTTTGAGGTAGTTCTGGCACTAGCACACAAACGCGGGTTGACAGTAATTGACCCCACATGAATTTATCTGTCCTTTGGAGAGTGTAGGAGATTGGGCCATTTTGAGCCAATTCCGTGGCAGGGACTGACTTCTCATTAGTGGTGTAGCTGCGCGATAACACTTGGTCTCCTTGCTGAATCAAACATTTCCTTGAGTTACTTTCTCATCTCAAGATCGATGACTGTTGGTTTTGCTCTACTATGTCAGGTGTCTCCTCTGAGAAGAGTAAATGAAAGATAGTCCTCAGCGTCCTTCTCATCAATAGCAAAGCTGGTGAACTTTGTGCAGTTATATTTCGGTATGTTGCCAAAAACTTGTTCACACGGCGATGAAGTGAACCTTGGTCCTTGGAAGTTTTCAATGCATGCTTCAAGGACTGGTCAAACCTCCCGGCTAAACCCTTTGTGGATAAGTGGGAAGGTGCTGACTTAAATATGTTGAACGCCACACACCTTTAGGTAGCCTTCGAACTGTTGGGCTATAAAATGTGGCCCATTGTCGGCCATGATCTGCTCTGGTTGTCCGAATCTCACAAAGGTCTCATCAAGTTTCTCAATGGTTTGTTCTGTAGTGGTTGACTTCATTAGGACCACCTCAGGCCACTTTGAGTGTGTATCTACAATGACCATAAGCATATGCCCGTCGAATGGACCAGCAAAGAATGGACAGGCAGATGTTACATAGCAAAAAATACAGCACAGAACAGGCCCTTCAGCCCACGATGTTGTGCCGAACCTTTGTCCCAGATTAATCATAGATTATCATAGAATTTACAGTGCAGAAGGAGGCCATTCGGCCCATTGAGACTGCACCGGCTCTTGGAAAGAGCACCCTACCTAAGGTCAACACCTCCACCCAACACTAAGGGCAATTTTGGACACTCAGGGCAATTTATCATGGCCAATCCACCTAACCTGCACATCTTTGGACTGTGGGAGGAAACCGGAGCACCCGGAGGAAACCCACGCACACACGGGGAGGATGTGCAGACTCCGCACAGACAGTGACCCAAGCCGGAATCGAACCTGGGACCCTGGAGCTGTGAAGAAATTGTGCTATCCACAATGCTACCGTGCTACCCTTAACAACAAATTAATCTACACTATATCATTCAACCGTAATCCATGTACCTATCCAATAGCTGCTTGAAGGTCTCTAATGTTTCCGACTCAACTACTTCCACAGGCAGTGCATGCCATGCCCCCACTACTCTCTGGGTAAAGAACCTACCTCTGACATCCCCCTATATCTTCCACCATTCACCTTGAGTTTATGTCTCCCTGTAATGGTTTGTTCCAACTGGGGAAAAAGTCTCTGACTGTCTACTCTATCTATTCCCCTGATCATCTTATAAACCTCTATCAAGTCGCCCCTCATCCTTCTCCGTTCTAATGAGAAAAGGCCTCGCACCCTCAACCTTTCCTCGTAAGACCTACTCTCCATTCCAGGCAACATCCTGGTAAATCTCCTTTGCACCTTTTCCGAAGCTTCCACATCCTTCCTAAAATGAGGCGACCAGAACTGTACACAGTACTCCAAATGTGGCCATACCAAAGTTTTGTACAGCTGCATCATCACCTCACGGCTCTTAAATTCAATCCCTCTGTTAATGAACGCGAGCACACCATAGGCCTTCTTCACAGCTCGATCCACTTGAGTGGCAACTTTCAAAGATGTATGAACATAGACCCCAAGATCTCTCTGCTCCTCCACATTGCCAAGAACTCGCCCGTTAACCCTATATTCCACATTCATATTTGTCCTTCCAAAATGGACAACCTCACACTTTTCAGGGTTAAACTCCATCTGCCACTTCTCAGCCCAGCTCTGCATCCTATCTATGTCTCTTTGCAGCCGACAACAGCCCTCCTCACTATCCACAACTCCACCAATCTTCGTATCGTCTGCAAATTTACTGACCCACCCTTCAACTCCCTCATCCAAGTCATTAATGAAAATCACAAACAGCAGAGGACCCAGAACTGATCCCTGCGGTATGCCATTGGTAACTGGGATCCAGGCTGAATATTTGCCATCCACCACCACTCTCTGACTTCTATCGGTTAGCCAGTTCATTATCCAACTGGCCAAATTTCCCACTATCCCATGCCTCCTTACTTTCTGCAGAAGCCTACCATGGGGAACCTTATCAAATGCCTTACTAAAATCCATGTACACTACATCCACTGCTTTACCTTCATCCACATGCTAGGTCACCTCCTCAAAGAATTCAATAAGACTTGTAAGGCAAGACCTACCCCTCACAAATCCGTGCTTACTATTCCTAATCAAGCAGTGTCTTTCCAGATGCTCAGAAATCATATCCTTCAGTACCCTTTCCATTACTTTGCCTACCACCGAAGTAAGACTAACTGGCCTGTAATTCCCAGGGTTATCCCTCGTCCCTTTTTTGAACAGGGGCACGACATTCGCCACTCTCCAATCCCCTGGTACCATCCCTGTTGACAGTGAGGACGAAAAGATCATTGCCAACGGCTCTTGCAATTTCATCTCTTGGTGGCACTTTAGGCCACTCCCATGGATGCAGTGAGCACATGACTGGCACAGTCCTGCTTCGTCTTCTATCTGGCCATCAATTCCTGGCCACCAAAGGTAGCTTTGTGCTCTTCTCTTCATTCAAACTATATCTGGGTGTCCTTCATGTAACTGTTCAATACTTTTTTTCGCAAATCTAGAGGGATAATTACTCTCACCCCGACAACAGACACCCGCCCTGTGCTGTTAATTTGAGTCCCCTGGAAATGTACAGTTTTGATTCAGAATGTTTTCCTGCTATACTCCCCTTTAATACCATTTCTAGTACCTTCCCCAACATGGGCAGCACGGTAGTACAAGTGATTAGCACTGTGGCTTCACAGCGCCCGGGTCCCAGGTTCGATTCCCTGCTGGGTCACTGTCTGTGCGGAGTCTGCATGTTCTCCCCCTGTCTGCGTGGGTTTCCTCCGGGTGCTCCGGTTTCCTCCCACAGTCCAAAAATATGCAGGTTAGGTGGATTGGCCATGATAAATTGCCCTTAGTGACCAAAAAGATTAGGAGGGGTTATTGGGTTACGGGGATAGGGTGGAAGTGAGGGCTTAAGTGGGTCGGTGCAGACTCGATGGGCCAAATGGCCTCCTTCTGCACTGTATGTTCTATGTATGTTAAACATAGGGTCCTTTCTGATTCGTCGTGGGACTTGAGCTGCAGCCACTCAAACACTCTCAATCTGTGCACAACCAAATATATTATCATGACCAGGTGATATCTGACCAGCTGGCAAAGGCAAACGTGATAATGCATCCGCACTGGCATGAATTTCCGACTTTGAATCAACTAAACTGTTTTCAGTGCTCCAATTCAGTTTAAGCCTCGCCAGCCAAGAGCGGCCAAAGAGCATTGAAACATTCCTCAGACCATAGAGAATGGCAGTCCTGCAGTTAATCCACTTAGTGCAACCTGACCTGGAACACCCATAATGCTGTTAGGGAGGGAATTCCAGAATTTTGACCCAGTGACAGTGAAGGAACAGCAATATATTTCTGAGTCAGGATGGTGAGTGACTTGGACGGGAACTTCCAAATGCTGGTGTTCCCAGATATCTGCTGTTCTTCTCCTTCTAGATGGCAGTGGTTGTGAGTTTGGAAGGTGCCACCTAAGGAGCTATGGTGAGTTCCTGCCGTGCATCTTTTAGAAGGTACACAGTGCTGCTACTGTGCATCAGTGTTGAAGGGAGTGAATTGCTGCCAATTCAGTGGGCTGCATTGTCCTGGATGGTGTTGCGCTTCTTGCGTGTTGTTAGAGCTGCATTCATCCAGGCAAGTGAACAGTATTCCATCACACTCTTGACTTGTGCCTTGTAGATGGTGGACAGGTTTTGGGGAGTCAGGAAGTGTGTTAATCTGCACAGGATTCCTAGCCTCTGACCTACTCTTGTAGCCACAGTATTTATATAGCTAGTCAAGTTCAGTTTCTGGTCAATGGTAACCCCCAGGATGTTTTGTTTCTTCCTTTAAATGAGTTACGTACCTTTGAGCGTTCTTCTCTGAAGAAGTTATTTTAATCCAGCAAGCTCTTGCTGTGTGGCCAGTTCTGCCACAATTTTTACATTGGCTGTTCTTGCTCCAGTAAGCAGCATGTGAATGACCATTTTTCATAGCGACGACACGTACGATTCTTGGTAGACTACTTCTGGCCAACAGCCAACTTATGAACCATTGTGCTTGTTCCCAGCTGAGAAGCATCCTTTGCTGTGAATTCCATTGGAATCGCAATATCTAATGCAGTCCTGAGACTTAGATTTTGTTCCGATAATAATTTTCTCTGAATGGCCTCATTTTACAAACTGTACAGCAGACGATCTCTCATTGTATTATCTAATAAGTCACCAAAATCTGCAAAACTCTGCAAGGCGCTCGAGGGTTGCAACAAACTGATTCCATCGATGAAATCAAAACCTCTCTGCAATAATTAACGGCTTTGATGCACAATGGTGTTCTAATATTTTCAAGCAATTCTTGATCTAGCTTACCCCTGGGTTTCACGGGCTGAACCAAGCTGCAACACAATTGAAAGTTTTGCTTCGAATTGTACTTTGGAATTCAGAGACCTTAATATGTTCCGAAATCTTACTGGCTCGGATATATTAATGGAATCTTTCTGAACATGAGTTCCTGTTCTCTGAGTCTTCATCCAATGAGCCAATTGTGAGAAGTTTCACGTCTTTTTTCATGCTATCGTAATGCTTTCCCACCTTCCCTGAAATTAATGGTCAAATATGGTTAAATTACCAATTTGTAACAGCTTTAACTCCCATTGAAAGCTATGAGAATCTTTGGTTCTCTACCCTATCTCCACATCTCACCGTGCTGCACGTGGCAATCTCTACAGCCTGAACTCCTCGAATTGCTGGTTCAATATCAATACGGGCCCTTCCTTTGAATTTGTGGCCCAAAAGCCTTACCGGTTCAAATGCCAGGTGTGCTTTCTGACCTGCTGTTAATCCTTTGGTTGATTGATCTGTTGAAACAGCTCAAGCTTTCCACATTGACGCTCAATCTTTGGCTTTTTCTCTTTCTTCTGAAAATAATTTAATTTTCTGATTTATCCTCGTCGCCAGTTGTCTTTTTGTAAACTGTTGCATCTTTAGACTAACAGCACAAAAGAAATAGATTACAGAAGCATTTGGGTTGTAGGCAGCATTAACTCAGGTTTTTAAATAGGTCTTCACTTTAAAAATACTTAGAACAAAAGCCCGCAAAGTAACAATGGTGTTACTCATGTCACATGACTTGGTTCTGAAAGAGACGCTGCAAATAACTGCAATAACCCACAAATATAACAGGAGATTGATGGCCAGTATAGACATGATGGGCCAAAGTGCCTCAATCTGTGCTTTAAAGCTCTATGACTATGGGTGCAATTTAATGCACAAAAAACATTTTAATGAGCCTTGCAATGCCTGCACCAGGGAGAATGACACCAACATCAAACAGAACTAATTTGTTTTGGCCTTGTTCGAGAGCACCCTGCCGAGGCCACACCTACCTCACTTCCTACACTGACAAGCTCTGGCCTACAGACATCCCCGCTGCCCCAACTTAGCTCTTACGGGGTGCTCGAGCCCCTCCTCACCCAATCTCTTAAGGGCAGGGCACCGCGGGCCTGATCTCTGGCATGGGCAACCTGGTACCCTGGCAGTGCTCCTGTCAGCCTGGAAGTGCCACCCAGGTACCTTGACAGTGCCAAGATGACACTACCAGGCTGCCCAGGTGGCAGTGCCATGGTACGAGGCTGACAGCTCCAAGGAGCCTGGATGACAACTAGACGGCCAGGGTACCACCCTGCCCAGAACTCCGAGAGCCTGGGAGACCCCTAGTTCCATTCTGCCTGATTCATGTTTGTGTGGACCAATGCTAAAAAGCACCATGGCAATGTCTCCCAGGCACGGGCGTTCGTTCACAGGCCTAGGAAGAAATAGGGGCAGACATATTCACATGAGCCTAATGGCTCACTTAAATATGTTAATCTTGATCTCACCCAAGGACGAGATCCAGACCATGACACCCCGCGAGATCTTGTTGGATCTCACGCGGCGTTCCGAGTGACCCAAATATCACGAGTGGCCTCTCACTAAATTTAACAGCCACGTCGCGTCACCAAGTCAGGCACAACACAGCTATTTAATCGGGCCCTTTATTTATGCGCCACTAAATCAGTACAGAGGGAAATCTGCCGCCGATTGCAGCTCCAAGGACATTTACAGCCCATGGCACTTTGGTAGTTTCAAGAACATTAGAGCGTTAGAGTAGGCGATTTAGTCTCTCAAATCCTTTTCCATCATTCAGTTAAATAATGGCTGGTCTCAATCTTAACTCCATCTACCCATCACGTTTCCATGTTTTAATACTCTTAAATAACAAAAAGATCAATCTCAGTTTTGAAGTTTCCAGTTGACCCCAAGCCTCTTCAGCTTTCCGAGGAAATGAGTTCCAAGTTTCTATTCCCTGTTGTGTGAAAGTTTCCTGACATTACTCCTGACCGATCTTGATTTAAGTTTAAGATCATGAATGTTTGTCCCTGTTTATCCCATAACAGGAAATAGTTTCTCTCAATCTGCTCTATCAAATCATTTCATTATCTTAAACCCTTCAAATAAGTTGTTCCTTAATCGTCTATACTCAAGGGACTGCAACATGTTTTCATAATTTATACTTGGGAGGCCTGGCATCAATCGGGTGAATGTGTGCTGCATCCCTCCAAGGTCAATACATCCTTCGGGAGGTGGAGCACCAGAGAAAGTGAACACGACATACTGTCAAAGAAAGGTATGTAACTTTCGCAAAACCTCCGCCCCTTTCTAATTATAACCGACAAATCGTTTGAGAAGCTGCACCTGTACCTGAGCACAAACTGCACCACGACATTTGCAATTTAAATAAAGAGCAGTGCTAATTGCAAGAAAGGAGAAAGTTTATAATTATTCGCAATCTAAGTTCAGAAACTCGCGTCGCAGCGACAGAACACCAGCGGGATTCTCCGGCAGACCACTAACGCCCGCGGGTTTCCCGACGGCGTGGGGTGGCCACAATGGGAAACCCCATTGACCGGCTGCGGGCAGGGAGAATCCCGCCGCCATCAGAGGCGCACCGCGCTGGAAAATGGGCCTGCCAGGACAGAGAATCCCACCCCACGATCGTCACTGACAATTTATAGAGTGCCCGAAATCGAATGTTAACCAACTATCACATGCTGAAAAATAGTTTTGTTTCAGGTGATAACGTGGATTCAGACTTGGCTTCGCTGTAGGAGACAGAGGATGGTGATGGGTGGCTGTTTTAGTGACTGGAAGACAGTGTCCAGTGGCATTCCACAGGGATCTGTGCTGCTTCCCATATTATTTGTCATTTATATAAACGACATGGATGATTTTGTGGGGGATGGTAGGAGTAGCACCTCGGGCCTCTGGCGTTGGTGGGCCGCTGCGTGGCACAGACTTGCGTCGCACCCGGGTCGGTTGATGGCTGCGGCCACGAAGCCCACGAGGGTGCAGCGCGGTCAGAGGTGTAGGCCTCCATATTCTGGGAGGCCACCTCCAGCGAGTTGGAGAGTTGCACTGTCTCTGGGAGGCCGAGTGTCCCCCCTTCTAGTAATCGCTGGCGGATATAGTTTGATTTCATGCCCGCGACATAAGCATCCCTGATCAGCAGCTCCGGGTGCTGGGTAGCCGATATCACCCGGCAATCACAGTTCCGGCAGAGTACACGCAAAGTACGCAGGAATTCTGCAAGTGATTCCCCATGGCGGTGCCGACTCGTGGCGAGGAGGTGCCTAGCATGCACCTCGTTAACGGATTTCACGTATTGTCCCTTCATCAGCATTATTGCCTCCGCATACGAGGGGGCGTCCCTGATGAGGAGAAAGACTCTTGGGCTCACCCGTGCCTGGAGGATCTGCTTCTTCTGGAGGTCTGTGAAGTCTTCGGTGAAGGATATGAGGTACGCTTCGAAGCAGTTTAGCCAGTGCTCAAATGTTGCCGTGGCGTCGGCTGCCTGTGGGTCCAGCTCCAGGCGATCAGGCTTGAGTGATGAGTTCATCTTTAGAGGTTTAGTGTATTAAATTGATATGCCATCAATAAACACACGCCGAGTGATGAACGTAACTGAGGCTTTAATACACTAAACAGCAAGCCTCCTGCCTCTGGTCCCGAACTGGGTCGGAGGCAGAGACTTGCCACCTTTATACATGAGCTCGAGGGGAGGGGCCACAGGCGGAGCCAGCCTGGACAAGCCAGGCATGTACAACACAACACGATGCAATACAATGCAATACCGTGGTTTACCACAGTAAGTTTGTGGCACAGATTGGCTGAATGGTTAACAGTGAGGTTGCGTGTCTTGGGTTACTGAAAGATAGAGACGGGGTGGTCAACTGTGAAGATAAGCGGCAGATGGAATTTAACGCTGATAAGTGTGAGAAGGACAGAGAACCAGGGAGGGCTCCACAGGCCGCGGTGCAAATATCGTCAGGTTGGAGGGAGCTCTGCTGATCCCCTAGTTCCTCCGCAATGGGGCAGCTCTTCAGAGGAGTGCCAACATCTGGTGGGCTCCTGATTGAGCTTGGCCCATGATGATACAGCCGGGATATGAGGGTGTCCAGAAGGGTGGCCTGGGTGGGCTCCAAAATGACCAGAGGCCTCCTGAGCATTTAAAAGACACAGGTAGCTCTCAGCAGTGTGGGCTGCCAGGAGCCTGTAAGTAACATCAAAGGGGTGCGTGTAAAAGGCATTTAAAATGGCGGTCTGAGCCAGGCCACCTGATCCCAAGGGGGACATCCCAAATCCACGAACATGGCACCAAGTCACTACTGTCCCTGGCCCGGGCAGCCATCCCCCAGCAAGCCTAACAGTTTCCAACAGTTTTTCAGTGCTTTTCTTAGCCTCCCACTCCCCCTCTGCAGCCATGGCAACCACTCCACTTTTGTAAATACTTCTAGTAAATCGCACTCATGAGACTTCTGCCTCAGAAGAGTAGAGCATCCCGGAAGGTGGAGAATACTGTGTTCAACCCTTTGATCACATTTACGTGCATGCAAATGCTGGTTTTGCATGCTCCCACTGGCCTGGGTGCAAGCTTTGTTTCAGATTATATTTACATTTAGATTTATTATCGTGTACCGAGGTACAGTGAAAGGTATTATTCTGCGTACAGTCCAGGCAGATCGTTCCATACATGAAAACATCAAACATATGATGAATACATGAGGATACATAATGAAAATACATAAACATAGACAATGGGTGAAGAATACGGCACATAGTGCTACAACTGTAGAGAGAGATGCATAAGAAGATCAGTTCAGTCCATAAGAGGAGTCTGGTAACAGTGGGGAAGAAGCTGTTTTTGAATCTGTTGGTGCGTATTCTCAGACTTTTGTATCGCCTGCCCGATGGAAGAGGTTGGAAGAGAAAATAACGCAGGTGGGAGGGGTCTTTGATTATGCTGCCCACCTTCCCAAGGCTGCATGAGGCTCCGGCCAAGTCAATAGAATGGAGGCGGGTTTGTGTGATGGACTTGGCTGTGTTCACGACTCTCAGTCGTTTCTTGTGGTCTTGGGCTGAGCAGTTGCCATACCAGGCTGTGATGCAGCCAGATGAAATGAAATGAAATGAAAATCGCTTATTGTCACAAGTAGGCTTCAAATGAAGTTACTGTGAAAAGCCCCTAGTCGCCACATTCCGGCGCCTGTTCGGGGAGGCTGTTACGGGAATCAAACCATGCTGCTGGCCTGCCTTGGTCTGCTTTCAAAGCCAGCGAGATAGGATGCTTTCCATAGTACATCTGTAAAACCTGGTCAGAGTCAATGTGGACATGCCGAATTTCCTTAGTTTCCTGAGGAAGTATAGGCGCTGTTGTACTTTCCTGGTTGTAGCGTCAAAGTGGGTGGACCAGGACAGATTTTTAGCGATGGTTACTCCTTGCAATTTGAATCAGTTAACCATCTTCACCTAGGCACCATTGATGCAGACAGGGGTGTGTACGACACTTCGCTTCCTACAGTCGATGACCAGCTCTTTAGTTTTGCTGACATTGAGGGAGAGACTGTTGTCATTATACCACTCCACGATGTTCTCTATCTCCCTCCTGTTCTCTGACTTGTCGTTGTTTGAGACCTGACCCACTACGGTCAAGTCATCAGTAAACTTGTAGATGCAGTTGGAGCCGCATTTCTGCGACTCAGTTGTGTGTGTATAGGGAGTATAGCAGGGGGCTAAGTACACAGCCTTGCGGGGTCCCGGTAATGTGGAGGAGATGTTGCTGTTTATCCTTACTGATTGTAGTCGATGGGTCAGGAAGTCAAGGATCCAGTTGCAGAGGGAGGAGTCAGGTCCTAGGCTATGGAGTTTGGATGAGAGCTTGGCTGGGATTATGGTGTTCAAAGAGGAGCTGTAGTCAATGTATAGGAGCCTGACGTAGGTGTCCTTGTTGTTGAGCTACTCCAGAGATGAGTGTAGGGCTAGGGAGATAGCGTCTGCTGTGGACCGGTTGTGTCGGTATGCGAACTGCAGTGGATCATGCCAGTCTGGAACGTTGGAATTTATGTGTCTCGTGACCAACCTCTTGAAGCTTTTCACCGCCAGGGACGGACTGGAGCATGGTGTCTGAATCAGCGGTGGGCACAAACCTCGATTTTGACCTGCTTCTCCGTCTGATGGCGGTTCGCATTTGCGCCATCCTGAGGCGGAGAATTTAGCCAATGTCAATCATACGGTCAACAAGTCCAAGTAATACTCCAGACCCAGGGTCTCCCTCAGAAAACAATAGAGAAAAGACAAGAGTTACCAGGACTGACCCTCCAGATAATGCACATGGAGCCCACAACGAAAGGAAGGATAATCATTTCAATCCCAGCCAGGGATGGGATTCTCCAGCCATCTACCCCGGAATTGCAAAATGTGATTGGGCGGAGAATCACTTATGAGCCGAAACTCGCGGCTGGCGCTGGGTGTCCGACAGAATGCCATGTTCCGGTGCCTCAACAGCAGAGTGAATGCAACCTACTCCGCACGTGCAATAAACACCATTGCCATGTCATTAATGGGCCTGGCTTGGTATTCTCCGGGGTTCGCGTGATGCTCCGCATCCACCAGGAGAAATGACCAATGGCGAGATTCACTTGTGGTTTTAAAAGTAGGGAAACAGGCGCCGTGGCTGGTGAGGGAGAGAGAAGAGGTAGAACACGTCCCCAGAGGCGTGACCGTGGGCGGCCGGTCCTGCCGCTGGGGGATGTGGAGAGGGTGGCGTCTGCCAGGGCCGGGTGGGGGTGGAGTAGCAGGGGTGACCAGTGGATGGGTCATGGAGTCAGGGTGACCCCCCTGGGACCATGGTGTCCAGGCATGGATCACCATTGCCGTGGCCTCCAAGGTAGCCACCTTATTGCACACCCCACTGACCATCCACCATGGCCTGTGGTTGCGCAAAGTTACACCGGATGTATGGGTGTCCCCACTCCACCACGCCTGCTCTCCACCCCCTTCCACCTCACCAATCCCAGCCACCCACCCGCACAACTGGGTGCCCCTCGCCAGCGGGGCATCATGCAGCCCACCCAAGGGTAACTCCCACAGTAGCCCCTACAAGAGTGTGCTGGATGGGAGCCGCAGAGCATAACTCTGGCATGGGTATCGCCAGCCACCAGTACCCCTGTCAGCAGGGATGGGTGCCAGGGCCAGAGGCCCCCGCTGTGCTGGGCTCCGACAGGGGTACTGGTGGCACCAGGGGTGCGGTGCAGAGGGCAGAGTGCTGGGGGGAGGGCCCCCCCCCCCCGCCGCCACCTGCCATTCCACTAGGCTCACCCAGGCAAAAGAATGAAAAAGTGACCCTCAAGGAGGGGACACCAAACTAATTGTCAGGAACCATTCGGACAAAGAATACCCGGGACCATCCTTACCCCTTATCCTCAACCACGGATACAGATTCCACCTCAGTCTGCTCTAATAACAGGAAAAACATTCTAGCAGCTCCAATAGTATCGACACAGGTAAAGTGAGAGACCCATGTAAGGAGAAAATACAGTCTCTACCCAAAGGAAGAATAGACCAAAACCAGTCCTCTCCAGGATAACAAAAGGCCTGTCCGGGCCGACAAGGGAAAAGCACGAATTCTCAGATTCCAAAGGAAACAAAGGAGGAAGAAAACACCCAAAATGGATTAACTGTAACTGGAGGGAGGGCTATCTACAATCACAGGAAGGGTGAACTATCCCGACTAACCCAATCTTCACTCCTCCCCCGGCTCCACTCATCTTCCCGCTAAATGAGACAGGAGGGTGAAGACAAAGAGCGACCTCTCCTTCAACCGCCAGGATTTTAAGACAGGAGGAGGCATGATTAAATTTAGGATTCGATGCACGATCAATCGCACAAAGGCTTGAGTTGGGTACAACTGAGGCTTTATTGCTCTAAGATGTGTGGCCTCCCACAGCAGCTGGCGAAATGGCTTCAGCATGGAGGACACACATACTTATACTCTGCGTACTGGGTGGAGCCAGCAGGCAGGGACTACCAACGTACCTGTAGTCCAGGTCCTACCATACATCACCTAATAGAGGTGCAACAGTGGTTTACCACAGGATTAAAACTATCGTGAACTTGCTAAATCAGGACAACCAATGGTACAGGTCATTGCATCCATAATACACGCTCCCCTGCAGGAAAGAAGACTGCATCAAGCAAACAACGACATGATCAACATGGAGTAATATCCAGGATAACGACTTAATTGCAGGGCAGTCCTCAGGATAAAGACATCTCCTCAGGCGCATGAAGAAAGCAATAACCAAGGATGAAGCAGGATCAATGAACACCCTCCAGGACCTTCCAAAGATCCCAACCATCGAAGCACGGAACACCATTACTTCCACCATGCCACCTCACCAATAACCAGGCGGCTCACAGCCTAGACACTGGCGGGGGATGGGGGAGGGTGTTGGTGACTCAGTGGTATGGCCACCTCTGACCTCCCATGACGAGCATCAGGAACAGGACAATACAGGACCAGCCATCGGTCGGTCAAACCGACCACCTGCCTTGAAGACAGGATACGATGCACCCTGTCGAATCTGAAACACCCAGTCTCCAAATCAAGATTATTGGAATGTGGCAGCCAACTTCAAACTCACTCGGGAACTCTTCCACCACCCCCGCCGGGGGACCAGGTTCAGTGGTGTTTCCCTGCTGGACCCCCTCTCTCCTTTTCCCAGACCTGCCAGGAAGGGCAAATGAGGATTTGGGCATTTTATCTCAGCTCTTTCTTGCAAGAACACCAACCAAACACTTATCGGCACAAAGCACAAGTCGTGCACCCCAGGAAAAAACAAATACGAAATGTACCACAGGATGAAAAGATGGATTAAAAGATGAACAAGGTTGGAACCCGCGAAAACACAGTCGCTCCCGTGCTCACATCACATGGCCCCCAATCACTTGTTGAGTTTAGCACACAAGTACTCCTGCATTGCAGCTTGTACACTTTGATAAAAAAAACAGAAAGAGTGTTTCTTAAATAGTTTGGGAAGTGTTGATGTCCAAAGGGGCCTGGAAGTCCTTGGATCACTAAAAGCTATAATGCAGGTTCAGCAACCAGTTAGGGAGGCCAATGGTACGTTGGCCTTCACCACAGCGGGCCTTGAGTACAGAAGTAAAGGGACGGGATTCTCTGAGACAAGTGTTGACGCTGTGGTAAACCACTGTGTTCCGATATTAAGGGTTGTACGGTAGAACCTGCACTACAGGTTCACCTGGGCCCCTGCATGCTAGCTCCGCCCAGGAGCCGGGTTATAAATATGCGTGGCCTTCAGCTCGCAGCCAGTTCGTCAGCTGCTGTAGGAGGCCACACTTCAGATACTAATAAAGCCTCAGTTTGAATTCAACTTCGTCTCCAGCCAAATTGATCGTGCCTCAATTTATTAGTATCTGATTCAGAAGATGGACCTCTGGATTAAACCAGATCGACTGCAGCTGGATCCACACGCAAGCGATGCCAGAAAGGACTTTCAGCACTGGCTAGCTTGTTTTTGAAGCGTATATCAACGCGGCGCCGACCCCTGTTCCAGAGGCTCAGAAGATTCAAATCTTGGACTCCAGACTCAACTCTAAAATCTTCCCTCTGATCCAGGATGCGCCCAATTACGCTGAGGCTATGACTCGACTCAAAGAGAATTACGAGCAGAAGACGAACACGCTCTTCGCCAGACACGCGCTCGCAACGTGTACTCAACTACCTGGTGAGTCAATCGAGGACTTCTGGAGGGCCCTGATCCCATTAGTTTGGGACTGTGACTGCCAGGACGTTACAGCTAAGGAGCACTCAGATCTCCTCATGAGGGACGCTTTTGTATCTGGGATTGGGTCCAATGTTATCAGGCAGCGGCTCCTAGAAGGGGCCACGCACGACCTCGCAGAGACTAAAACACCAGCGCTTTCCATGACGGTCGCTCTGCGCAATGTACAGTCCTACGCACCCAACCGCGCGGCCCACTCCTCCTACGCTTCATGGGACCCACAGGCAGCCGTCCCAGCGGGGGCGCTACCCACCCAATACGCCCGCGCTAGGCGCCAGCCAGTGATCTCCAGGGGGCCCCGATGCTAATTTTGCGGCCAACAAAGACACCCCCGCCAACGCTGCCCGGCCCGCACTGCCCTTGTAGGCCTGCGGGAAGAAGGGCCACTACGCAGCGGGGTGCTAGGCCCGCTCAGCGGCAGCGGTCGCCCCCCCCCCCCCCGGTCACGGACAATGGGCGCTGCTATCCTCCCCTCCTCCCCAGGCCATGTGCAAGCAACGGGCGCCGCCATCTTCTCCCCCACACAACACGTGCGTTTCATGGGTGCCGCCATCTTGCTCCACCCCCGCAACGTGCGTTCCATGGGTGCCACCATTTTGTGACCCCCAGGACCTCCGGGTGCCGCCATCTTGTCCACCTCGCAGCACATGGAGACCAACGGCATTTCAGGACCCCGACGCAGCGGTCGCCTCACTACCCGACGACCAACCAGGACTCGCATCCATGGTAATCGACAAGCCCAGACCACACACTCTGACCAACGCATCCACCAGCGTGAAAGTCAACGGCCACGTGACCTCCTGCCTACTGGACTCCGGGAGCACCGAGAGCTTTGTACATCCAAATACGGTAAGGCGAGCGATCCGGGGTTACTGCACGGCCACGCTCACAGTCCAAGGCGTAGAGTTCCACGGTTTTCGCCTCTACGTCCTCCCTAACCTCTGCGCTGCACTTATCCTTGGCCTGGATTTTCAGTGCAACCTCCAGAGCCTGACCCTCAAATTCGGCGGACCCTTACCACCCCTCACTGTGCGCGGCCTCGCGACCCTAAAGGTCGATCCTCCTTCCCTCTTTGCCAATCTAACTCCAGATTGCAAACCCGTCGCCACCAGGAGCAGACGGTACAGCACACAGGATAAGGCCTTCATCAGGTCCGAGGTCCAGCGGTTGCTTCAGGAGGGAGTCATCGAGGCCAGCAACAGCCCCTGGAGCGCTCAAGTGGTAGTGGTCTGGGGAGAAAAATTGAATGGTCGTAGACTACAGCCAGATCATCAACAGGTACACGCAGCTCGATGCGTACCCCTTCCCACGCATATCTGACACGGTTAACCAGATTTCACAGTACCGGGTCTTCTCAACGGTGGACCTGAAATCCGCTTACCACCAGCTCCCCATCCGTAAATCGGACCGGCCATACACCACGTTCGAGGCAGACAAAGAACAAAGAACAAAGAACAAAGAAATGTGCAGCACAGGAACTGGACCTTCGGCCCTCCAAGCCCGTGCCGACCATGCTGCCCGACTAAACTACAATCTTCTACACTTCCTGGGTCCGTATCCCTCTATTCCCATCCTATTCATGTATTTGTCAAGATGCCCCTTAAATGTCACTATCGTCCCTGCTTCCACCACCTCCTCCAGTAGCGAGTTCCAGGCACTACCCTCTGCGTAAAAAACTTGCCTCGTACATCTACTCTAAACCTTGCCCCTCTCACCTTAAACCTATGCCCCCTAGTAATTGACCCCTCTACCCTGGGGAAAAGCCTCTGACTATCCACTCTGTCTATGCCCCTCATGATTTTGTAGACCTCTATCAGGTCGCCCCTCAACTTCATTCGTTCCAGTGAGAACAAACCGAGTTTATTCAACCGCTCCTCATAGCTAATGCCCTCCATACCAGGCAACATTCTGGTAAATCTCTTCTGCACCCTCTCGAAAGCCTCCACATCCTTCTGGTAGTGTGGCGACCAGGATTGAACACTATACTCCAAGTGTGGCCTAACTAAGGTTCTATTCAGCTGCAACATGACTTGCCAATTCTTATACTCAATGACCCGGCCAATGAAGGCAAGCATGCCGTATGCCTTCTTGACTACCTTCTCCACCTGTGTTGCCCCTTTCAGTGACCTGTGGACCTGTACACCTAGATCTCTCTGACTTTCAATACTCTTGAGGGTTCTACCATTCACTGTATATTCCCTACCTGCATTAGACCTTCCAAAATGCATTACCTCACATTTGTCCGGATTAAACTCCATCTGCCATCTCTCTGCCCAAGTCTCCAAACAATCTAAATCCTGCTGTATCCTCTGACAGTCCTCATCGCTATCCGCAATTCCACCAACCTATGTGTCGTCTGCAAACTTACTAATCAGACCAGTTACATTTTCCTCCAAATCATTTATATATACTACAAACAGCAAAGGTCCCAGCACTGATCCCTGTGGAACACCACTGGTCACAGCCCTCCAATTAGAAAAACATCCTTCCATTGGTACTCTCTGCCTTCTATGACCTAGCCAGTACTGTATCCACCTTGCCAGCTCACCCCTGATCCCGTGTGACTTCATCTTTTGTACTAGTCTACCATGAGGGACCTTGTCAAAGGCCTTACTGAAGTCCATATAGACAACATCCACTGCCCTACCTGCATCAATCATCTTAGTGACCTCCTCAAAAAACTCTATCAAGTTAGTGAGACACGACCTCCCCTTCACAAAGCCATGCTGCCTCTCACTCATACATCCATTTGCTTCCAAATGGGAGTAGATCCTGTCTCGAAGAATTCTCTCCAGTAATTTCCCTACCACTGAAGTAAGGCTCACCGGCCTGTTGTTCCCTGGATTATCCTTGCTACCCTTCTTAAACAGAGGAACAACATTGGCTGTTCTCCAGTCCTCCGGGACATCCCCTGAAGGCCGGCTATATCACTTCCTTAGGGTCCCCTTCGGCGTCACCAATGGGGTTTCGGTCTTCCAAAGGGAGATGGACCGAATGGTCGACCGGTACGGCTTGCGGGCCACGTTTCCGTACCGAGACAATGTGACCACCTGCGGCCATGATCAGCAGGACCACGATGCCAACCTCGCTAAATTTCTCCGCACCGCCACTCTCCTCAACCTCACGTATAACAAGGAGAAGTGTGTGATCCATACAAACCGCCTAGCCATCCCCGGCTACGTGGTCCAGAACGGAGTTCTGGGGCCCGATCCCGACCGCATGCACCCGCTCATGGAGCTTCCCCTCCCGCACTGCCCCAAGACCCTCAAACGCTGCCTGGGGTTCTTCTCGTATTACGCTCAGTGGCTCCCAAACTATGTCGACAAGGCCCGCCCACTCATACAGTCCTCTCATTTCCCCCTGACAGCAGAGGCCTAACAGGCCTTCGCTCGGATCAGAGCTGATATTGCCAAAGCTGGAATGCACGCTGTGGACGAAACACTCCCTTTCCAAGTAGAAAGCGAGGCATCGGACGTCGCCCTTGCCGCCACCCTCAACCAGGCAGGCAGGCCCGTGGCATTCTTTTCCCGCACCCTCCATGCCTCTGAAATTCTGCACTCATCCGTCGGAGAGGAGGCCCAGGCTATCGTTGAGGCTGTACGACATTGGAGGCATTACCTGGCCAGCAGGAGATTCACTCTCCTCAGTGATCAATGGCCGGTAGCCTTCATGTTCAACAACACACAGCGGGGCAAGATCAAAAATGACAAAATCTTGCGGTGGAGAATTGAGCTCTCCACCTATAATTACGAGATTAAGTATCGCCCTGGCAAACTCAACGAGCCCTCAGATGCCCTATCCCGAGGTACATGTGCCAGCACACAGGTAGACCGACTCCGGACCCTGCACACCAGCCTTTGTCACCCAGGGGTCACTCGGTTTTACCACTTCATTAAGGCACAAAATTTGCCCTACTCCGTCGAGGAAGTATGGACGATCACCAAGGACTGCCAGGTCTGTGCGGAGTGCAAACTGCACTTCTACCGGCCGGACCGCGCGCACCTGGTGAAGGCCTCCTGCCCCTTTGAACGCCTCAGCGTGGATTTCAAAGGCCCCCTCCCCTCCTCCGACCGACACACGTATTTCCTCAGTGTGATCGATGAATACTCCCGTTTTCCCTTCGCCATCCCATGCCCCGACATGACGTCTGTCACCGTCATTAAAGCCCTTAATTCTATCTTCACTCTGTTCGGCTTCCCCGCCTACATCCACAGTGACAGGGGATCCTCATTCATGAGTGATGAGCTACGCCAGTTCCTGCTCAGCAGGGGTATCGCCTCCAGCAGAACAACGAGCTACAACCCCCGGGGAAACGGACAGGTAGAAAGGGAGAATGGGACAGTATGGAGGGCCGTCCAGCTGGCCCTGCGGTCCAGAAATCTCCCGGCCTCCCGCTGGCAAGAGGTCCTCCCTGATGCACTACATTCCATTCGCTCATTACTTTGCACTGCTACTAACAGTACACCGCATGAACGTCTTTTTGCCTTCCCCAGGAAGTCCACATCCGGGGGATCACTCCCAACTTGGCTCACAGCTCCGGGAACCGTGCTTCTCCGTAAACATGTGCGGCTTCACAAGGCGGATCCGTTGGTGGAAAGGGTGCACCTGCTCCACGCAAACCCACAGTACGCCTACGTGGCGTTCCCCAACGGCCGCCAGGATACCGTCTCCCTCAGAGACCTGGCACCAGCAGATTCCACCCCTATAGCACCCCTGTCACCCCCGGCGCCACCCTCCCCTCCCCGCCACCCCCATCACCCCCCCTAGGACTGCCCGTCCTCCCCCTGCCCACCCCCGTTGATGAAGAGTATTTCGGCACGCTCCCGGAGTCAACTTCGACCACGACAGCACCAACATCGCCGGCTCCACTTCGTCGATCCCAGAGGACGATCAAGGCGCCGGACCGGCTGAACCTCTGACCGGCCCACCGGATGACCAGAGACATTTTTGTTCTCACTGTTCTGTAAATGTTAAAGATTGCTAATTGTATATAGTTATTCACCACCCCCGCCGGACTCAATTTTAACAGGGGGTGAATGTGGTAAACCACTGTGTTCCGATATTAAGGTACGGTAGAGCCTGCACTACAGGTTCACCTGGGCCCCTGCATGCTAGCTCCGCCCAGGAGCCGGGGTATAAATATGCGTGGCCTTCAGCTTGCAGCCATTTCGTCAGCTGCTGTAGGAGGCCACACTTCAGATACTAATAAAGTCTCAGTTTGAATTCAACTTCGTCTCCAGCCAAATTGATCATGCCTCAGACGCCAATGCAGAATTCCTGGACTTGCACGACAGCGAGACTGGTGCCGCACCTGAACCGATTCTGTTACTGTCGAGGGGCTAGCACCACTGCCTTGTGGAACACAATCGATTCCAATGAAAAACGGTGTGGGATTCGTTGGGTCCGTGAGTGACACTCAGGAGGCTGACAAGCTGCAGCTTCATATACACATTACAATCCCCACACACACTCATCCCAGCCAACAAGGTGGCACTGGTTGTGCTGGGGCGCGTCCACACAGCTGATGGGTCATATGGGGCCAGAGGGCACCCTGGGAGGTGGCCTGGGGGGATATCTATACGACCCGTGGCCCTAAGTTCACAGTGAGCTGTCAGCGGCATGCGCAGCTGCATGGCTGTCTTTCGGGCTGCGACAATGGTGTTCCGTGTCCGCCCGCCCCGACCCCACGGCCCACCTCCTGGCCACCCCCCGCTATTCCCCTCAGCCTTGGCAGACGCCCTCGGCGAGTGACACAACTGTCAGAAAATTATGGCGATGTTGGACACTTTCTGTACCCCCTCACCCTCCCTCAGCAGTCACAACGTCAGTTGTGGTAGTCACCACTGTTGTATTATATTGTATATACGGCACTGCATACGAGGGTATTACAGAAAGGCCCCTACTACAGATACAGGGGTAGATCCCTGCCTGCTGGCTCTGCCCAGTAGGCAGAGTATAACTGTGTGTGCTCTCCGAACAGCAGCCATTTCGTAAGCTGCTGTAGGAGGCCACACATCTCTGTGTAATAAAGCCTCGATTACATTCTACTCTTGTCTCATCATAATTGATAGTGCATCAATTTATTACACAGAGATTTTTCAGAGATGGACCTCCGTATCAAGTCGGATCACCTGCAGCTGCATCCTCAAGCAGACAACGCTAAAAAGGACTTCCAACATTGGCTAGCTTGCTTTGAAGCATACATCGGGTCTGCGCCAGACCCAATCTCAAAAGCACAGAAGCTCCAGATTCTGTACATGTAGCTGAGCTCCTACGTTTTTCCCCTCGTCCAGGACACGCCTACCTACGCAGAGGCCATGGCGCTACTGAAGGAGAATTATGCTCAGCAGACCAACAGGATCTACGCCAGGCACCTCCTATCCATGCTGCACCAACTTCCCGGTGAGTCATGTGGAAGATTTCTGGCGTGACCTGCTCGCCCTGGTGAGAGACTGTGACTGTGACTCCAGGCCATTTCGGCCACTGAACATTCGAACTTGCTAATGAGTGACGCGTTCGTTACGGGCATAGGGTCTGACTACATCCGCCAGTGCCTCTTAGAAGGGGCCACGCTTGACCTCGCGGCGACCAAGAAACTAGCGCTCTCGCTCACAGTCGCCTCACGCAATGTACAGGCTTATGCCCCGACCACACGGCCACCGCATCGTGGACCCCATTAGTGACCGCCCTCAGCCAATCCCACGCCTGCGCCGCGCTGCAGCCAACCAACCCCGGGGGACCCAAGTGCTACTTCTGCGGACAGACAAAACACCCCCGGCAGCGCTGCCCAGCGCGGAGCGTGCTCTGCAAGGCCTGTGGCAAGAATGGGACGGTCTGGAGGGCCGTCCAGCTGGCCCTACAGTCCAGAGATCTCCCGGCCTCCCGCTGGCAGGAGGTCCTCCAACTCCTCCATTCGGTCACTCCTGTGCACCGCGACCAACGAAACCCCCCATGAACGTCTCTTTGTCTTCCCCAGGAAGTCCACCTCCGGGGTATCGCTCCCAACGTGGCTGGCAGCTCCAGGACCTGTTCTCCTCCACAAGCACGTGTGGCTCCACAAGGCGGACCCATTGGTTGAGAGAGTACAGCTACAATATGCGAACCCGCAGTCCGCCTACGTAGCGTACCCTGACGGCCACAAAGACACAGTCTCCCTCAGGCATCTGGCACCAGCTGGGTCCCCACACCACCCTCCTGCCCTGGCGCCACCCTCCCCTCCCCCGGTGCACCCCACCGCAGCCCCCTCTCCTGGACAATCCGTCCTCCCCTTGCTCCCACCCGGGGATGAAGAGGATTTCAACACGCTCCCGGAGTCACCGAAGAAAGTGCCGCGCCGAGTCGCCACCAGCACTGCGGCGCTCTCAACGACAGATCAAGGCGCCCGATCGTCTAAATTTGTAACCTTCTCTGTAATTTTAAAACCAATCTGTATGTATATAGTTTTCCACCACCCCAGCTGGACTCATTTTTAACAGGGGGTGAATGTGGTAGTCACCACTGTTGTATTATATTGTATACATGGGTATTACGGTAAGGCTCCTGTACTACAGGTACGGGGGTAGATCCCTGCCTGCTGGCTCCGCCCAGTAGGTGGAGTATAAATGTGTGTGCTCTCCGAATAGCAGCCATTTCGTAAGCTGCTGTGGGAGGCCACACATCTCTGTGCAATAAAGCCTCGATTGCATTCTACTCTCGTCTCATCGCAATTGATAGTGCATCAGCGGTTTCACTATTTTTAAAAGCACAGGTGGACCATGCCGCCGGGAACTCGCCTCATTGGAGGAGGAGAATCGTGGAGGCCCTGGAGCATACCGAGTCGGGCCCCCAACATCCGCAGTAATTTCATTTACAGTTCACCAGACTGATCCCTGTGCTGGTGGGACTGTATTATGAGGAGAAATTGAGGAAACTGGGCCCGTATTCTCTGTAGTTTCAAAGAATGAGAGGTGATTTCCTTTAAATTTACCAAATTCTTACAGGGTGCGACAGGGTGGATGTGGAAGGGATGTCTTCCCTGGTTGGTGAGTCTAAACCCTGGGAATGCAGTCTCAGAATAAGGTCAGACCATTTAAGATTTTAACCTGCCATGCCAACATTGGGCATCCCTCAACCATTTCCGCACTGGGCAAGGCCTTTGTGCAGCAGGTTAGCGCAAGTGGGGCCTTGCGGGGAGCTCAGGCGGCAGCTGTGGCGCACCCCAATCAATGACAAAGGTTAGGTGGGGTTACTGGGTTATGGGGATAGGGTGGAGGTGTGGGCTTGGGTAGGGTGCTCTTTCCAAGGGCCGGTGCAGACTCGATGGGCCGAATGGCCTCCTTCTGCACTGTAAATTCTATGATTCTACGACTCACATCATTGAAGACTGCCCCCCTGGCAAAAATCAACGGCGGGCTCAGAGAACTCCATTTAGCCACTGCGGGAGCTGCTGGTGATTATTGCACAAGCTAAAAAAAAATTAAGACTTAGATAAGGAGGAATTTCTTTATAGAATCATAGAATCCCTACAAGGCAGCAGAAGAAGGCCTTTCGGCCCATCGAGTCTGCACCGACCCTTGAAAAAGGGCACACTCCCTGGGCCCACACCACCACCCCAGCCCCGTAATCCAGTAAGCCCAGCGAATCTTTTGGACACTAAGGGGCAACTTAGCATGGCCAATCCCCCTTAGCCTGCACATCTTTGGACTGTGGGAGGAAACTGGAGCACCCGGAGGAAACCCACGCACACAGGCGGGGGGAAAGTGCAAACTCCACACAGACAGTCACCCAAGACCAGAATCGAACCCAGGTCTGTGGCGCTGTGAGGCAGCAGTGCGAACCACCGTGCCACCAGCATGCCTCACTCAGAGCTTAGTGAATTTTTGGAATTCTCTACCCCAAATGGCTATGAGAGCTCAATCATTGAGTATGTTCAAAATCTCTCCAATAACTGAAGTTTCTCATCCTTGAAACCATTCGTGAAAACCTCTTCTGCTCTCTGTCCAATGTGTTCACATCCTTCCGATAGGGTGGTGCTGAGAACTGTACACAATATTCCAGCTGAGGTCCAACTAGTGTGTTGTATAAATTCAGCTTAACCTCCTTGCTCTTGTACTGTAACCCCCTATTAATTAAGCCCAGGGACAGGAGTGGAAAATCTCAGCCTCATTGCCCTCGAATACGTTTAAGGCAGAGGTAGATAGCTCCTTGATTAGCAAGGGGGTGAATATGGAGTTGAGGTCACAATCAGATCAGCCATGGTCTTATTGAATGGCAGAGCAGGCTCGAAGGGCTGAGTGGTCTTCTCCTGGTGCTAATTCATATGTTCATATGTAGTAGCTGTGTTTCACCGCGTCATTGTTAAAATACGAGTTACCCAGTTGAAAAGAAATCTCATCGTCACTGTGGCTGCCAGACGCCAGGTTCCAATTATTTATTCATTGACCTTATCACATATGAACTTAATCCACATCTGAAACATTTATCTTTACGGGCAAAATGAGTGTAGCACACTCAGGGAACAACACACCCTGTCACTGCCAGATGGCAATTGCTGCTCCACGATGACTCAGCGAAATAATCTAATGATGAACTTGAGTAGTGCAGGCCAGGAGATCCCAGCATAGTCAGTCGATCTCAATCAGGGCAGTTGATTAGATGCTAAATTTGTCCCTGGGTTGTGGGAAAATAAAGTTAGACAAAGTTTCTGCTGCAGACCTTATCAGAAGCACATGTGAGCTTCACTAGGGTTGCGATTGGGTTGGATTGGATTTGTTTACTGTCACGTGTACCGAGGTACAGTGAAAAATATTTTTCTGCGAGCAGCTCAACAGATCATTAACTGCATGAAAATACGTAATAGGGCAACACAAAGTCCACAATGTAAATACACAGATACCGGCATCGGGTGAAGCATACAGGAGTGTAGTAATAATGAGGTCAGTCCATAAGAGGTTCGTTTAGGAGTCTGGTAACAGCGGGGAAGAAGCTGCTTTTGAATATGTTCGTGCATGTTCTCAGACTTTTGTATCTCCTGCCTGATGGAAATTCCTAGGGTAGCACTGAAAATCGAGACCTAGTAAGAGGGCGGTGCAGAGGTGGGGGAGGACGTAGGGCCTGAAGTTGCAGTACTGTACGCCCTGTACGGAGAGGGTCGCGATGAGGTACCCCCGGATCTGTACAGAATGGGATCCGGAGGCCAGGGAGATTTGCTGGGTGACAGGGAGGACCGGGAGAAAACAGCGCCTTACCGTAGCAGGGTGGATGAAACTCTCTGTGCGCCCGGAGTCGAAGAGGCAGGTCGCCTCATGCCCGCTGATTCTTACAGTCGTCGTAGCAGTCGCGAGGTTGCGGGGTCGAGACTGATCGCAGGTGATGGAGGCGAGCTGCGGAAGGTGTTGGGAGTTGTTGGTCTGATCGGCGGCGGCGGAGGTATCGGCGGCCCGTGAACGGCCAGGCGAGCAGGGGTCCTGAGGCGCGGTCCAAGATGGTGCCGAAGGTGGCAGCGCCCACGGGGCGCACATGGCAGACGGCATCCAAGGTGACAGCATCCACGGGCCGCACATGGTGGCCGGCAGTGAAGATGGCGGCGCCCCTGGATCGCACGTTGGGGGTGCAGCGATGCTGGGCCTGGAAACGGCAGCGACCGATCGAGCCTGGCAAACGGAGACAAAGTGGACCTTCTTGCCACACCCGTTGCAGGTCGCGCTCCGAGCTGGGCTGCGTTGCCTGGGGTGCTTGTTCTGGCCACAAAAATAACATTTGGCGCCTCCGGAGTTAGCTGGTTGCCACGCGGTGCAGGCTTGTGGCGTACCCGGGTCGGAAGGTGGTGGGGCCCAGGAAGCCCAGGAGGGTGCCGTGCGGTCGGCAGTGTAGGACTCTAGATTGCGGGAGGCCACTTCTAGGGAGTTAGCGAGCTACACAGTCTCTGTAAGGTCGAGCGTGCCCCCTTCCAATAACCGCTGGCAAACGTAATTAGGCTTAATGCCCGTGACATGGGCGTCTCTGATTAGTACTTCAGTGTGTTGGACTGCCGACACTGCCTGGCAATTACAGTTCCTACCGAGTATCCGCAGAGCCCGCAAGAAATCGTCCTGAGACTCCCCTGGGAGCTGCCGTCTCGTGGCCAGGAGGTGCCTGGCGAACACCTGATTCACAGTCTTGAAGTCCTTTTAGTAGCGCCATTGCCTCCGTGTAGGTGGGCGCGTCCCGGATGAGGGGAAAAACTTGTGGGCTCACCCGTGAGTAGAGGATCTGGAGCTTCTGCGGGTCTGAGAAAGCTTCTGTGGCTGCTCCGAGGTATCCTTCAAAGCAGGCTAGCCAGTTCTCGAAGGTGGCAATGGCATCGGCTGCGTGAGGGCTCAGCTCCAGGTGATCAGGCTTGATTAAGACGTTCATCTCTAAAAATCTAGTGCAATAAATTGATGTACCATCAATGACCACGAGATGAAATGGTGAAACTATTGAGGCTTTATTGCACTGGATGTTAAGCCTCCTGCAGCTGGGACCAGAATAGAAGCAGCGCAGGAGAGCGCACACTTTTATACATCGCCAGCTGGGAGGAGCCAGCAGGCTGGGATTTACTGTGTTACCTGTAGTACAGTGGTAGTACCGTAATACGCGTAGTGTGTTACCAGTGGTGTTTACCACAGCTTAATAACACTACACCCCTGTATGCTTCACCCGATGCCAGTCTTATGTAGTTACATTGTGTACCTTGTGTTGCCCTGTTATGTATTTTCTATTATTTCCTTTTCTTTTCATGCACTTAATGATCTGTTGAGCTGCTCGCAGAAAAATACTTTTTACTGTACCTTGGTACACGTGACACTAAACAAATCCAAATCCAAGTTGGAAGAGTGAGTAAGTCGGGTGGGAGAGGTCTTTGATTATGCTGCCCGAATGTGATTCCGACGAGATAATGTGTTTCTGCAACACTGACTGAGGAATACGTATTGACCAGGACATGAGGGAGGGCTCCCCTGCTCTTCTTCAAAATAGTCCTGTGGGATTTTTTGAAATCCACCTGAGAGGACAGATAGAGCCTCAGCTAAATGTCTCATCAGGTTGAAAGCTGCATCGGCAACGGCAAGCACTCCAGAGTCACTCTTCACCTTGATGAGCAAATCCTGGAGGGGTAGGTGAACTCACAATGTTCTGACTCGCAGGCAAGATTACGGCCAACTGAGCCATGGCTGAAGGGTTAAATTCTGAAGACAGATTGCCTCGGCTGGCCTTGATCGCAGAAGAGCTAGAGGTGCGATTGAGGGCTGAAGGTAGTCCATACAGAGAAAAGCTATTTCCTCTGGTGGGGGAATCTAGAACAAGGGGGCACAACCATAAACTTCGAACAGGGCTGTTCAGAGTTGATGTCAGGAAGCACTTCTTCACACAGAAGGAAGCAAAGAATAGAAACTCTCTCCCAAGAGCTGTTGTGATTTGAAGATTTTGAAACTGAGACTGATAAACATCCATTAGACTAAAGATAATGGGGCCTGCACCTTCGGGGAGTGGCTGTCAGAGTCAGATTAGGAGATCCTTTCTCGCCCGGTCTTGCGACTCAGACCGAGAGCTGTATAGGGCGGCACGCTCCTGAGTCCTCCAGTCGAGGGGTGCACAGTCGGAGGAAAGGAGGCCACATCCCCTTTTTGTGGCTCAAGCTGGCATAAAGCAGGTGTGTTTAAAGGTTCAGCCACTGCCAAGCGAGGGAGAGAGTTGCTTTATAAGCTACCTTTGTAAGACCAGGGATGTACTTCTGAGGCTGTATAAGGCTCTGCTCAGACTCCATTTGGAGTGTGAGCAGTTTTGGGCCCCGTATCTAAGGAAGGATGTGCTGGCCTTGGAAAGGGTCCAGAGGAGGTTCACAAGAATGATCCCTGTAATGAAAAACTTGTCGTATGAGGAACGTTTGAGGACTCTGGGTCTGTACTTGTTGGAGTTTAGAAGGATGAGAGGGATCTTATTGAAATTTACAAGATACTGCGAGGCCGTGATAGAGTGGACGTGGAGAGGATGTTTCCACTTGTATGAAAAACTAGAACCAGAAGACACCATCTCAGACTAAAGGGACGATCCTTTAAAACAGAGATGAGCAGGAATTTCTTCAGCCAGAGGGTGCTGAATCTGTGGAACACTTTGCCTCAGAAGGCTGTGGAGGCCAAATCTCTGAGTGTCTTTAAGACAGAGATAGATAGGTTCTTGATTAACAAGGGGATCAGGGGTTATGGGGAGAAGGCAGGAGAATGAGGATGAGAAAATATCAGCCATGATTGAATGGCGGAGCAGACTCGATGGGCCAAGTGGACTAATTCTGCTCCTATGTCTTATGGTCTTCTGGTAAGGTAAGTGTATTGGGTTGGGATGGTGGTCACGGGGTGGGAGGTGGTCACTCGGGTGAGGGGCAGCAGGTTTCTTTGGGGGGAAGATGAGGGGGAGGAGGATAGTGGTCAGTGGTGGGGGTGAGGTGTTTGGGGATGGCCGGTTGGTCATGGGGTGGGGGGTCGAATGTTCGATGGACCGCCAAAGGGTTGGATGGGCGGGGAGTGGTCAGAGGGGTGGTGAATAGGGATTGATGTCAGATCTTTAGGGGGTTCCCATGGTCGGGAGTGGCGGGGGGGGGGGGGGGGGAGAAGTCCCATGGGGGAGGTCAGGAGAGGTGGTGGGCCAGCACTATAGTTAGAGGTGGTTTTGATTCTTCTAAACATTTGTTGTTAACTGTTGCTGTAAGACAGTCAGAACCATCCGGCGTTTGTGATTTAAATCATACTTTTGGGTGATTCTGATTGAGGGGCAATTGCTCAGAGGAATTTGAACTTCCCGTACATCTCCTGGGGAGTTACAGCAAATAGTACGGAACCAAAATGCGTAATGGAGTCAAGATGCAGATTTGATTTAATCTAATTCAGGGTCAAGAGGCTGACTGGCCTATTCCCTGTCCTGATGTTCCTCGCATGCCACATCCAAGCTAAGTCAGTAGTACTCAAGCAAGGTAACCATTCCTGGAATAGCACCCCTTCATTCTTTAAAGTCCCACTGAAGTATGGGTCAGTCACCTGGTGCATTAAAAGGTCAAATGAACACACTTATAAAAGCAGCCAAGTTCCATTTGGAGAACATGGCTGTTGTCAGCACTGATGTGCTTTCTGAATATATTCCCCTGTGAGTTATTAATTTGACCCAGGACAATATGTCCATATTACAGAAGGAATCTTCAACATTCTCCCTGGCCCCTTTCATAGTATTATAAATTGTGAGCCCATGCAAAAGTGAAACTTAAAGTAGCCAAAAACCACTCAAGGACATGTTAAATTCAAAAATGTCAAAGTATTCAGAAAAGGCATTTATTTCATGATCTGTGCACAGGCCATTCAACCCAACATGTCTATTCTGGTGGTAATGCTCCACATGTACAGGGCGGCACAGTAGCCCAGTGGTTAGCACTATTGCTTCACAGGTGAATAGGATATTCTGAATTCTCCCTCTGTGTACCCGAACAGGCGCCGGACTGTGGCGACTAGGGGTTTGCCACAGTAACTTCATTGCCGTGTTAATGTAAGCCTACTTGTGACAATAAAGATTATCATTATTACATGTGCCTCCTTCCATCCTAATTCAAGTCACTTTATCAGCATAATCTTCAACTCGTCTCTTCCTCCACTGTTAATCCAGTATTCCTTTAAGTGCATTGATGTTAATCGCCTTTCACACTTCATGTGGTGTCCGTTCCTCAGGCTCACCACCTTTTAAATGACATACATGCCAGTTAAGGAGGAGCTGGGATACCAGACAAAAAAAAAATTCAATGACAGGACGGGCAGGGAGGGAAGGAATTAAATTATTTGAAGGAATGAAACTACTGAGATTGACGGCGGACCTCAGCTTTGCTAGTCACTCTCCGCGGTTTGTGTTGGAACCATCCAGCACTGCAGCAGAATGGTACGAATCTGCTCCTCCTTAACACGACAATGTGAAGAGATCTGAATTTAACAGGGTTCAAATCCCACCATCTGATCTCAGAAGCAAACACATTTGTGATCCCTCTGTCTGATACTGGAATTTAATAAGTATACATAAATACAGTCATTACTGCTGGAGTGCAGTTCAATCCCATACCAATCTTTGGCTGTTCAAAAACTCTCGCATATTTAAAGCTCTCTGAACATATTAATCCATTAGTTCATCTGTTCAGTACCACTAGGTGCAGATACAATGGGGTACATTTTTAACGTCAGTGCCATATAAGACGTCAGCTGGGCAGAGTATTATAGGATGGGGAGGACTCTGATACACTGTTACCTCCTGTAACAGGGATTGCCAGATCCAACATATCATTTAGTTACCAGCTTGACTCAGTTGGAGCAATGGGTTATTGAAGATAAAAGAAGGAAGCAACAATTGAATTCATAGAAGACATAGTTTGGGGCAGAAATGGAACATTGTTGTTCCAATGGATCAGTGTGGGGACCACAACTATTCACGATACACATTAATGATCTGAAAGAATGATGAGGAAGTAAAGTGGATAAAAGAGAACCTGTAGATGCGGTGTACTTGGATTTCCAAAAGGCACTTTATAAGGTGCCACAAAGGTTACTACACAAGCTAATAGCACGATGTAGGGGGTAGCACAGTAGGATAGATAATGGCTGGGTGTTCTGGTGAATGAACCAGTAAAAGATAGTAAGCAGGTATAGCAAGTGATTAGGAAGGGAAATGGAATATTGGTGTTTATTGTTGGGAACAGCACGGTAGCATAGTGGTTAGCACAGTTGCTTCGCAGCTCCAGGGTCCCAGGTTCGATTCCCGGATTGGGTCACTGTCTATGTGGAGTCTGCAAGTTCTCCCCGTGTGTGCGTGGGTTTCCTCCGGGTGCTCCGGTTTCCTCCCACAGCCCAAAGATGTGCAGGTTAGGTGGATTGGCTATGCTAAATAGCCTTTAGTGTCCAAAAAGGTTAATTGGGGTTACTGGGTTAAGGGGATAGGGTGGAGGAGGTGTGTGCTTGGGTGGGGTGCTCTTTCCAAGGGCCGGTGCAGACTTGATGGGCTGAATGCCTTCCTTCAGCACTGTAAATTCTATGGAATTCTAAGAAGGAACTAAGGGTATTGTTGCTAAGTTTGCAGATGATACCAATGTCTGTGGAGGGACAGGCAGTGTTGAGGAAGCAGGGATGCTGCAGAAGGACTTGGACAGGCTAGGAGAGTGGGCAAAGAAATGGCAGATGGAATAGTGTGGAAAACTGTGAGGTTCTGCACTTTGGTAGGAAGAATAGAGGCATAGACTATTTTCTTAATGGCGAAAGGCTTTCAGAATCTGAAGCACAAATGGACTTAGGAGTCCTGGTTCATGATTCTCTTAAGATTAATGTGCAGGTTCAGTTGGCAGTTAGGAAGGCAAATGCAATGTTAGCATTAATTTCAAGAGGGCGAGAATACAAGAGGAGGGATGTACCGATGAGGCTGTGTAAGGCTCTGGTCGGACCCCATTTTGAATACAGTGAGCCGTTTTGGGCCCCGTATCTAAGGAAGGATGTGCTGGCCTTGGAGGGGGTCCAGAGGTGGTTCACAAGAATGATCCCTGGAATGAAGAGTTTGTCACATGGGGAATGGTTGAGGACTCTGGGTCTGTAATCTATGGTGCTTTGAAAGATGAGGGGGGATCTCATTGGAACGTATAGGATACTGCAAGGCCTGGATAGAGTGGACGGGGAGAGGATGGTTCCACTGGTAGGAGAGACTAGAACCAGAGGACGCAATCTCAGACTGATGGTACAATCCTTTAAAACAGAGATGAGGAGGAGTTTCTTCAGCCAGAGGTTGGTGAATCTGTGGAACACGTTGCCGCAGAAGGCTGTGGAGGCCAAATCACTGAGTGTCTTTAAGACAGAGATAGATAGGTGCTTGATTTATAAGGAGATCAGAGGGAAGGCAGGAGAATGGGGATGAGAAACATATCAACCATGATTGAATGGCGGAGCTGACGTGATGGGCCGAATGGCCTAATTCTGCTCCTATATCTTATGGTCTATAATAATAATCTTTATTGTCACAGGTAGGTTTACATTAACACTGCAATGAAGTTACTATGAAAAGTCCCTAGTCGCCACATTCCAGCACCTGTTCGGGTTCACTGAGGGAGAATTCAGAATGTCCAATTCACCTAACAGCACGTCTTTCAGGAATTGTGGGAGGAAACTAGAGCACCCGGAGGAAACCCACGCAGACACGGGGAGAACGTGCAGACTCCACACGGATATAGCTGGGTGTAGTGATATGCATCACTGTATATACACAAGGGGTTAATGTAAATACAGTACAACTAAGTAACTACTCGAGGGAGCACCAGAGATATATATAATAGACAACCAGGAAGTCAAGGGGACTCTTCACAGGAACGGCAGCTAGTGAGCAGGGCACAGACAGGCAGCTCAGATGTAACATCTAGTATAAGCGCTGGAGAGAGAACAAACTCACATAATAAAGCATCTACTTCAACTGTAAGACAACAAGCTTTATTCAGACACAAGGAATAATACACCAGGAATCGAACCTGCGATCCTGGCGCTGCGAAGCAACAGTGCCAACCACTGTTACTGGGCCCGGCTTCAATGTTATTGCCGAGAGTTCGCGCAACTAAAGGAAGAAATTCAATGCCAAGGAATTCACACAGCGGGTGTTCATGAGAATATTAGTTGTACCAAAGTTTTTCGAGGCTCAAAACTGGGACTTTATCACTGGGGAAGAGGAAGTTAAGGGGATAAAATTTCTGCAGGTTTTCAAAACAATGAATGATTCTAAGAAGGGAGACAATGTAAGGTTGTTTCCACCAGTTGGGAGATCAGTAACGAGGGGGCCAGGATTCGCAACAGAAGAATCAAAGTTATTGGACCAGGAACACTTACAAGAGGTTGGTGAGTCATAGACATCAGTCAAAAGACCCAGATGCAATCATCTGATCATCTAACTGAAACTCTTTGCACAGGAGAATTCTGTACTGCTCTGCCTTGTTTTGTCTGTCGTTGAAAGGATTTCCATAATTTTCCATGCATTTTGAATATTCTATTTTTTGTACAAAGCTTTCAGTGAGCGTTGAATAGATGCTGATGGTCACAGCATTGTCGATTTTGAGATTCACATCAGTACTGATAAGGAAGATAATTTCTCTGAACCATACGTCATCGTAAAGACAAGTGGCATCATATCATGGATAACTGGCTTAATATATAAAGAACACATGGTCCATGTGATGACCTGAGGTGGACAGAGAGGGATTTTCCAGAGTATTTTTCCTTTATTCATCCCGTGTATATTTGCCCAGTATTGTTGCCTTACTCAGAGGGTTAGATGCCAAAAGGCTGATGTTGGATAGTTGGGTTTGAAGCATTTTGTCACTGTGAGTCATCCATCGTGAAGCAGTGCTCAAGGACAATCTGGTGCGGGGTTCTCCGTCGGCGGGATCCTCCACTTCGCCGGCAGCGTAGGGGTGGCCACTCTGGGAAACCCCATTGGCCGGCTGCAGAAACGGAGAATCGCGTTGCCGGCGGGGGTGCGCAATGCCGGAAAACGGGGCTGGCGGGGCGGAGAATACCGCCCCTGGTCTTTTTCTGCCAGTTATTTTTGGAGGGATGTTTGTATTGCAGGATTTTTACCTCCATTGCTCTACCCAACAGTTAAGTCCACGCAATGATCTGATTCAACAGCAAAAGCAGTCCCAGCACCTGTAGAATGTCTCTTCAGTCGGTCTCACAAAGGGGTTCTGAGACTTATCAGGTTGAACATAAAGTATTTATTGATGACACCAAACTATGTACACATAAATGCAGAGTGTAGCCCAAGCTATGAGAAAACTCATGCTTACTTCGACACATCTCAGCACGGTGGCCCAGTGGCTACCTCACAGCGCCAGGGACCCGGGTTCAATTCTGACCTGAGGTGACTGTGTGGCATTTGCATGTTATTCCTGTGTATGAGTGTGTTTCCTCCGGGTGCTCCAGTTTCCTCCACATTCCGAAGTTATGCAGGTTCGGTGGATTAGCCATTCTAAATTGCCCTTTGATATGCAGGTTAGGTGCGATTATGGGGTTGGGGTGGAGGAGTGCGGCTCAGCTAGGGCACTATTTCAGGCTCGATGGGCCAAATTGCCTACTTCTGAAATGTAGGGAGTCTATCATTCTATGGTTAGGTCTCTGTCCAGCCCATAACTGACTCTAGTCTCAGACCACGTATCTGTTTACATCGCACTCTGGGTGGCATTGTTTACTAATCCCACATTAACTCTTGCTTTGCCAGTTACCCTTATATTATAAGTTCATAGAATTTACAGTGCAGAAGGAGGCCATTTGGCCCATCAAGTCTGCACCAGCCGTTGGAAAGAGCACCCTACGGAAGCCCACACCTCCACCATATCCCCGTAACCCCACCTAACCTTTTTGGACACTAAGGGCAATTTAACAGTCGATTTCGGCGTGAGAACAGCTGGTAAGTCAGTTTCAGCGGGAGCATTGCGGAAGTGGTTGCTGGGAGGGGCAGGCCAGTCGATTTCGGCGGGAGAACAGCTGGTGAGTCAGTTTCAGCGGGAGCATTGCGGAAGTGGTTGCTGGGAGGTAAGTCTGTCTTTTAAAAGCACTTGTCTTTGCAGGGGCAGGCCAGTCGATTTCGGCGGGAGAACAGCTGGTGAGTCAGTTTCAGCGGGAGCATTGTGGAAGTGGCTGCTGGGAGGTAAGTCAACCTTTAAAAGCACTTGTCTTTGCAGGGGCAGGCCAGTCGATTTTGGCGTGAGAACAGCTGGTGAGTCAGTTTCAGCGGGAGCATTGCGGAAGTGGCTGCTGGGAGGTAAGTCAACCTTTAAAAGCACTTGTCTTTGCAGGGGCAGGCCAGTCGATTTCGGCGTGAGAACAGCTGGTGAGTCAGTTTCAGCGGGAGCATTGCGGAAGTGGTTGCTGGGAGGTAAGTCTGTCCTTTAAAAGCACTTGTCTTTGCAGGGGCAGGCCAGTCGATTTCGGCGGGAGTGGAGCTGGCTGGTTAGTCAAATTCAGCAGGAGCTGAGAATTTTTCTTTTTTTTTAAATTAGTTTTTTAGGCGGGAACAGGAAGTCGACCCGCGGACGTCTGGGAAGACCCTCACCAATAAATTCTGGTGGAGAGGAAACCCGAGAGGAAACCCGAAACCCGTGTAGTGTCTCCCACCCGCCCTCCTCCTCTAACCTAATAATAAAACCCATTGGTCTGAGGTAAGTACCATATTTTATTATATTATTATTATTTTTTATAAAAATTTAATTTAGTTGTTAGCCAGATCTTGGTAGAAAGTTAGAGGAATGGCAGGGAAGGGAGTGCAATGTTCCTCCTGCAGGGTGTTTGAGGTGAGGGATGCAGTTAGTGTCCCTGCTGATTTTACCTGCAGGAAGTGCTGCCATCTCCAGCTCCTCCAAGACCGAGTTAGGGAACTGGAGCTGGAGTTGGAAGAACTTCGGATCATTCGGGAGGCAGAAGGGGTCATAGATAGCAGCTTCAGGGAATTAGTTACACCAAAGATTGGAGATAGGTGGGTAACTGTAAGAGGGACTGGGAAAAAGCAGTCAGTGCAGGGATCCCCTGCGGTCGTTCCCCTGAGAAACAAGTATACCGCTTTGGATACTTGTGGGGGGGACGACTTACCAGGGGTAAGCCATGGGGTACGGGCCTCTGGCATGGAGTCTGTCCCCGTTGCTCAGAAGGGAAGGGGGGAGAGGAGCAGAGCATTAGTAATTGGGGACTCTATAGTCAGGGGCACAGATAGGAGATTTTGTGGGAGCGTGAGAGACTCACGTTTGGTATGTTGCCTCCCAGGTGCAAGGGTACGTGATGTCTCGGATCGTGTTTTCCGGGTCCTTAGGGGGAGGGGGAGCAGCCCCAAGTCGTGGTCCACATTGGCACTAACGACATAGGTAGGAAAGGGGACAAGGATGTCAGGCAGGCTTTCAGGGAGCTAGGATGGAAGCTCAGAACTAGAACAAACAGAGTTGTTATCTCTGGGTTGTTGCCCGTGCCACGTGATAGTGAGATGAGGAATAGGGAGAGAGAGCATTTAAACACGTGGCGACAGGGATGGTGCAGGCGGGAGGGATTCAGATTTCTGGATAACTGGGGCTCTTTCTGGGGAAGGTGGGACCTCTACAGACAGGATGGTCTACATCTGAACCTGAGGGGCACAAATATCCTTGGGGGGGAGATTTGTTAGTGCTCTTTGGGGGGGTTTAAACTAATGCAGCAGGGGCATGGGAACCTGGATTGTAGTTTTAGGGTAAGGGAGAATGAGAGTATAGAGGTCAGGAGCACAGATTTGACGTCGCAGGAGGGGGCCAGTGTTCAGGTAGGTGGTTTGAAGTGTGTCTACTTCAATGCCAGGAGTATACGAAACAAGGTAGGGGAACTGGCAGCATGGGTTGGTACCTGGGACTTCGATGTTGTGGCCATTTCTGAGACATGGATAGAGCAGGGACAGGAATGGATGTTGCAGGTTCCGGGGTTTAGGTGTTTTAGTAAGCTCAGAGAAGGAGGCAAAAGAGGGGGAGGTGTGGCGCTGCTAGTCAAGAGCAGTATTACGGTGTCAGAGAGGATGCTAGATGGGGACTCTTCTTCCGAGGTAGTATGGGCTGAAGTTAGAAACAGGAAAGGAGAGATCACCCTGATGGGAGTTTTTTATAGGCCTCCTAATAGTTCTAGGGATGTAGAGGAAAGGATGGCGAAGATGATTCTGGATATGAGCGAAAGTAACAGGGTAGTTATTATGGGAGACTTTAACTTTCCAAATATTGACTGGAAAAGATATAGTTCGAGTACAATAGATGGGTCATTTTTTGTACAGTGTGTGCAGGAGGGTTTCCTGAAACAATATGTTGACAGGCCAACAAGAGGCGAGGCCACGTTGGATTTGGTTTTGGGTAATGAACCAGGCCAGGTGTTGGATTTGGAGGTAGGAGAGCACTTTGGGGACAGTGACCACAATTCGGTGATGTTTACGTTAATGATGGAAAGGGATAAGTATACACCGCAGGGCAAGAGTTATAGCTGGGGGAAGGGCAATTATGATGCCATTAGACGTGACTTGGGGGGGATAAGGTGGAAAAGTAGGCTGCAAGTGTTGGGCACACTGGATAAGTGGGGCTTGTTCAAGGATCAGCTACTGCGTGTTCTTGATAAGTATGTACCGGTCAGACAGGGAGGAAGGCGGCGAGCGAGGGAACCGTGGTTTACCAAGGAAGTGGAATCTCTTGTTAAGAGGAAGAAGGAGGCCTATGTGAAGATGAAGTGTGAAGTTTCGGTTGGGGCGATGGATAGTTACAAGGTAGCGAGGAAGGATCTAAAGAGAGAGCTAAGACGAGCAAGGAGGGGACATGAGAAGTATTTGGCAGGAAGGATCAAGGAAAACCCAAAAGCTTTCTATAGGTATGTCAGGAATAAGCGAATGACTAGGGAAAGAGTAGGACCAGTCAAGGACAGGGATGGGAAATTGTGTGTGGAGTCTGAAGAGATAGGCGAGATACTATATTTTTCGTCAGTATTCACTCAGGAAAAAGATAATGTTGTGGAGGAGAATGCTGAGCCCCAGGCTAATAGAATAGATGGCATTGAGGTACGTAGGGAAGAGGTGTTGGCAATTCTGGACAGGCTGAAAATAGATAAGTCCCCGGGACCTGATGGGATTTATCCTAGGATTCTCTGGGAGGCCAGGGAAGAGATTGCTGGACTTTTGGCTTTGATTTTTATGTCATCATTGGCTACAGGAATAGTGCCAGAGGACTGGAGGACAGCAAATGTGGTCCCTTTGTTCAAAAAGGGGAGCAGAGACAACCCCGGCAACTATAGACCGGTGAGCCTCACCTCTGTAGTGGGTAAAGTCTTGGAGGGGATTATAAGAGACAAGATTTATAATCATCTAGATAGGAATAATATGATCAGGGATAGTCAGCATGGCTTTGTGAAGGGTAGGTCATGCCTCACAAACCTTATTGAGTTCTTTGAGAAGGTGACTGAACAGGTAGACGAGGGTAGAGCAGTTGATGTGGTGTATATGGATTTCAGCAAAGCGTTTGATAAGGTTCCCCACGGTAGGCTATTGCAAAAAATATGGAGGCTGGGGATTGAGGGTGATTTAGAGATGTGGATCAGAAATTGGCTAGCTGAAAGAAGTCAGAGGGTGGTGGTTGATGGGAAATGTTCAGAATGGAGTACAGTCACAAGTGGAGTACCACAAGGATCTGTTCTGGGGCCGTTGCTGTTTGTCATTTTTATCAATGACCTAGAGGAAGGCGCAGAAGGGTGGGTGAGTAAATTTGCAGACGATACTAAAGTCGGTGGTGTTGTCAATAGTGTGGAAGGATGTAGCAGGTTACAGAGGGATATAGATAAGCTGCAGAGCTGGGCTGAGAGGTGGCAAATGGAGTTTAATGTAGAGAAGTGTGAGGTGATTCACTTTGGAAGGAATAACAGGAATGCGGAATATTTGGCTAATGGTAAAGTTCTTGAAAGTGTGGATGAGCAGAGGGATCTAGGTGTCCATGTACATAGATCCCTGAAAGTTGCCACCCAGGTTGATAGGGTTGTGAAGAAGGCCTATGGAGTGTTGGCCTTTATTGGTAGAGGAATTGAGTTCCGGAGTCGGGAGGTCATGTTGCAGCTGTACAGAACTCTGGTACGGCCGCATTTGGAGTATTGCGTACAGTTCTGGTCACCGCATTATAGGAAGGACGTGGAGGCTTTGGAGCGGGTGCAGAGGAGATTTACCAGGATGTTGCCTGGTATGGAGGGAAAATCTTATGAGGAAAGGCTGATGGACTTGAGGTTGTTTTCGTTGGAGAGAAGAAGGTTAAGAGGAGACTTAATAGAGGCATACAAAATGATCAGGGGGTTGGATAGGGTGGACAGTGAGAGCCTTCTCCCGCGGATGGATATGGCTGGCACGAGGGGACATAACTTTAAACTGAGGGGTAATAGATATAGGACAGAGGTCAGAGGTAGGTTCTTTACGCAAAGAGTAGTGAGGCCGTGGAATGCCCTACCTGCTACAGTAGTGAACTCGCCAACATTGAGGGTATTTAAAAGTTTATTGGATAAACATATGGATGATAATGGCATAGTGTAGGTTAGATGGCTTTTGTTTTTTGACTTCCCATGTCGGTGCAACATCGTGGGTCGAAGGGCCTGTACTGCGCTGTATTGTTCTATGTTCTATGTTCTAACATGGCCAATCCACCTAACATGCACATCTTTGGACAGTGGGAGGAAACCCGATCACCTGGAGGAAACCCACGCAGACACGGGTCGAACGTGCAGACTCCGCACAGACAGTTACCCAACCCGGGAATCGAACCTGGGACCCTGGAGCTGTGAGGCAACAGTGCTAACCAATGTGCTACCATGCCACCCTAACACGAAAGGGCTCTCCTGGGATTTGAACCCAGGGCCTCTCGCAAGCTCCCAGACTGAAAGACCCCAAGCGAGAATCATACCCCTAGACCAATGGGGTCATCTCAATCCCTACATCACTTACCCAGCATAAAACGCGAGGAACAAATACCCATTGTTTATTACTCTTCATCTGAAACCCATTCACAAGATTTATTCTGAAACTGTGAGGGTAAATTGGGGAGGTGATGTGTGGTGGTAACTGGGACACCCACACGAATGCTCTGGGGACACAATTTTAAATCCCACAATAGCGGCAGATGGAATTTAAATTCTATAAATCAACAATTCTGGAATTCAGAACTAGTCTCAGTGATGGAGACCATGAAACTATCACCAATTGCCATAAAAACTCATCTGAAAAAAACAATCTGAAACCCACCCTTCTTAAAGGCAAGAATGGCCCTTAAACTTGCCATTCAGTTTAAGGGCAATTAAGAATGGGTGACAAGTGCTGGCCTTGCCAAATCCCATGAAAGAGTATGTTGGGGTGTGGCGGGTGGGGAGGGGAGAGAAAGACGAGAGCGAGGATGGAAAGAGGTGGCGGAGGGGAGATGATCGGGCGAAATGAGGCTTTTAATTGAGGGAAGGATGAGAAGAGATTCATTTATGAGGAGAAAGAGGGGACTGTTGTATTTGTTAAGAAATAGCAACTAATTATCATAAAATCATAGAATTTACAGTACAGAAGGAGGCCATTCAGCCCATCGAATCTGCATTGGCCCTTGAAAAGAGCACCCTACCTAAGCCCATACCTCCACCCTATCCCCATATCCACGTAACCCCACCTAACGTTTTTGGACACTAAGGGCAACTTAGGATGGCCAATCCACCTAACCCGCACATCTTTGGACTGTGGGAGGAAACCGGAGCACCCGGAGGAAATCCACGCAGACACGGGGAGAACGTGCAGATTCCGCACAGTCAGTGACCCAAGCCGGGAATCGAACCTGGGACTCTGCATTATATCTGAGGCTGTTGTATTTACTGCGGCTCTGTGGTCGTGTGTTGAGTAACCTGGGGCGGGATCCTCCGACCCCCCGCCGGGTCGGAGAATTGGCGGGGGCTGGCGTGAATCCCGCCCCCGATGGTTGCCGAATTCTCCGGCACCGGATATTAGCCGGGGGTGGGAATCGCGCCGCGCCGGTTGGCGGGCCCCCCTCGGCGATTCTCCGCCCGCGATGAGCCGAAGTCCCACTGCTGGAATGCCTGTCCCGCCAGCGAGAATCAAACCACCTCTCTTAACGGCGGGACAAGGCGGCGCGGGGTCCTGGGGGGGGGGGTGCCCCCACGGTGGCCTGGCCCGCGATCGGTGCCCACCAATCCGCGGGCGGGCCTGTGCCGTGGGGGCACTCTTTTCCTTCCGCCTTCGCCATGGTCTCCACTATGGCGGAGGGGGAAGAGACCCCCTCCACTGCGCATGCGCCGCACGGCAAAGTCAGTTTCGCGCCAGCTGGCGGGGCACCAAAGGCCTTTCCCGCCAGCTGGCGGGGCGGAAATAATTCCGGCGCGGGCCTAGCCCCTCAAGGTTAGGGCTCGGCCCCTCAAGATGTGGAGCATTCCGCACCTTTGGGGCGGCACGATGCCGGACTGATTCGCGTAGTTTTTGGCGCCGGTCGGTGGACATCGCGCCGATTGCGGAGAATCCCACCCAAGGTCTCAGTCAACCAGCCACATGGAGAGCTTTAAGAAATGAAAGAACTCGATGAAGCTTGAGCATTTTGACTATAATGTGTGACTATTTCTAATTTATCAGAGCCAGAAGACTATATTACCACCCTCTTTTGGCCATCCATGTATGATTTATATAAATCCAACCTGATTAAACTAGAAGATAAAAGCAAATTACTGCGGATGCTGGAATCTGAAACACAAACAGAAAATACTGGACAATCTCAGCAGGTCTGACAGCATCTGGGGAGAGGGAAGGGAGCTAACGTTTCCAGTCTGGATGACTCTTTGTCAAAGCTGGAGAGAATTGGAAATGGGGTCAGATTTATACTGTTGTGTGGGGGGGGGCGCGTGGAGTCGTGGGGCTGGATAGGGAGTCAGCGATAGGTGGAGATCGACAAGGATTTTGTGGACAGAAAGACAAAAGGAATCTAAATGGAGGTGATCATGGCTAAGAAGAAATGGAGCGTGGGGAGGGGAGCCATCTGTTCCTAGTTGTCCTTTGATGACACTCTGCTTACCTTTGTTCTGCCATTAACGCGTTTTGATCGCTTCATGTGCCACTATCAGCCTGAGTCTGTACGTTAGTACGCTGAGGTTGTCCAGTATTTTCCAATTGAACCAGCTTCACTTTTGCACCAGATCCCATGCTGTATACACAAGTGCTTTTGTTCTGTGATGATAACACAGCCTAGCAACAAGGGTTGGATTGTGGATTCCCCAGCCGAATACATTTGGCTGGGAGAAGCTTCCAATAAAGGGGCGGCACGGTAGCCCAGTGGTTGGCACTGTTGCTTCACAGCGCCAAGCACCCGGGTTCGATTCCCGGCTTGGGTCACTGACTGTGCGGAGTCTGCACGTTTACCCCATGTCTGCGTGGGTTTCCTCCGGGTGCTCCGGTTTTCTCCCACAAGTCCCGAAAGATGTTCTGCTAATTAATTTGGATATTCTGAATTCTCCCTCAGTGTACCCGAACAGGCGCCGGAGTGTGGCGGCTAAGGGATTTTCACAGTAACTTCATTGCAGTGTTAATGTAAGCCTACTTGTGACACATAATAAAGATTATTATTATTAAGCCAGCAGAGGAACTAGCGAGTTTCTTTCTGTGAGAGAAAAGCTTAAAAATCCGGTCTAGATAAAAGTCAAGTTGCAGTCGTGCGTGGACTGACTTTTGAAGATGTCTGCGGCAAGAGGTATTATGTGAGACTAGGGAAGTGCAGATGTGACTGAGAGTCTTTCAGTGCATATGATGAGTGATTAAAGATGTTTTACACTGGTAAAAATATTCTCAAAGATCCTGATAATCCAGCTCCCATTCAGGCATTGTGCGAAAGGAAAAGGCTTTATATTTGTGTGGTGTCATAGCCCCTGTAAGAGGCATTTCGCTGAAAGGGTCATGTGACCCACTGGTCCAATGGGAAGCAGAGTTGGAGACTTGTCTGGACTCGGTCCAGCAGTCGGAGTTTGGGGCCTAGGGAGTGAAGACCTTTGTTCCTTTGCACAGTTGTTCTGTTAATAAACCTTTGTTAGTTCACCGACACATGTTCGAGTCTTACCTCGCTACACTACACTGGCGACAAGGGTAAACTGGAAGTCTTCCATGGCCAGTTGCAATTCAAGACCAGGCTTCTTTTGGGCCGAGGTCACAATGGCAAAACATGAATGTATTTGATCGGGAATCCCAAATCGTTTGATCCCAATATGGAGCACTGAGGTCAATCCATTGAGTGCCTGAAATTAATCTTTAGAGCCAAAGGATTAGAGGGGGAGGAGAAACAGCGAATTATACTGTGTCAGTCTGTGGAGCCCGAATTCACAACTTGACCCAGAGCTTAATTTCTCCGGAGGCCCCAATACAAAATCTTTTGGGAAGCTGGTGGTGTTAGTAAAGGAGCACATTCATCCCAAACCATTTATAACCATGATGTGGAGATGTCGGTGTTGGACTGGGGTGGGCACAGTAAAAAGTCTTACAACACTAGGTTAAATTCCAACAGGTTTATTTGGAATCACTAGATTTCGGAGTGTAGCTCTTTCATCAGGTGAGTGCACTCAGGAGCTACGCTCCGAACGCTGGTGATTCCAAATAAGCTTGTTGGACTTTAACGTGGTGTTGTAAGACTTTTTACTGTGCCCATCTGTAACCATGTAATGATATAAATTTAATGCAACTAACAGGAACCTGGGAGAGTCTATCACCGGGTTTGTGGCAGACTGAGATTGCTGGCTAAACAGTGTAATTTTGGAATCATGCTCCCAGATATGCTCAGAGACAGACTAGTCTGTGGGGTGAACAATTTGATCATAGAGAAGAAGTTGCTGGCTGAAACAGATGTTACATAGGCCAAAGCCATGGAGATTGCAAATGCTACAGAGAGTGCTGAGAAGGGTGTTATGGAATTACAGAGCCTGCAGCATTGTGAGGTGAATCGGCTTGGGGGAAGGGCCCCTAGTGAGTTTACCACCAAAGTTGAGAGTACGGAGGACAGCGCAAGCAGAAGCAGTGAACAAGAGCGGGGACAAAGAGATAGAAGATGAGGTCAGTCATCCCGGAGAGGGGAAGAGTGGGGAAAGAGGTGGGGAAAGAGAACCACCAAGAAGTGTATAGATTTAAGAGTGTAATGTGTTTCAAATGCAACCAGAAGGGCCACATCCAAATTCATCACAGCCGAGGAAGAACTGATGGGGGACAAACAGGAAGAAACCAACTCTGACTCAAGTGTGTAATATGTAGAGTGACTCGCAGGCTGTGGTGTTAAAGTTAAATAATGTAGGTGTGTGTAAATCAGCCCCTATCATTATTGACTTGTCAGTCAATGGCCTTCTGCTCTGCATGGAAGTGGGCACTGGAGAATCTGCCACTGTGATGGAGAACATACGTATAATTATGTAAAGGATGGTCCACAAGAAATGAAGTTGAAAGACACCTCAACAAAGTTAGCTACACATACGGGAGATTCATTAAAAATATTGGGAACTACATCTACGCCCATGATGTACCAGCACCATTCAGCTCAACTACCTATCATCATTGTGTAGGGCAAGGGGCCCAGCCTACTGGGACAAGATTGCCTGAGCCAGATAAAATTAAATTGGCCGGAGATCTTCAGCGTAGCCGATGATAGTTTCCAAGAAGTTTTAAGGAAATACCAAGAGGTCTTTCGCAATGATCTGGGTCAAATGCAAAGCCAAAATCTATGGGGTTTTTTAAAGTCTAGAGTACCCAATAATTTTCTTTCCTATTAAGGGACAATTTAGTGTGGCCAATCCACCTAACCTGCACATCTTTGGGTTGTGGGGGTGAAACCCACGCAGACATGGGGAGAATGTGTAAACTCCACATGGACAGTTACCCAGGGCCAGGATTCGGGCCCTCAGCGCTGCAGCCCCAGGGCTAACCACTATGTCACATGCCGCCCCCGCTAAGACCTATGTTGATTCGGACTCCACTCACTATCTTTCAGAGTTCAGCCAGTGCCCAAGCTTTGTATGAATGAGTTGAGGCAGAGCTGAAGAGGTTGTGTTGCTCTCTTTGATGTTGTCTCTTAATTTGGCTCTGTTTAATTACATTTGCTCAAGAATCGCTAGGTATCTTTCGACACCGCCACAAGGTTCAGAACCAAATACTGATCAAAGACTCGATATACCAGTTAGTAAGTTCAAAAGCTATGCTCAATTATTTACACACAGTCAAATCTTCTCATGCATAAAACTCTACAACCTAAACTATCACTATTACTAAAGCCTGTACTTAGCTTCGGGTGCCCACTCAGTCAGAGGAACAATGGCCGTTGTTTGGTTCTGAGGCTGCTGGGTTGAGCTGTTTACAGGATAGCAACTAGGAGCGTCTATCTCGTAGCCTGTGTTGACTTGGAACTTACTTGGTCTGGCGTAGCTGCTAGGCTGGTCTCTCTTCGCTGAGAGCCAAGGCCAAAGAAGAAAGATTCCCTCTTGGGAAATACTTTTTATACTCGAAAGGGCTTTGCACGCTTTTGGGCGGGCCTTGAACTTGGCCTCAATTATTTGGGCGTTTTCCAATCATTCTTATCGATCTTCCTCAAATAGAGGGGTGGGTTCCCTGGTTGCTGGGCGTGTCCTAGGTGGCCGTTGGTTTGCTTTGTTTGAGTCTCCTCTGGCGCCTGGGTGTCTGCCTTAAAATTGTTTACCTAAATGTTTCCCTTTTGTCCCCGGAGATGTCTCATTAGTATGTAGATGGTTTAGCAGTTTCTGTCCTGTCTGAGAGCCAAGGCTCTGACCAACAGACAGACCTTGCACCTGCTTGCTTTTCAGTAATGTCCAATTTTCCCTGCATTCTTTGCAAGTGTCCATTTTGGAATCGGGACGTGGACATCCCAGATTGTTACACTCCCCCCTTGTGATCCTCAACGTGAAGCGTGAAGGATCACATTACTACGTCGTCTTCATCCTCTGACCAAACAGGGCACCCATACTAAGGCTCTGCACTGTCCTATCCTATGCAACACAATTTTACCTAAACCATTTTAAATACATTCATTATTATAAAACTCTACGGGGCACTATGACATCAATACATGCATTACAGAAAAATAAAAAAACTGGAACCTCTAACTATTCTCAATAAACTATCCTCATTCAAACAATCCAAAAATCTACAACATCTTAAACTGTACAAAATAGCAGCACACAAATTTCTCTGGCCTGGCAGTCAGACTCAGAGGTTCACATCTCTTTATTCCACAGAATACATAAAGAAAAATGGATGCACTTTAATCCATCCCAAGGGGTTCGGGGGTCTGGTGAAATCTGAAAATGGGGGACCTAAACCTGTACACAGGGGTATGATAGCGATATGCTCTCTTTCGCCATTTCCTGACTCTAAGTGTCTGCACGAAACTGTGAAGTATCGCCAGCACTAAGAGTGCTTCGACTACATACGATAGTGAGTACCAGGTGATAAACTTATCACACCAGGTCGGGGTATTGTTAGCTGTCACGGGGCTAGCTATCTCGGGGTTCTGTGTATTGCAGGGGTGGGAATCATTCACGGTTTGTGTGGTCGGGGTCAGGGGGGGTAGCGTCCACGCGCAACTGAAGGGATCCCGCTAAGATCCATGTGAACACGAAGGCTGTCTTTATCTTTGTCGGTCTTCTTCTTTGTCTTCCTCTGGGGTTCCTGAGGTTCCGGAGTTCTGTGAACACAAACATAATTTCTGTTATTATCTTGTTTAAGATCTCGTATGTCTGTCTCACTGTCCTTTATTGACAATTTCCCTTTATAATTGGTCACCATCTGTGACTCCCTCATTTTTTTTTTAAACCAAATATTTGGGACAAGACATCCGAGAAAATCAAAGAACAAAGAAATGTACAGCACAGGAACAGGCCCTTCGGCCCTCCAAGCCCGCGCCGACCATACTGCCCGACTAAACTACAATCTTCTACACTTCCTGGGTCCGTATCCTTCTATTCCCATCCTATTCATATATTTGTCAAGATGCCCCTTAAATGTCCCTATCGTCCCTGCTTCCACTACCTCCTCCGGTAGTGAGTTCCAGGTACCCACTACCCTCTGCGTAAAAAACTTGCCTCGTACATCTACTCTAAACCTTGCCCCTCTCACCTTAAACCTATGCCCCCTAGTAATTGACCCCTCTACCCTGGGGAAAAGCTTCTGACTATCCACTCTGTCTATGCCCCTCATAATTTTGTAGACCTCTATCAGGTCTCCCCTCAACCTCCTTCGTTCCAGTGAGAACAAACCGAGTTTATTCAATCGCTCCTCATAGCTTATGCCCTCCATACCAGGCAACATTCTGGTAAATATCTTCTGCACCCTCTCTAAAGCCTCCACATCCTTCTGGTAGTGTGGCGACCAGAATTGAATACTATACTCCAAGTGTGGCCTAACTAAGGTTCTATACAGCTGCAACATGACTTGCCAATTCTTATACTCAATGCCCCGGCCAATGAAGGCAAGCATGCCGTATGCCTTCTTGACTACCTTCTCCACCTGTGTTGCCTCTTTCAATGACCTGTGGACCTGTACTCCTAGATCTCTTTGACTTTCAATACTCTTGAGGGTTCTACCATTCACTGTATATTCCCTAGCTGCATTAGACCTTCCACAATACATTACCTCACATTTGTCCGGATTAAACTCCATCTGCCATCTCTCCGCCCAAGTCTCCAGACAATCTAAATCCTTCTGTATCCTCAGACAGTCCTCATCGCTATCCGCAATTCCACCAACCTTTGTGTCGTCTGCAAACTTACTAATCAGACCAGTTACATTTTCCTCCAAATCATTTATATATACTACAAAGAGCAAAGGTCCCAGCACGGATCCCTGTGGAACACCACTGGTCACAGCCCTCCAATTAGAAAAGCATCCCTCCATTGCTACCCTCTGCCTTCTATGGCCTAGCCAGTTCTGTATCCACCTTGCCAGTTCCCCCCTGATCCCGTGTGACTTCACCTTTTGTACTAGTCTACCATGAGGGACCTTGTCAAAGGCCTTACTGAAGTCCATATAGACAACATCTACTGCCCTACCTGCATCAATCATCTTAGTGACCTCCTCGAAAAACTCTATCAAGTTAGTGAGACACGACCCCCCTTCACAAAACCGTGCTGCCTCTCACTAATACGTCCATTTGCTTCCAAATGGGAGTAGATCCTGTCTCTAAGAATTCTCTCCAGTAATTTCCCTACCACTGAAGTAAGGCTCACCGGCCTGTAGTTCCCGGGATTATCCTTGCTACCCTTCTTAAACAGAGGAACAACATTGGCTATTCTCCAGTCCTCCGGGACATCCCCTGAAGACAGCGAGGATCCAAAGATTTCTGTCAAGGCCTCAGCAATTTCCTCTCCAGCCTCCTTCAGTATTCTGGGGTAGATCCGATCAGGCCCTGGGGACTTATCTACCTTAATATTTTTTAAGACACCCAACACCTCATCTTTTTGGATCACAATGTGACCCAGGCTATCTACACCCCCTTCTCCAGACTCAACATCTACCAATTCCTTCTCTTTGGTGAATACTGATGCAAAGTATTCATTTAGTACCTCACCCATTTCCTCTGGCTCCACACATAGATTCCCTTGCCTATCCTTCAGTGGGCCAACCCTTTCCCTGGCTACCCTCTTGCTTTTTATGTACGTGTAAAAAGCCTTGGGATTTTCCTTAACCCTATTTGCCAATGACTTTTCGTGACCCCTTCTAGCCCTCCTGACTCCTTGCTTAAGTTCCTTCCTACTTTCCTTATATGCCACACAGGCATATCACTGCCATAGTGCGAGTTGTTTCGCAGCCTGTGCGATCTACCATTCCAGTGTTTGAGGATGTAAATAGCATATGGAAGCAACCTAAGGGTTGCCAAAACCAAACAAAAGAATTTTGAACGTAACGACCCAAAATGGGGTGCGTACATCGGTTTTTAAATCAGGCCACCAACAGAGCAGTCTGAGGTGGGCTAGGGTGGGTTCAATACCTAGGTGTCCATGATTGTCATGGAACTGACAAATGATCTGGTTCCTGTCTTGGCTGGGAACTATATAAATGCCATCCTTTAAAATCACACCGTCATGTGTGGTTATTGCGTTTTTGTATTTATCATACGGGGCTGGGAAGGTTCCCTTTAAAACTTCCCTGAGATTCTCGTCCTCTTTCTGTGCCTTCGCTAGATCCTGAATATTGGTCTGTGAGACCTGAACTGCGTATACTGGGGTGCTTTCAGGGGGGGTTCCAAAAATAACCATGCCTGGAGCCTGCCTTCGCCAGGGTGTCTGCTTTAACGTTACCGGGGGGGAAGAACGATGATGACTGCGAACCTTAATTATTCCGTATTTTCTATCCTTCGCTGTCTCTAAGATATGGCGGAGTAATGGGGCTGAGGGTAGGGGTTTACCGTCCGTGGAAACAAATCCTCTTGTTTCCCACAGGGGTAGGAATTCCGTCAAACTATTACATACATACAAGCTGTCTGAATAGATGTCTGCTGGGGTCGGTAACGAGTTGGAGTGGTCTACAATATAAGCGATTGCTGCCAGCTCTGCTGCGTGCGAGCCTAAGTGTCCTGGCAACTTTAATGCAATCTCATCTAGGGCGCGTCCCTGCACGTCCTCTACGTAAATACCGCAACTGGTAATTCTCTTTCCATTTAACACTGGAGGAGCCATCCTCATAAATCTTCAGGGGTGCTCACGTGTCTGTGGGCTGGGTCTCTGGGGTGTACTACCTGTTTTTCTGGGAGGTGCTTTAGGAATAAATGGGCCTGTGTTCTGTTTTGTGGTGATGATCTCACACTCATGAGGGGTGCCTGCATACTGCAAATTATCGGCAAGGAAGGTGTGGGTTTTGGTTCTCTTTACTGTGATGTCCCGTCCCTGCAAAGGAAGGGTCCAACTGGCTGCGCGGATTTGGCTGACTGCCATCTTTAAGTCGACCGTCTAACAATAGCTGTGTCGGGATTAATTCTGTGAGGATGGTGATGGGGTTGAGTCCTGTAATGTAGGCGAAGTACTGTACTGCCCCAAAAACTGCGAACTGGTGCCTTTCACAGGCAGAAAGTCCTTGATCTATGGGGTCTAACACGTGTGAGGCATATCCTATGGGGCGTAACTGGCCGTGGCGTTCCTGGAGGAGCACGGCCGAAAGGTTTCGGTCGGTGCTTGCAACTTCGATTGCATATGGGGAAAGTGGATCTGGGACCTGTAGTGCGGGGGCTGTGCTGAGGGCTCTTTTTAAAGCATCCACGGCATCTGTATGCTGTGGAAGCCATTCCCAAGGTGCCTGCTTCTTGAGAAATTCGGAAAGGGGCGCTGCTTTTGTGGCGAAACCGTCAATATGGTTTTAGCAGTAGCTAACCAGTCCTAGAAATGACCGGAGGGCTGAGACATTGTGAGAAAGGGACAATTTGACGGTCGAGTCAATTCTCTTTTCGATCTCGCGTTTACCATGAGTGATCATTGTTCCCAAGTAAATCACTTTTTCTTTTCTTTCAAAATCTGGGCCATTCTTGAGGTCGACTTTACAACCAATTTCTTTTAGGAGTGCTAGGAGTTCGGCGAGAAGTGAAATGTGCTCTCCCTTTGTGTCTGTCTGTAGTAACTAGTCGTCCACATATTGGACCAGACAATCGGGGTGGGAAAATGTTGCTAATCTAATCCATTTGCCAGCTGTCGGCGGAAAATGGAGGGGGAGTTGTGGAAGCCTTGTGGAAGGCACGTCCACGTGTACTATTGTCGTTGGAATGTAAAGGCAAATTTGTACTGGCACGCTTTAGCCAATGGAATGGACCAAAAGCCGTTACTAATGTCCAAAACTCAAAAAAAGTTTGATTGGAGTCCCTGTTTGAGCATGGTTTCAGGACTCGTGGCTACGGTGAGGGCTGCTGCTGGGGTTACTTTGTTCAGTTCCCGGTAATCAATGGTCAGTCACCATGATCCATCGGATTTCCTGACAGGCCAAATCGGTGTGTTGTTTGTGGGGGCTACTGATCTGAGTACGCCTTGATCCAACAAACTCTTTATTACTTTGGAGATTTCTCCCTCTGCTTCATGGGGAAATCCGTACTGCTTCTGGGGTTTGGGGTCGGGACCTGTAATGTTCACAAAGCCAGCCAATTTGCCACAGTTGTGCTTGTGCTGTGCAAATGCTGCTTTATGTTCCTGCAGGACTGCTCTAACTTGTTTGTCTGCACTAATGGTTCGAGGGTCGAACTAGAAGTCTCCTACTGAGCTAATCCTGTTTACATACTCTCCTACTGTGAGCATGGTGGGGGCTCGTGCTGCCTTTGCCATTTTCCAAACACACTTGATAACTGGGTCAAAAAAAAGGTTATGGGAGCTCATGAAATCAATCCCAAGGACATGTTCTGCTGTCTGGGGCAGATCAACCAAAACTACGAGGTGCTTAGTTATGATATTCCCTATCTGTATCACAGGGGCTGTGATGTGTCCCTGTTGTAAATGGCCTGTAAACCGCTGAGTGTGATGCTGTCTGTTGTGGGCCACGTGTCTCGCTGGAACATAGTGGAGGAATTGAGTGTGGTGCGGGACCCTCCTGTGTCCCAAAGAAATTCTACGGGTTGTCCCCGAACTTTGCCTGCTACCACCGGTCTACCGGACTTGTCCCAAAGGGTGTCGCAGACCCAGGTTGGGGAGCCCGAACACTGTCAGTCGGTGCCGTTCATGTCTGCATTCTCTGAACGGGCGCTAACGCTATGGATCAGCTTTGCCCTATTCCTGTTTAGGGTGCCTGTCTGTTGGCTTCTCTGCTGCTTTTGGGGCGCATTGCACTCTCGTGCAAAGTGTCCTAGCTGGCCACAGTTGTAAAATTCCTGAGCTGTGGGCTGGGGTGGACTGTTCCTGCCCTCATTTACCCATGCAGGGTTCTGGTGCGCTTTAACTGGGTTAATCTCTGCCTGCTCTTCATCGAGTGTTATAAATGCGGTTGTGCCTGCAATTGATTGCTCCCAAGCACGGGACAATCTCCTCAAACCCCATTTTTCATTGTGGGCCTCATCTGAGGGGTCATAATTTGCGCAAGCTTTTCGTCCTGCGTCTGTGGCGTGGGAGACTAGAATTCGGGTCCATTTGGTCATATTACCTGGGGACAAATGGGCGCGGGCTAACTCTCCAAAAACTGCTGTGAAGTGTACCCACAAGCGTCCAGCAAATGCTGTGGGGTGCTCTGTCTTCTTTTGCCTACCCTTATTTAGGCCGTCTACGAGGTCTCCTCTGTTGTAGCCGATCGCATCAAGGATCGCTTTGTGCATCTCTTGGACTGTGCCTCCTCTTACATTCTGTGTCGGGAAGGGTTGCCACGACTGAAGGGTCGAGGCTCAAAACTGTGAGCTTCAGTTGCTCCTTTTCGTCCAGGCCGTACATGGTAGCCTGCTGTTTGACTTTCACAAAAAATTGGTGGGGGTCTGATGTGGGAAGGAACGGTGTAATTTTTCCACACGCGTCCCGTAATTGGGTCACGGTTAATGGGGTTGTATAAAGGAAATCTGCTTCTCCTTCTCCTGCGGCCCTGCAGTGTGTGGTTACAGGGTTCATGGGGTGTGTTCTGCCTGTCAGGTTGGGGGTTGGGGCGCTTTCCTTTTCTGGGAGTTTTCCTGCGTACATGTCCCATGTACGTATCCATGGGCAGTCTCGTTCAATTCCTGCCAGTCGGGGCCGTTGTCCTGATTTAATTGTGGTCCAAATGTGCTTTGAAACCCATTTTGAACGTAAAGCAGAGATTGCAATTCTGCAATTTGCTTCTGACATTTTGCGTGGTCTACTGAGCTCTGCCTTTGTTCCGTCGTGGAAGTATGGAGTGCTCGTAGGGCTGCTTTCAGATCATTGCACTGTTTCTGCAATTTCTCCACTTGCTGTTCTGTCTCTTGTCTTACCAAGACGGCATGTTGCGTGTCCTGGTAGGCCTTATCGTATTGCATCTGAAAACAGTTCAAATGCGCAAGACAAGACTGATGTGCCCTCTTGGCATCATCCACCTCTCTGTCCCTTGTTGCTAACTGCTCTTTAAAATCTCTATTTTCCTTCTCTACCTCACTCACGTCTACCTAACTACTTCTGTCTCTCTCCTCTATCTCTCTACGGAGCGTCCTAACGACCTCCTCTGTGCCTCGCAATTGTGCCAAACAGGACACGATTGCCATCGGCTTGCAAGCTTTCGCAAAGCTCTTCTTATGGATCTCTGACAGGTTCTCCCACCAAGTATGTCCTATACTCCCGGGACCTGTTTCCTCATTAGCGCAGAATTCACTCCAAAGGGGCCACCCTTTCCCTTTGGGATATTTCCTGATCTCATCTTCCCAAACGGGACACTGTCCTACTCTACTGTCGCTGCAACCTCGAATTCCTGGGGGTTCATGAGGCGTTCTATTGCCTTAATTGCCATTTTCTCTATCTAGATTCATCTGAATTTGGAACAGGAGGTGATAAAGTGATGATGTAAACACGGGTACGGCTTATGCTAATTTCTGGCCTCCAAAACTCCCGACAGTTTTACGCAACAAAATTTCTCAGATTTACCTTATATCCCTGTTAGTACGCATGCATTAACACACTTCTGAATCTCGGAGGCTTGATCAGTACTGTTCTTACGCTTGTGGTTTTTCTGTTTCCAATTGGATTCCAATTCAAATTCTGGGTTCTTTCGGAGTGGTTAGGCCACTTCTAAGTCGAGTCCCGTCAGATGTCGCCAGTAAATGTTGCTCTCTTTGGTGTTGTCTCTTAATTTGGCTCTGTTTAATTACATTTGCTCAATAGTCGGCAGGTATCTTACAACACCGCCACAAGGTTCAGAACCGAATACTGATCAAATACTCGATTTACCAGTTAGTAAGTTCAAAAGCAATGCTCATTTATTTACACACAGTCAAATCTTCTCATGCATAAAACTCTACAACCTAAACTATCACTATTTCTAAAGCCTATACTTAGCTTCGGGTGCCCACTCAGTCAGAGGAACAATGGCCGTTGCTCGGTTCTGAGGCTGCTGGGTTGAGCTGTTTACAGGATAGAAACTAGGAGCGTCTATCTTGTAGCGTGCGTTGACTTGGAACTTACTTGGTCTTGAGTAGCTGCTAGGCTGGTCTCTCTTCGCAGAGAGCCAAGGCCAAAGAAGAAAGATTCCCTCTTGGGGAATACCTTTTATACCCGAAAGGGCTTTGCGTGCTTTTGGGTGGGCCTTGAACTTGGCCCCAATTAATTGGGCCTTTCCCAATCGCTCTTATCGATCTTCCTCAAATAGAGGGGTGGTTCCCTGGTTGCTGGGCGCGTCCTAGGTGGCCATTGGTTTGCTTTGTTTGAGACTCCTCTGGTGCCGGGGTGTCTGCCTTAACATTGTTTATCGAAATGTTTCCCTTTTGTCCCGGGAGATGGCTCATTAGTATGTAGATGGCTTAGCAGTTTCTGTCCTGTCTGAGAGCCAAGGCTCTGATCAACAGACATACCTTGCACCTGCTTGCTTTTCAGTATTGTCCAATTTTCCCGGCATTCTTTGCAAGTGTCCATTTTGTAATCGGGACGTGGCCATCCCAGATGGCTACAGTTGGAAGAGTTGGGAATAATAAGGCCAGAGTGGGCGGCCCCCATTGTTCCCGTGACAAAGCCAGTCAGAACAGTTTGCATCTGCAGAGGCTCCAAATTAACCGTGAACCAAGTGGTCAACCTGGGTGGTTATCCAATCCCAAAGATTGAGGACCTATATACAAAGTTAACAGGAGGACACAGAATTACCAGACTCGACATGAGCCACATGTACCAGCAGTTAGAGCTGGAAGAGGACTCCAGGAAATACATGATGATAAATATTCACAAGGGTACCAGTACACTGGTTGCCCTTTGGCATTTCATCAGCCTGTGCCATTTTCCAATGAACCATGGAGAGTTTACTGCAGGGTATACTTAGACGATGTGTTGATCATAGGAGTGTCTCCTGAGGAATAATTGGCGAACCTTGAGGAAGTACTGAAGAGATTTAAGGATGATAGTGTAAGGCTCAAATGAGAGAAATATGACTTTCAGGCCTCCAAGGTTACGTACCTGGGTTTGAAGGTCAAGGCTATCAAAGAGGCATGAGTACCTCGCAATATGCCTGAGCTGAAGACCTTCTTGTACATGGTAACTTATTATGGGAGTTGCATACCTAAGCAGTCAACACTATTTGCACCTCTACATAAGCTGCTGAAAAAATCTCAATGCTGGTATTGAATTGAGCTCCAGGGAGAGACATCCAAAAGAGTCAAATCACCATGGAATCTTCAGATTTTTTGATGCACTTTGACCCTCAAAAAAGAGATCATGCTAACATGTGAAGTGCCACTGTGTGGCTTGGGGGCAGTGCTGTCACACAAAATGGGAGAGGGAATGGATTCCCATGATCTTCACCTCCAGGACCTTGGCAGATACAGAGAGAGGTTGCTCCCAGATTGAAAAGGAGGGTTTGGCGCTGGACGGGGTTGCAAAATTTCACCAACTCGTATATGGGCGGCACTTCATTACAGTTACTGACCACAAACCATTATTGGGTTTGTTCAAGGAGGAAAAAGCCGTTCTTCCCATCACTTCAGCCAGAGTCCATCATTGGGCAATGCTGTTCGCAGTCTGCCAGTAATCATTCCAACACAGACCGGGTACTCACATTGTGAATTCAGAGGCCTGAAATCGCCAATCCTTGCCGCAGAGTCATTCACCAACCGCAGTGCCACAGAGATCATACATGCCCTGAACGTTTTGGACATTATACCGATTTCTGCCCAGTAAATCTGGACGTGGATCCAGTGAAACCTAATACTAGAGAAGGTAAAAAGAGTGGGCCTTCCTGGTTCAAATAATGACAAACCTGAGCAGTTTCAGCCCCATCAAAGCCAAAAAGAGGAGTTGATTGTAGAGGACAGAATGTTGTTGTGGGCAGTGAGAATGGTCGTTCCTGCACACAGCCCACCCTGGCATGATCAAGATGAAGTTGCTAGCACACAGCTATGTCTGGTGGTCAGGTCTGGACAAGGACATTGAGATTGTGGTCATCAAGCAATATGACCTATGCCAGCTGCCACAGCAGCTACCCCCGTCAGCCCAGTTACTCCCTTGGAAGTGGCCTGCTCGGAAGTGGATCCATAACGATTCTGCAGGACCCTTTCTCGCTGCCATGTTCATTATCATGGTCGACGCCCATTCAAAATGGATGGATGTGTATGTAATCAGGTCCACAGCCTCTATGGCTACGATAGAGAAGTTGCGGCAGACATTTGCTAATCACGGATTCCCGAAGGTTCTGGTATCAGATAATGGCTAAAATTTCGCCAGTGAGAAGTTCATTAATTTTTACAATCAATGGGATTTGGCATGTCAAAACAGCACCTTATCAACCGGTGTCCAATGGGTCGGCAGAGAAAGCGGTCCAGACCTTTAAATACCTTTAAGGCATTAATGAAAAAGCAGCAGCTCCCCCCCCCCCCCCCCCCCCCCCCCAGGGTCCTTGCAAAGGAAAGATTTGAGGTGCCTGGTGGTTAACTGGACAACCCCTCAAACTACAACGGTGGTGCCCCCCACCGAGTTGTTGATGAGTAGGCGCCTTTGGACGTGCCTGGATATGGAACCATCAAAAATGGCAGGGAGGGTGGAGATAAAGCAAGGCGCACAGAAGGCGTGTCACGATTCAAGCAAACTGGAGAGTTTTTTCAGGGTGTGTCATGTGAGAGTACCTTTAAGGAATGGGTGTTGATAAATGGGTGTGTATATAAATATCTGTAGTGAGACTACCTTTAAGAAATGGGAGTTTACTACTCCAGTGATGTCAGAGAGTGGGTGGAGCTGGGCTGTCTGTCAGCTTTTTACTTTTGTTTTTGAGCACTCTGCAGGGTGTGTTTTAGTTTCGTTTTCAGTGTTGGAGCTGAACCAGACCAAGCAGGTGGACTACTGTTCTCTCTGCCATCAAAAGACTATCTCTTGATCATTTGGTGAATTCAGAATTATAAATGTTCTCAGTCGTGAATGTAAACCTAATGTGCTTCTGTTGAAAGGTGTTTTTTCTGTCTTCTGGATGTTGTTTGGGAAGTTATTAAGGATTACTTAGTGTTGTATTCTTTGGGGGTTGTATTTGAATTGATGGTTGCTAAGATGTTCACAGTATGTTTTAAAAAGTTTAACGAGTTCATAGAATAAACATTGTTTTGCTTTAAAAAAATACTTTTCCATTTCTGCTGTACCACAGAACAGAAATTCTGTGGTTAGAATTTGCCAAAGTTAAATTTCAACATCGCTTGTCTAGTAGTTGTGGATGGTGGACATGGTGGAATGTGACTCGACAGAAATCTGCTGAAGCAATCAAGTTGCAGCGGAGTAAGCAGAAAGCGCCAACCATAGCAGTTGGTCGTAGCAGTGGTACAGCAAAGTCCTGTTACTGGTGCTTCGGCCAAGATTGGGAACAGAGTTGCTCATTTGTGAAGGCAGAGTGCTACAGTTGCAAGAAGAAGGATTAGCTTGTGAAGGTGGGTCGCAAGAAGGCAAATGGAGAGAAAAGGGGCTTTTCACAGTAACTTCATTTGAAGCCTACTTGTGACAATAAGCGATTTTCATTTCATTTCATACCTTGTGAAGGTGGGTTGCAAGAAGGCAAATGGAGGGAAGACTGGCTGAAAGAAATGGCAGTCACTGCATACTGTTGTTGAATAGCAGCAGGCCAATGAGGGGGTCACTTGAGATCCGTACGATCAGAAGCACAAAGATGTCCAGTGGAACTTCATAGGGTTTCCCAAGGAGCATTGGATGCATCCACAGTAAGGTGGGGGTTAGTGTGCCTCCTGAACCACTGTTTCGTGAAAATCAGAGTTTTCACATATAATAGAGTTATAGAGTTCCGCAGTTAGGGAGAAGGAGAAATCTCCATGAGCGGAAGAGTATCGGTTTCCAGTCACAATGTGCAAAATAATAATAATAATCTTTATTGTCACAAGTAGGCTTACATTAACACGGCAATGAAGTTACTGTGAAAAGCCCCTAATCGCCACGCTCCAGCGCCTGTTCAGGTACACGGAGGGAGAATTCAGAATGTCCAAATTACCTCACAGCGCGTCTTTTGGGACTTGTGGGGGGAAACTGGAACACCCAGTGGAAACCCACACAGACATGGGGAGAACGTTCAAACTCCACACAGACAGTCACCAAAAATCGGAATTGAACCTGGGTCCCTGGCGCTGTGAGGCAGCAGTGCTAACCACTGTGCCACCGTGCCGCCCTTTTCAAACTTATCAAACTTTTCATGTCTAATCAGTGTTTTTTTTCTTGTTGTTAAGATTAATTTGCGGACCTGTGACTCTATTCCTCCATATTTACTAAAGAAAAGTAAAATGTTACAGTCTTTTTAGTCATGGTTCCATTCTGGGATCATCCCATCCAGTTATAACATCAACAGGGATCGTAACAGCTTTAACAATGTTAAGTCTCAGTTTCCAAGATTCCTCCTCCCTGGATTTCTGTGCAGACTCGAGCTTACAAGAACGCTTTCAGCTCTATGGCTGTGCCACGCAGAACAGCGTTGCTCCAAAGGAGTACCTTTGGCCCACAGTACAGAGTCAGTCTGCTAATTGCAGCTCCTTCTTTAATTCTGAGCCTATTTCTTTGGCTCTCTTCTTTTAACTTTCTTAACGGGACCTATTCCTGTTCCTGTGTCAATGACACTTCTGGCTGGTGGGCCGTCTCAAATTGACTGCCTCAAGAAGAGTTGTTCACTGACCCTTGTGACCCTTGAACTGTTCTGGTGACCTAACAAAACAGTCCCAGAGGGTCCCGCCCTTGTGACCAGGGAGGAACCAATGGAATAAGCATTGGAACATCCTGTACCTGACATGTTACAATCCCCACAGAATGAATTTGGCAGTCAGGGATACACAGATCAATGTATTTCATGACAGTTTGGAAAAGCATGGAGTTTGGGTCAAGAAATAAATGTGAAAATCTGTCAGGCATTCGTTACACAAAGTCCACAAAGATTGGTTACACCCTACCAAGAGCAATGATCGAGCAAGAAGAAATGTGCCTCAAGCTCAGAACAGATCTTAGTGAATTCGCTACAGTAAAATCATATCAAGTTTGACAACTTCATTGGACCCATTTAATGGACGCTTGAGAAAGGGAGTTTCATGAATGGCCAGCAACAAACATTCAGTGTGCACACCGCAAATTCCTCACTCTCCAAGGCACCTTGCATTCTCTCTCTCTATCTCTCTCTCTCATGTGACCTCCATGTTGACTTGCTGTGACCATCTTGGGAGGACCATCTGTCAAGAGACTGGAGAATATTATGAGAGAAGCTCTGTCCTTCCAGCACACAGCTCCTGGTGGCAGTGCAGTATGCATATGTGTATGTATATAAGCCAACCCACATTAAACGGGTTTCGCACTTGTACTAGACTCCACGTTGTACGCAAAGGTACCACAAAGACAAGAACAGAGTCGATCAGGAGGAGGAGATTGGAATGGCTGCTGAGGCCGGGAGGAGTCAAAGCTTTCAGATCTGAAAGAGGGAGAACGACTTCCGGGTGCGGCAATGCGGAGCTGAGCCGCACGATTCGGCAGCTCCCGCTACCGAATTTGGCCAAGAAGGAGCGGAGCAGTAAGCGGGGCAATGCAGAGATCCGAATATACCCGGACTGGAGCACGGAGGTTGCAAAGCGGAGAGCGGGTTTCAACCGGGCCAAAGCGGTGTTGCACGGAAAGAAGTGAAATTCGGAATGCTGCAGCCGGCGCGACTGTGGGTCACATACAAGGGCCAACACTATTACATCGAAACGCCTGAAGAGGCGTGGACATTTATACAAACTGAAAAGTTGGACTCTAACTGAGGGTTTGTGAGGGTGGGGGGAATATTTGAAGTTTGATGTGTGATGGTTGTTGTATATAGGGGGTCAATCACAATCACGCGCAGGAAATGTTACATGGGCTGGGGGAGAGAGACAAGGCCGCGACAGGAGCTGCGCCAGAGGGGGCGGGGCGGGCTTTGGAAAGCGCGGGGTTTGGTTTTTCCCGCGCGCGGGAAGAAAGGTGGGAGGGGGAACTCCCACACGGGGAGGTCAATGGGATAGCGGGGGTAGCCGAGGACAGCAGGTGTCAGCTGACTTACGGGAGTGACATGGGGGGAGCAAAAAAGCTAGACAGGAGTCTAGCGGAGGGGGGGGGGTGGGGGGGGGAGGAGTGGGGGGGGGAAGGGTTGCTGCTACACTGGCCGAAAGGGAATGGGACATAGAAGAGGTGGTCGGGACGGGGGTCCCCCGTCTGGGGGACTGGAGGGTGAGGGAGGCGTGGACACGGGACTGGCCCAGAAAAGGAGATGGCTAGTCGACAGGGGGGTGTGAGAGCCCCTCCAATCCGGCTGATAACATGGAACGTGAGGGTGCTGAATGGGCCGGTGAAGAGGACTCCAGTGTTCGCCAACTCAAAGGGACTGAAGGCAGACGTGGTCATGCTCCAAGACACACACCTGAAGGTGGCGGACCAGGTCAGGTTAAGAAAGGGATGGGTAGGACAGGTATTCCACTCGGGACTGGACGCGAAGAATAGAGGGGTGGCAATATTAGTGGGAAAGCGGGTGTCATTTGAGGCCAAGACTATTGAGGTGGACAATGGAGGGCGATACGTAATGGTGAGCGGTAGGCTGCAGGGGACGTGGGTGGTGTTGGTAAACGTGTACGCCCCGAACTGGGATGATGCAGGATTCATGAAGCGCATGTTGGGGCGCATTCTGGACCTGGAGAAAGGAGGCCTGATAATGGGAGGGGACTTCAATACAGTGTTGGACCCAGCACTGGACCGCTCCAAATCAAGGACTGGAAAGAGGCCGGCGGCAGCCAAGGTACTTAGGGGGTTTATGGATCAGATGGGGGGAGTGGACCCATGGCGGTTTGCAAGGCCGCAGGCCAGGGAATTTTCGTTCTTTTCCCATGTACACAAAGCCTACTCCCGGATAGATTTTTTTGTTCTGGGCAGGGCGCTAATCCCGAGGGTGGAGGGGACAGAGTATTCGGCCATAGCCGTTTCAGACCATGCCCCGCACTGGGTGGAACTGGAGCTGGGAGAAGAGAGGGACCAACGCCCGCTGTGGCGGCTGGATGTGGGACTGCTGGCGGACGAGGTGGTGTGTGGGAAGGTGAGGGGGTGTATCGAAAGGTACTTGGAGGCCAACGACAACAGGGAGGTGCGGGTAGGGGTGGTATGGGAGGCGTTGAAGGCGGTGGTCAGGGGAGAGTTAATCTCCATTAGGGCTCACAGGGAGAAGACAGAGGGCATGGAAAGGGAGAGGTTAGTGGGGGAGATTTTGAGAGTGGACAGGAGATACGCAGAGGCCCCGGAGGAAAGATTACTTGGGGAAAGACGACGGCTCCAGACGGAGTTTGACCTGTTGACCACAGGGAAGGCGGAGACACAGTGGAGGAAAGCGCAGGGGGCGACCTATGAGTATGGGGAAAAGGCTAGTCGGATGCTGGCACACCAGCTCCGTAAAAGGATGGCAGCGAGGGAAATAGGGGGCGTCAAAGATGGAAGGGGAGCCACGGTTCGGAGTGCAACGAAAATATACGAGGTATTTAAGGCCTTCTATGAAGAGCTGTTCCGATCCCAGGCCCCGACGGGGGAAGAGGGTATGAGACGATTCCTAGACCAGCTGAGATTCCCGAGGGTGGAGGAGCAAGAAGTGGCTCGTCTGGGGGCACCAATTGGGTTGGAGGAGCTGAGCAAGGGTTTGGGGAGCATGCAGACGGGGAAGGCCCCGGGACCGGATTGGTTCCCGGTGGAGTTCTACAGGAAGTACGTAGACCTGTTGGCCCCACTACTAGTGAGGACCTTTAATGAGGCAAGAGAGGAGGGGACCCTACCTCCGACAATGTCGGAAGCGACAATTTCTTTGATCCTAAAGCGGGACAAGGACCCACTGCAATGTGAATCGTACAGGCCGATCTCGCTCCTTAATGTGGATGCAAAGTTGCTGGCAAAAGTGCTGGCCACGAGGATCGAGGACTGTGTCCCGGGGGTGATTCACGAGGACCAGACAGGATTTGTAAAGGGTAGGCAGCTAAACACCAATGTGCGGCGGCTCTTAAACGTGATAATTATGCCATCGGCGGAGGGAGAAGCGGAGATAGTGGCAGCTATGGACGCGGAGAAGGCCTTTGACCGAGTAGAGTGGGAATACCTCTGGGAGGTGCTGCGTAGGTTTGGGCTCAGGGGAGGGTTTATCAGTTGGGTTAAGCTCCTTTACAAAGCCCCAGTGGCGAGTGTAGTGACGAACCGGCGGAAGTCGGAGTACTTTCGGCTGTACCAAGGGACGAGGCAGGGGTGCCCCTGTCCCCCCTGTTGTTCGCATTGGCGATCGAACCATTGGCCATGTCATTGAGGGAGTCTAATAAATGGAGGGGGGTGGTCCGAGGGGGAGAAGAGCATCGGGTGTCACTATATGCGGATGACCTGTTGCTGTACGTGGCGGATCCAATGGAGGGGATGGTGGAGGTCATGCAGACTCTAAGGGAGTTTGGGGAGTTTTCGGGCTATAAGCTCAATGTAGGGAAGAGTGAGCTCTTTGTATTACAGGCGGGGGACCAAGAAAGAGGGATAGGGGACCTACCGCTGAGGAGGGCGGAGGGGAGCTTTTGGTATCTGGGGATCCAGATAGCCAGGAGTTGGGGGGCCCTACATAAACTGAATCTGATGAGATTGGTGGAGCAAATGGAGGAGGATTTTAAAAGATGGGACATGTTACCTCTCTCGCTGGCGGGTAGAGTGCAATCGGTCAAAATGGTGGTCCTTCCGAGATTTTTGTTCGTGTTTCAGTGCCTTCCCATCGTGATCACTAAGGCCTTTTTTAAGAGAGAAGGCAGGATTATTATGGGGTTTGTGTGGGCGAATAAGACCCCGAGGGTAAGGAGAGGGTTCCTGGAACGCAGTAGGGACCGAGGAGGGTTGGCGCTGCCAAACCTGGGGAGCTACTACTGGGCAGCAAATGTGTCAATGATCCGCAAGTGGGTTATGGAGGAAGAGGGGGTGGCATGGAAGAGGATGGAGATGGCGTCCTGCAAAGGAACGAGTCTGGGGGCTTTGGTGACGGCACCGCTGCCGCTCTCGCCGACAAAGTTTACCACGAGCCCGGTGGTGGCGGCAACGCTAAGGATCTGGGGCAAGTGGAGATGGCACAGGGGTGCAATGGGAGCATCGGTGTGGTCCCCGATCAGGGGTAACCATCGGTTTGTCCTGGGGAAGATGGACAGGGGGTTCCAGAGCTGGCATCGGGCGGGGATCAGAAGAATGGGGGACCTGTTCATTGACGGAACGTTTGCGAGCCTAGGGGCCCTGGAGGAGAGGTTTGAGTTACCCCCGGGAAATGCCTTTAGATATATGCAGGTGAGGGCTTTTGTGAGGCAACAGGTGAGGGAATTCCCGTTGCTCCCGGCACAAGGAATTCAAGACAGGGTGATCTCGGGCGCAGGGCCGGGGAGGGCAAGGTGTCGGCAATACACCAGGAGATGAAAGAAGAGGGGGAAGCGCTGGTAGAAGAGTTGAAGGGTAAATGGGAGGAGGAACTGGGGGAGGAGATCGAGGAAGGTCTGTGGGCTGATGCCCTGGGTAGGGTTAATTCCTCCTCCTCGTGTGCCAGGCTCAGCCTGATACAATTTAAGGTGGTCCACAGAGCGCACTTGACGGGGGCGAGGTTGAGCAGGTTCTTTGGGGTAGAGGACAGATGTGGAAGGTGCTCAGGGAGCCCGGCGAACCATGTCCATCTGTTTTGGTCATGCCCGGCACTGGAGGGGTTCTGGAGAGGAGTGGCGGGAGCATTATCTCAGGTGGTGAAAATCCGGGTCAAGCCAAACTGGGGGCTAGCAATATTTGGAGTAGTGGACGAACCAGGAGTGCAGGAGGCGAAAGAAGCCGGTATTCTGGCCTTTGCGTCCCTAGTAGCCTGGCGAAGGATCTTGCTAATGTGGAAGGAGGCAAAGCCCCCCAACGTGGAGGCCTGGATAAACGATATGGCTGGGTTCATAAAGTTGGAGAGGATCAAGTTCGCCTTGAGAGGGTCTGCGCTCGGGTTCTACAGGCGGTAGCAACCGTTCCTAGACTATCTCGCGGAGCGTTAGAGGAAGGTCGGTCAGCAGCAGCAGCAACCTGGGAGGGGGGGTGGGGGGGGGGGGGGGGGGGGGGACGACGCCCGGGGAGGGGGCGGGGGGAGGGGGAGCTGCCTGGGGGGGGGTGAATGAGCAAGAGATAACATGAAGAGTTGGGGAAAGTGGCACATACGGGAGAGAGCCAGTGTACAACGCTATGTAAATATACTATTTTGCCATGTATATATCTTGCTCCGCGCGATTTCTCGGGTTTTTTTTGTGGTTTTTTTGTTACGGGGGGCGGGTTTATTGTTTGTAAGGGATAAAAATTGTGTTAAAAACTTTAATAAATATATTTTTGTTTAAAAAAGAAAGAGGGAGAACCAGAAGTCTTGGGAGGGAGGATAGGAGGCCGGAGGAGAGGGGGTATGCGACGGTAGGCGGCGGTGGGGGGAGGGGAGCGAGAGCCTCTCTAGAAGGAAAAAAAACAGTAAAATGGGGACATAAAGGGCAGGATTCTCTGTCCCTCCGCACGGGATTCTCCGTCCCGGCAGCTGGCCAATATTGTGGGCACTCCAACGCCATCGGGAAATCCGCGGGCGTGAGTGTGCTGCCGGCGAAACGCAGGATCCCGCCGACTGAGAATCTAGCCCAAGAATTCGGGTTGAACTGTTTTTTTATCTTCTGGACGGTATTCGAGGCCAGTTCATGGAGGACTAATCAGAGACCTGAGGGTTGGGTAACAATTGGAAACCGGGCAGGGAGGGAGTTTCGGAGGCTTATTGATGGGTTGTGGGGGAGGCAGGTAGGCGGCCTCGGTACGGAAGTGGGTGGGTGCCGATGACAGAGGCTTGTCAGGCAACTTTTAGTTCCTCAGGAAATCTGCCTGACCACAGTTGAAAGTTGAAAGGTAGAATGTCAATGAGGCTCACAGCCTCATGACCATCATTTTAAATTTCCAACCCGCCTCCATGGAGATCTTTTTTTTAGATTTAAACTCCCTGAACCTACATCTGTTTTGCAAACTATGTTGAATAGAGAAACCACAGTAATCTATTCTGAAAATGCTGGTGCCACTCCCTCTATTCAGCGACTCACTCACAATGACCTCCAATATCTCTCAAATCCCCACCCTGCCGTCTCTGTCAGTTTGCGATACATGCTCCATCTGGGAAGGTTTCTGATTAGAGCTCTTTTTAGCATCTGTGACTTCCACTTCATTTGTACCAGGTTAGCACGCTTTGTCTGTGATTGCACAGGGCGTCTTCCCCTTTGGATACTCAGAAAAAAAATAATCATTCAGGATAATTAGTGTTTTGTGTTCCTCCTGCCTCCAGCTTATTTGTGTAATCATATGTGGAATGGAAATCAAATGAATAGGTTGGATTTTGGGACTGGGTCAGTCCAAAAGTTACAGGGAGCCAAGAATTCAGAGTGCTTATGATGTCACCCAATTAGTTCCCAGCCTGAGGCCCAGCCCGGCTCTTAGCTTTGAAAGCCAGTCAGTCAGCGGAGGGCTGTGGGAGGAGCATAATCTGGGCCGGGCAAAGGGGAGTGGGGCCTACCAGTGGGGGCGGGAAGGAAGAGTCTGTTACTTGGAGGAGGGGGGTTCGGGAAGGATGGATGGGGGTATGGGGGTGGAAGTCAACCAGAGGGTGAGAAGGGGGGCGGGGGCAATTGGTGGCACGTTAGCACATTGGTTAGCACAGTTGCTTCACAGCGCCAGGGTCCCATGTTCGATACCCGGCTTGGGTCACTGTCTGTGTGGAGTCTGCACGATCTCCCCGTGTCTGATACTGGAAGTGGATCGGAGGACCGAGGGTAGGGTGGAGGAGGTGTGGGAGGGGGAGACTGAGGGCTTCATGTTGAGCAGGGATAGGGGCCTGATGGTGGGGAGGGGGTGACCAGAGGATTTGTGGATGAGGTGGGCGGGGGGAGGGAGACTGTCGGAACTTTTGAATTGGGAGGTGGTTGGTGCCTTCGAGGGTACGTTTGTGGATGTGGTTTTACAGCTCCCACCTTTTCCCTGACATTCCTGCCGATGTTTAAAGTATTGAAAAGAACACTTACTGTTGTACTGCACCTCTGATCTCCCTCTCTTTCTCCGAAGCTCCTTTGAACATGTTCCTGCATGCTTCTGTGCTCGTCCCTTTGATCACCGTCCATTTTCTCGCTACGGGGTCATTTTTCCTCTATATCATTCTTGATGTGTTGACTAAGTTATTCAGCCTTTGCCTGCTAATTTTTTCCTGTTCCCCAAAACGTATCTGACACACGCAGGTGGGCGAGACAGCCGTACTGTTATAAACCGCACATGGTCTACGGGGGGCAGACAAATTAGCCTCCCTTATGTGTGGGGCGGAGACCCATCAACAGAGTAATGGATGGGCAATAAAAGCTCAAGCCCGAATGGGAGCCGGGCAGAGTAGTCCCAGCAGGGACCTGAAGTGTATTGTGTGAATAGTCGTCTATTAATAAAACAACGTCCCTTACGCCCCTCGTTGGGGACTCCTCCGTGGCGACTAAATGTATCATTATTTTGCTGAACTATCTCAATATTTCTCAGCCACATTTGACGGACCAGCTAGCACACTGCTTGAAGTGGTAAAAATCACTGTTGGTTCAAAACCGTTGCAAACAATTTAGAATCGCTGTCACAGCGAGGAGCCATTTTTGACTCGAATCGTACGCCGGGATTTTCCGGCTGGCCCCTGCCCACGACGGGGATGATCGTGGGGGGGGGGTGGCAGGGAAATTTGGAGAGCGGCTGAATTGACCTTTGCCCGCTTGTCCAAGTAGCCCGTGGCGATGCCCGCCCCTGCCGGGCTGAGCAAATCATGGCCACTGAATCAAAAAATGGTTACGGGGCAGAATTGGGAGGCCATTCAGCCCATTGCATCCATGTTGACCCTCTGCAAGATCGACTCAGCTAGTCCCGCGCTCCTGCCTTTTCCGTGCCTCCCAGTGTTTCATTCTCCTCCTGTCATTATCTAGTTCCACTTTGAAAGCGGCAGGAGAGTAAGAGTGCATTTTATATATGCAAAATGGCTGCCGCGAAATGGAATTCCTCAGCACAACACAACAATGGCAACAGATCTCCAACCAATCCTGCATACTTTGGCCGCTTGAAGGCGTTCTGAGTTGCTGCTTCATGTAAATTGTGAGCATTATTTAAAATTGAGCAGTGGCTTGAATCAGTACCTTTCTGCGAAGTTAGCGTCTGTGTGAATTCTTGAACCCACCCAGTACATCTCGCATGAATAGTCGGCAAAGCAGCCTCCAAAGGCAGCTTGACAGGGATATTTACCTCCACTAAGGTCACTCTCCGACTCGATCATTCCAGCTGTTTTTGGCCAGTAAAGGTCACTGTGGCTCCAAAGTATCATGCAGCGGATTCCTTCCAAACTGCTTTACAGCCCTGGTTTTGCCAAGAACAACAGCAGCTTGCAATTGTGGATTGCTTGTAAGGTGGAAAAACATCCCAGCATGCTTTGCAGGAGGGTTATCGGACAGAATTTGACGAAGGGCCACAAGAGGAGGTGTCAGGCAACGAGGGTCAAAATGGTAAATCTTAACGAGCGTCTTAAAGGGGGAAAAAGAGATAAAAAGGTCAGAGAAGTCCAGAAAGGGAATTTCAGACATGAGAGCCTTGGCAGCTGAAGGCACGGCTACCAATAAGGGAGAAATTAAAATCAGAAACACTCAAAAGGCCGGAATTAAAAATGCACAGTTGCGTCGGAAGATTAAGGTAAGAGCACAAGAAACAGGAGTAAGAGTACACCATCCTGCCCCTCGGGCCTGCTTCTCCACTCAATCAGCCACTTGGCTGATCTTTGACCTCGACTGCACTCTCCTGCCCTCTCCCCATGCCGCTTGATTCCCCTAATGTTCAAAATTCTGTCTTCCCATAGAATCCCGACAATGTAGAGGGAGGTCATTCGACCCATCGAGTCCGTATCTGCATTGACACCCGGAAAGAGCACCCTGCCTAGGCCCACACCCCCGCCGTATCCCCGTAACCTTGGACACGAAGGGGTAATCTTTTTATTTAGCATAGCCAATCCACCAAACCTGCACATCTTTGGACTGTGGGAGGAAACCGGAGTACCCGGAGGAACCCCAGGCAGACACGGGGAGAAAGTGCCAACTCCGCACAGACAGGCACCCAAGGCCGGAATCGAACCCGGGTCCCTGGCGCTGTGAGGCAGCGGTGCTAACCACTGTGTCACCGGGCAGCCCTTCTTATACCTCTTATGTTAAGGGATTGCACAAAACCATAAATTAAATTAGGTTGACCAATGTTGAATGAGTTAACTTGATCCATGTGGAAGCATGAGGGTTAAGGGAATTAAAATATAGTAAGGAAAACCTGGCTAATTCATCTGTGCAAACAAACATTTAAGACATTTTACATTGATTTCTATATGTGCTTCGTTCTTAAGGATAATAATAAGGCTAAGGCCTAAATTTTCCAGTCCCTCCCACTGCAGGCATCGTAGTGGGTGGGACGGATAATTTTACAGACCAGCGAAAGGTCAGTTAACTTTGAGCAGGGCCAGAAATTTCCACTCTAAAGGCATGTAATTGTGAGAGATCAGAAAACGTGTCAATGGTACCAAGGCCCATGATAATATAAACACTGACAGCAAGAATCGCTTTCAGCAAATCTTGAAACTGCTTCTGATTTCACAGGGCTAACATTGCGGTCAGGGGAATGGGAAAACTTGAAACCGTGTGACGATGCAGCTGTGCGATGCATATCAACTGTGTGGAATCTTGGGGAGTCTGGGATCAGTCAAAAAGAGTATTTTGATACAGTTCATGGGGTGGTGACCATGAGGGGTGACATCACAATTTAGCCACTCATTAACTGACTATGCAGGGGATGTCACGATCTCAGCTGATGCCAAATCAGGACAGGAAGATCCCAGAATAGATGCCTGGTTCAAAAGACTTTTGGCAGTATTCTTAGTCCCACCACCCCCGTTTTCCAGCAGAGCACGCCCCTGCCGGCAGTGGGATTCTCCCTTCCCGCAGCCGGCCAGTGGGGTTTCCTATTGTGGGCCACCACATGCGTACGGGAAACCCACGAGTGTGGTGTACTGCCAGCAGGGAGGAGGATACCGCCAGCGGAGAATCTCACAGTGTAACTTTTACTTTTCTATTTACAAAACGTGGAGGAACAAAGTCACGGGCCACTAATTAGTTTCAACACCAAGAAAAATCACAGTTATTAAACATGAAATAGTTGAATTCTGACACAATACTCCTTTACTCTCCCCCTTAATTAAGCAATTACACACAGATTTTAAGATTAACATGGATTACAAAATAGATTTTAAGGCACAATGGTCTCATTAGCACACAAAGTCCCTTTTAAGCACACAAGGTGTCTGTGGTAAGACACACTCCTCTCTGAACCCAAGTGGATGTCTGTGGACTTCTCAAAATCCCTCCTAATGTTTCCCATACCGAGAGCCACCTTGTCTCACTGAACTCCGCTTTTACTCGACTGATTTCAAATTCCGCTTTCAAAAGCCAAGCTTTCAAATTTGCTTTTAAATTATGTTTCCCCTCCGCTGCTTCCATCAAGATTTCACTGTCAGTTTTTGCACCTCTAGGTTTCCTTTGTCTTAAAGGGTTTAGCCCAAACTCCGAGGTCCAGCCACCAATTTCCATAACTATTTCAAATAATGTTTCCCAAACTGGAGTCATTTCTCACAAACTTTAGCACTACTGTAGGCATCATCCTGGCCTGTAATGGCACAGTAGCACAGTGGGTGACAGGGTAGCACAGTGGGTGGCACGGTAGCACATTGGGCAGCACGATAGCACAGTGGGCAGCTTGGTAGCACAGTGGTTCACACTGTTGCTTCACAGATCCAGGGTCCCAGGTTCGATTCCCGGCTTGGGTCACTGTCTGTGCGGAGTCTGCACGTTCTCCCCTTGTCTGCGTGGTTTTCCTCCGGGTGCTCCGGTTTCCTCCCACAGTCCAAAGATGTGCAGGTTAGGTTGATTGGTCATGCTAAATTGCCCTTAGTGTCCGAAAAGGTTAGGTGTGGTTGCTGGGTTACCGGGATGGGGTTGAGGTGTGGGCTTAAGTAGGGTGCTCTTTTCAAGGGCCGGGGAAGACTCGATGGGCCGCATCGCCTCCTTCTGCACTGTAAATTCTATGATTCTATGTACACTCCAAAGCCTTTTCAACTCTCTCTGACCTTTCTGAACAGTAATCTGTTCTGGTTCCCAGTTTCCTCTCTTCCGTTAACTCCAGAGTCCTTGGAAACCTCTGCCCATTTCTCCAGCTGAAGTTTAGATTTCCGTCATCTTGTCTTACTCATTACTGCATAGTATGGTTTTTCTCATAGCAAGGCTGAGAAAAGTGTTCCCTCTTTAGCCTTCTGAAACCAACTGCTTCTAGCGGGGTTGTGAGAGCTGTCTTCTCTCTCACTACCTATCTCCAACTACATCCAAATTAGCTCAACTAAAACTTAAAAGCTACTCTCCCTTACTCTCCCTTGAAGCAACTACTGCTGGTTTATTTACTCTTCATACCGTAGTCCTATCTAAGCACAATAGAATCACAGCTGGAATTGAAACCAACGCCCACATATGAAAATTTACCATTTAATCACAGAAACCTTAAATTAAACCCACTTAAAATTATACATTATTTCGAATCATAGAATCCCTACAATACAGAAGGTTCAGCCCATTGTGTCTGCACCCTAGCTAGGCTCACTCCCCCACCCTCGCCACACATCCCCATAACCTAATCATTGAACACTAAGGCGCAATTTAGGGTGGCCAATCCACTTACCCTACACATCTTTGGACTGTGGGAGGAAACCAGAGCACTCAGAGGAAACCCACGCAGACATGGGGAGAATGTACACACCGACAGTCACCCAAGGCTGGAATCGAACCCAGGTTCCTAACGCTGTGAGGTAGCAGTGCTAACCACCATGCTATTGTGCCATCCTAATCTTTACCAGTACAAATATAAATCCCTTAAAACTACCTTTGTTTTCTGTGCAGGAGTAACAAATCCCTGGTCATCACAAATTTTGAACACTTGTAAAGAAGGGTAAAAGAAATGTCGCCCTTTCCTTTGTCCTTGCTGTGCAGCCGGACATTGGCCAACACGCCAGTCGTCACATCTTTTTCCCCGAGATGCCTGATCAGTTCTCCAGATCCAAACCGAGACTCGGGTATTGTAAGTATTGTTCAGGGAACGTGTAACCCTTTAACCTTCTGGGTGAGTTAAAGCAGAGAGCGAGAGAGGAAATGCAATTTTCTATGGTTGAGTTAAAGGCAGAATTCCTGGGTGAAAGAGACCAGTATTATTCACTTCCATGAGTTAAAGTAAAGAGATTATAGGGAAAAACTGGCGACCATATGAAAGATTCTGTTTTGTGGCAATCAACCAGACAACTGGGTGTTTAAACTGTTGCATAAAGGCTTATGAGCTATTATGCTCATAGTTAACATGCATCATTAGTGATGTGAGATCACGTGTCGCTGGAACTCAGGGAGAGGCACTTGTGGAAGAAGCCAAATGCTTATCTACACTTGTACTGTTGCTCTCTTTGGTTGGCTCTGAATATGGTGGTCAATATAGTCGCCTTCCTTAATCCTAATTATGTTTGCTTTGGAGTCGGCAGGTATCTTTCGATACCGCCACAAGGTTCAAACCCGAATACTGATCAGAGAGCCAATACACCAGTTAGTTAGTTCAAAGTCAATACTATTTATTTACACACACAGTAATACCTACTCATGCACAAAATACTACAGACTAAACTATCGCTACTGCTAAAGCCTACACTTAGCTTCGGGCGCCCACTCAGTCAGGGGAACAGTGCCCGTTGTTCAGATCTGAGGCTGCTGTGGTCGAAGTGGTGAAGGGGAATAGCTAAGGTCGTCTGTCTGGTAGCGAGCGTTGACCTTGGACTTACTTGCTTCTGGTGCAGCTGGTGGACGGGTCTCTCCGCTGTGAGAGCCAAGTCCAAGAGAGCGATTCTCTCTCGGGGCCTTCTTCTTATACCCGAAGGGGCTTTCCGTGCTTTTGGGCGGGCCTTGAACTTGGCCCCAATCAATTGGGCCGCATCTTGATCACTGGTATTGATCTTGACCAATAAAGGGGTGGGTGCCCTGATGGCTGGGCATGTCCTAGGTGGCCGTTGGCCTTGCTTTGTTTTCTGCTTTCGGTTTGGGGAACTGGCGCCGCGAGGTCCGGGGCCAGATCGGTTACTTAAGTATCTTCCTTTGTTCCCGGAGATGGGCCATCCATATGCTAATGGGCCTACAGTTTCAGTCTTGTCTGGGAGCTGCGGCTCTACTATGCAGACAGGCTCTGTGCCTGCTTGCTTTCTTAACATTGTCCATTTTTCTCTGCAATCTTTGCAAATGTCCATTTTGTATTCTGGAAGTGGCCATCCCAGATGGCTACGCACCCTCCTTGTGATCCTCAGCGTGAAGCGTGAAGGATCAAATAACCATGTCGTCTTCATTCTCCTCCCAAGTTGGGCACCTGTAAGCACTTCATAGGCTCTACACTGCTCTGTCCTATGAATTGCAACTTTTACCTAGATTATTTATGTACATACACCATTATAAAATTCTACGGGTCGCTATGACATTCAGGCATACATTACAAAATAAAAAACTGGAACCTCTAACTATCCTTAACTAAACTATCCTTACTCAAACAATCAAAAGAATTTACAACATTTTAAACTGTACAATAGCGGCAACACAGGTCTCTCTGGCTTGGCAGTCAAGCACAGAGTTTTACATTTCTTTTTAACAAACAAAACACACACAATAACGGGTGCCCTTTAATTCACTTAAAGGGGTTGGGGGGTTTGTTGAAGTCCAAAAATAGGGGATCTGAGGGTGTATATCGGAGTGCGAGTGCGGGAGGCTTTCCTCCGCCATTTCCTCAGTCTTAGAGTCTGAACGACACTAGAGAGTATCGCAAGTACTAATAGTGATTCCACAATGTAGGATAGGGAATACCAGGTGATGAACAGGTCACACCAGGTCGGTGTATCGGTAACTATCTCGGGGTTTAGTGTATGGCAGGGGTGGGAAACATTCACGGCCTGCGTGGTAGGGGTCAGGTGGGTAGCGTCTGCATGCAACTGGAGGGGTCCCGCTAAGATCCAGCTGTAGAACATGATGGTTGTCTTCATCTTTCCTTCTTTCTGTCTTTTTCTTTTCTTCTGAGGTTCCTGAGGTTCCGAAGTTCTATGGACACAAGCATAATATCTGTTATTATCTTGCTGAAGATCCCGTATGTCTGTCTGTCTGTCCTCTTATTGCCAATTATCATTATAATTAGGTAACAGCCTCCCCGAACAGGCGCCGGAATGTGGCAACTATGGGCTTTTCACAGTAACTTCATTTGAAGCCTACTTGTGACAATAAGCGATTTTCATTTCATTTTTCATTTCATAATTGGTCACCATCTGAGACTCCCTCATTTTTTTTTAAACCAAATATTTTGGACAAGACATCCGAGAAAAAACTGACACAGTGCGAGCTGTCTCGCAGCCTGTGCGATCTATCATCCCAGCGTTCGAGGATGTAAATAGCATTTGGAAGCTACCTAAGGGTTGCCATGAACAAACAGAAAGTTTTGAATTAAAGTGCTGGAATGGGGTTTGTATGGGCCGCGGCGGGTAAGAAATGGGTGGAATCCCTGGGTAGGACGGTGATCAGTGCCGTGTGTGCTCTACCCGAGATTAGCTGACCAGAGGGGGGGCCCCTCAGGCAGGGCGGGGACCAGTGCCGTTTCTCCACTGCTTTAGCGACTGGCAAGAACGGAATGAATATGTGGTCATCATGGGGGCTGCCTCTCATGATTACCTTCAAATCAGGAGAGTAGTTATGATTGGTTGTCCGCGGACAAACCTGTTTCATTAACTGCCAGTGGGCGTTAAAACAGTGGTGGCATGGGGCCATGAAAAACTTTAAATAAACAAAGAGCATTTAACATTCACAATAACAAACAAACATACATTACAAACATGGTGCAGGTTCCATCAGAAAGGACACCGTAACTCTCCATCGGTTCCTTTTTACCATCATCTGGACACTTCATTGCTCAGTAGCGAACAGAGTCGCAAAGGGATTCGTTTGGTGGGAGTCAGACTCTATGTCACCCTCTTCTCCCAGCTGCCAAACTCTTGACTGGAGGGGGGCGAATTGGGGTCCATCTCATCATTCCGGATGAGCCTGAGCGAATTGTCTCGGTGCCAGAATCTTGTGCCGAGGTTGGGGCTGCTAGGTTTTAATCCATAATCGTCGGGCGGTGGGTCTGGCTCAGGGGCTTTAATGTACGTTATCTCGAAGGGGTCGCTGGAATCGTGTTTGGAATCGCTGGGAGTGGGGCCTGGTGCAGGGGTGTAATCGTAGAGTGGTGTGCTGGGGCTGTCGCTGTCGCTATCGCTGTCGCTGCTGGTTGAAGGAAGGGAGAGGCGGAGTCGTGCCTCTGGGGGTGGGATCAAAGTCGTGTCTGAGGGCCGGCTGGACGGGTTGGGGGAGGGTAGGAATACGTCATTCGTGGGCGAGGCGTGCTCATCTGCTGCTGCAAGCGAGATGTGGTGTGCATGGTTGTTCTGCGAGCCATAAGCCTTAAGCTGGTTTATGTGAAACCATGCAGACTTGCCATTGGGATATGTGATCTTGTATACAGAGGGGCTGACTTTGTCAGAGATGGAGTACGGTCCCGGAAAATTTGGGGGAAAGGAATGAACTGGGGCTGTTTAGGGATAGCATCACTTGCTGCCCTACTGCAAACTCGATGGCGTGTACCGTTTTATCAAAGCAAGCCTTGCTTTGCTTCTTCCGTGTCCCAAGCCTGACAGCAAATGTGAGCTGAGCTGCCTTTACATTATCAATAATCTGCTGTACTGCTTTTTCATGCGTGAGGGCGGTGACTGTGAGGCTAGCCAAATCCAGTCCTAATAAATATTCTGTACCTTTCATGGGGCGACCAGTCATGAGGGTGTGGGGGTGTATCCTGTGGACGTGGACACCGTGTTTTGAATGAACATTACAGCAAATGGGAGAACGGTGTCCCAGGTGCTGTTGTGCTGTTGCACCATTTTCCTGAGGGTGGCTTTTAGAGTTCTGTTCATCCTCTCTACAATGCCGCTTGATTGGGGGTGGTATGCTATATGAAATTTCTGCTGTATGCCGAAAATTGTGAGGAAGTTTTTCATCACTCGTCCTGTAAAATGGGAGCCTTGATCAGACTCTATACTGCGTGGGAGTCCCCATCTTGTAAAGATGTACTGGGTTAGGATTTTAGCTGTCGTTTTGGCCGTGTTTGTTCTGGGTGGAAAAGCTTCCACCCATTTTGTGAAGGTGTCGATGACCACCGACACATACTTAAAACCATTTCTGCAGGGGGGTAGGGGTCCAATATAATCTATTTGCAAATTCATCCAGGGGCCATTAACGGGGCGGGTGTGACTTAGCTGGGCTTTCCTTGCATATCTGTCCGGATTGTTCTGGGCACAGATTAAGCAATTCTCAATGTAGTGATTTACATTATTTTTTAAATCAGGCCACCAGCAGAGAGGTCTGAGGTGGGCTAGGATGAGTTCAATGCCCTGGTGTCCATGATTGTCATGGAACTGACAAAGGATTTGGTTCCTGTCCTGGCTGGGGACTACATAGGTGCCGTCTTTTAAAATCACACCGTCATGTGTGGTTACCGCGTTTTTAAACTTGTCATAAGGAGCTGGGAAGTTGCCTTTTAAAACTTCCCTGAGCTTCTCATCTTCTTTTTGAGCCTTTGCCAAATCTTGAATGTTGGTCTGTGAAACCTGAACCGTGTGTACTGGGGCGCTTTCAGGGGGGTTCCAAAAGTGACCATGTCTGGAACCTGCCTTCGCTAGGGCATCTGCTTTAACGTTACCAGGGGGGGGATGAACGATGATGACTGTGAACTTTAATAATGCCATATTTCCTATCTTTAGCTGCCTCTAGGATATGCCGGAGTAATGGGGCTGAGGGTAGGGGCTTTCCGTCTGCAGAAACAAATCCTCTAGTTTCCCACAGGGGTAGGCAGTCGGTTAAACTGTTGCAGACATATAAACTGTCCGAATATATGTCGGCTGGGGTCGGAAGCGAGTCGGGGTGATCTACAATGTACGCCATGGCTGCCAGTTCTGCTGCCTGTGAGCCTAGGTGTCCTGGCAACTTTAACAAAATCTCTTCTAGGACACGTCCCTGCGCGTTCTCTACATAAATACCGCAACCGGTAATTCTTTTCCCATTTAAAACTGTGGAGGAGCCATCCACATAGATTCTAACGGGTGCGCACGTGTCTGTGGGCTGGGGTCTCTGGGGTGTTGTATCTGCTTTCCTGGGAGCTGACTTAGGTATAAAGGGTCCTGTATTATGTTTAGTGGAGATGATCTCACACTCATGTGGGGTACCTGCATATTGTAAATGATCGGCTAGGAAAGTGTGGGTCGTGGTTCTCTTAACTGTTATGTCCCGTCGCTGTAAAAGAAGGGTCCAACGGGCTGCGCGGATTTGGCTGACTGTGCCATCCTTAAGTCGACCATCTAGTAGTAGCTGTGTTGGGGTGTGTTCAGTGAGAATAGTGATGGGGTTGAGTCCTGTAATGTAGGCAAAGTATTGTACTGCCCAAAAAACTGCGAGCAAGTGCCTTTCACAGGCAGAAATCCTTGCTCGACAGGATTTAATACGCGTGAGTCGTATGCCACGGAGCCTAATTGGTCATGGCGTTCTTGGAGAAGCACGGCCGAAAGGGTTTGGTCGGTAGTTGCAACTCCAATTGCATACGGGAAAAGTGGATCTGGGACCTGTAACGTGGGGGCTGTGCTTAGGGCTCTTTTTAAAGCATCCACAGCATCCGTGTGCTGTGGATGCCATTCCCAAGGTGCCTGCTTCTTGAGAAGTTCTGATAGGGGCGCTGCTTTTGTGGCGAAACCGTCAATATGGTTTCGTCAGTAGCCAACCAGTCCTAGAAATGACCAGAGGGCTGTTACATTATGGGGAAGGGGAAATTTGACGATCGAGCCAATTCTCTTTTGTTCGATCTTGCGTTTACCATGCGTGATTGCTGTACCCAAGTAAATCACTTTTTCTTGTAAAATCTGGGCCTTCTTGGGGTTCACTTTACATCCAATCTGTTGTACGAGTCCTAAAAGTTCGGCGAGAAGCAAAATGTGCTCTCCCTTTGTGTCCGTCTGTAGTAGCAGATCATCTACATATTGGACCAGACAATCGGGTCGGGAAAATTTTGCTAATCCATTTGCCAGCTGTTGGTGGAAAATGGAGGGGGAGTTGTGGAAGCCTTGTGGAAGGCATGTCCATGTATATTGTTATCCCTGGAATGTGAATGCAAATTTATATTGGCAGGCTTTATCCAAAGGAATGGACCAAAAGCCGTTGCTAATGTCCAAAACCAAATTATTTTTTGACTGTAGTCCCTGTTTGAGCATGGTCTCGGGACTCGTGGCTACGGTGGGGCCTGCTACTAGGGTTACTTTGTTCAGTTCCCGGTAATAAATGGTCAGTCGCCATGGTCCATCGGGTTTCCTGACGGGCCAAATTGGTGCGTTATTCGTGGAGGCTACTGATCGGAGTACACCTTGATCAAGCAGACTCTGTATCACTTTGGAGATCTCTCCCTCTGCTTCTTGGGGAAAACCATACTGCTTTTGGGGTCTGGGGTCGGGGCCTGTAATATTCACTAAGCCAGCGATCTTGCCACAGTCGTGCTTGTGCTGTGCAAATGCTGCTTTCTGTTGCTGCAGGACTTCCCTAACCTGTTTGTCCTGACTAATGGCTCGAGGGTCGAACCAGAAGTCTCCTACTGTGCTGATTCTATTTTCATTCTCTCCAACTGTGAGCGTGGCGAGGGCTCGTGCTGCCTTTGCCATTCTCCATACACATTTATTTACCGGATCAATTGATAGATTGTGGGAGCTCATTAAGTCAATTCCTAAGATGTGTTCGGCTGTCTGGGGTAGATCGACCAGAACAATGGGGTGTTTAGTTTTAATGCTCCCTATCTGGATTGCTACAGGGGCTGTGTTGTGTTCCTGTTAAATGGCCTGTAAAACCGCTGAGGGTAATGGTGTCTGTCGTGGGCCACGTGTCTCGCTGAAACATTATGAAGGAATTGAACGTGGTGTGGGACCCTTCTGTGTCCCAAAGGAATTCTACGGGGTGCCCCGGACTGTGCCTGCCACTACCGGTCTATCGGACTTGTCCCAAAGGGTGTCGCAGACCCAAGTTGGGGAGCCCGAACACCGTCAGTCGGTGCCATTCATATCTGCGTTCTCAGAACGGGCGCTAACACTGTGGATTGGCTTTGCCCTATTCTTATTTAGGGTGCATGTCTGTTGGTTTCTCTGCTGCATCTGGGGCGCATTGCACTCTCGTGCAATGTGTCCTAATTGTCCACAATTGTAACACTCCTGGGATTTGGGTTGCTGTGGGCTGTTCCTGCCCTCATTTACCCATGCGGGGTTCTGGTGCGTCCTAACTGGATGCATGTCTGTCTGTTCTTCCTCTGTCTTAACAAATGCGGTTTTGCCTCGGATGGACTGTTTCCAAGTGCGGGACAATCTCTTCAAAACCCATTTCTCGTTGTGGGCCTCGTCTGAGGGGTCGTAATTTGCGCAAGCTCTCTGTCCTGCCTCTGTCGCATTAGAGACTAGGATGCGAGTCCATTTGGCCATATTATCTGGGGACAAATGGGCGCAGCCTAACTCTCCATATACCGTTGTAAAATGAATCCACAAGCGTCCTGCAAACGCTGTGGGAGGGATGCTCTGTCTTTTTCTGCCGACACTTGTTTAGGCCTTCTACGGGGTCCTTTGTTATAGCCGATCGCATCTAGGATCGCTGTATGCATTTTTTGGAGTGTGCCTCCTCCTACATTCTGTGGGTCGGGAAAGGGCTGCCTCGACCCTTCAGAGGCATGTCCACATTGTGGCATGTCCACATTGACTCTTACCAACTTTTACAGATGCACCATAGAAAGCATCCTATCAGGCTGCATCACAGCCTGGTATGGCAACTGCTCGGCCCATGACCGCAAGAAACTTCAAAGAGTCTTGAACACCGCCCAATCCATCACACGAACCTGCCTCCCATCCATTGACTCCATCTACACCTCCCGCTGCCTGGGGAAAGCGGGCAGTATAATCAAAGATCGCTCCCATCCAGCTTACTCACTCTTCCAACTTCTTCCATCGGGCAGGAGATACAGAAGTCTGAGAACACGCACGAACAGACTCAAAAACAGCTTCTTCCCCACTGTTACTCCTAAATGACCCTCTTATGGACTGACTTCATTCACACTACACCCTGTATGCTTCATCCGATGCCAGAGCTTATGTAGTTACATTGTATATGTTGTGTTGCCTTATTATGTATTTTCTTTTATTCCCTTTTCTTCTCATGTACTTAATGATCTGTTGAGCTGCTCGCAGAAAAATACTTTTCATTGTACCTCAGTACACGTGACAATAAACAAATCCAATCCAATCCAATCCAATGCCTGTGCAGTCGGGGGTGGGGGTGCTTTTCATTTTTGTGGTTTGTCCTGTTTACATGTTCCATGTACATACCTATGGGCAGTCTCATTTAACTCCTGCCAATCGGGGCCGTTTTCCTGGTCTAACTGGAGTCCAAACGTGCTCTGTAACCTATTCTGAACGGAAAGCAGAGATTGCAATTCTGCAATTTGCTTCCAGCACGTTGCGCGATCTACCGAGCTCTGCCTTTGTTCCATCGTGGAAGTGTGGAGCGCTCGTAGGGCTGCTTTTAAGTCATTGCACTGTTTCTGCAACTGCTCAACCTGTTGTTCGGTTTCCTGTCTTACCAAGACCATGCGTTACGTGGCCTACTCCTGCTCCTAGTTCTTATATTCTTATGTTATCATATTGGCCTGAATACTACTCAAATGGGCGAGACAAGACTGGTGTGCCAGCTTGGCATCAGCCACCTCCTTGTCCCTCGCCGCTAACTGCTCTTCAATTCCCTGTTCTTCTTCTCGAATTTGCTCACATCTCCTTCACTATTCCTGTCTCTCTCTTCAATCTCTGTACGGAGCATCCTAATGACCTCCTCTGTGCCTCGCAATTGTGCCAAGCAGGACACGATTGCCATTGGCTTGCGAGCTTTCTCTAAGCTCTTCTTATGGATTTCTGTCAGGTTCTCCCACCAAGTATGCCCTATACTTCTGGGACCTGTTTCATCATTGGCGCAGAATTCACTCCAAAGAGGCCATCCTTTCCCTTTGAGATATTTTCTGATCTCTTCTTCCCATACGGGACACTGTCCTACTCTACTGGTCGCTGCGACCTCGAATTCCTGGGGGTTCATAAGGTGTTTCATTGCCTTCATTGCCATTTTCTCTATCTCTGTGTTCTCCACTGAATTTGGAACAGGGGGTGATAAAGTGGTGATGTAAACACGGGTACGGCTTACGCTAATTTCCGGCCTACAAAACTCCCGACAGTTTTACGCAACAAAATCTCTCAGGTTTATCTTATATCCCTGTTAGTACGCATGCATTAACACACTTCCGAATCTTGGAGGTTTGATCAGTATCGTTCTTACACTTGTGGTTTTCTGTTTCCAATTGGATTCCAATTCAAATTTGGATTCTGTCGGAGTGACTAGGCCACTTCTAGGTCAACCCACCAGTGTCGCCAGTAAATGTTGCTCTCTTTGGTTGGCAGTCAATATGGTCGCCTTCCTTAATCCTAATTATGTTTGCTCTAGAGTCGCCATGTATCTTTCGATACCGCCACAAGGTTCAAACCCGAATACTGATCAGAGAGCCAATACACCAGTTAGTTAGTTCAAAGTCAATACTATTTATTTACACACACAGTAATATCTACTCATGCACAAAATACTACAGACTAAACTATCACTGCTGCTAAAGCCTATACTTAGCTTCAGGCGCGCACTAAGTCAGAGGAACAATGGCCGTTGTTCGGATCTGAGGCTGCTGGTGTCGAAGTGGTGAAGGGGAACAGCTAAGGTCGTCTGTCTGGTAGCAAGCGTTGACCTTGGACTTACTTGCGTCTGGTGCAGCTGGTGGACGATCTCTCCGCTTTGAGAGCCGATTCCAAGAGAGCGATTCTCTCTCGGGGCCTTCTTCTTATACCCGAAGGGGCTTTGCGCGCTTTTGGGCGGGCCTTGAACTTGGCCCCAATCAATTGGGCCGTATCTTGATCACTCGTATTGATCTTGACCAATAAAGGGGTGGGTGCCCTGATGGCTGGGCATGTCCTAGGTGGCCGTCGGCCTGGCTTTGTTTACGCTTTCGGTTTGGGGAACTGGCGCCGCGAGGTCTGGAGCCAGATCGGTTACTTAAGTATCTCCCTTTGTTCCCGGAGATGGACCATCCATATGCTAATGAGCCTACAGTTTCAGTCTTGTCTGGGAGCTGCGGCTCTAATATGCAGACAGGCTCTGTGCCTGCCTGCTTTCTTAACATTGTCCATTTTTCCCTGCAATCTTTGCAAATGTCCATTTTGTATTCTGGAAGCGGCCATCCCAGATGGCTACAGTACATAGTTAGATATCGTCAATAAATGTTTGGAAATTCCTGGATGTCGTGTTTCCAGCAGTCTCTGTGAAACACACCCTGGGACCGTCTCTGATAATATTTCCTAAACCATTGATCTCATGGTTTGCAGTATGCCGTCAGGATCTGGGTAAAATAGGCCAGTGGTCCTGTAGCGGAAAAGTTAAAGCACAAATGGAATTATCGAGCCAAGGAATTGTTACGGTGCAGAAGGGGATCATTTGGGCCATCATGTCTGAGCCGGCTCTCCAAACGAGCCTCATGAGTTAGCGTCATTCCCCTGCCTTTTCCGCTAACCCCAGCGCATTTTTTCTATTCAAATAATCATCCAACGCCTCTTGACTGCCTCTAGTGAACCTGCCTCCAGCACACTTCCAAGCAGCTCATTCCAGACCCCAACCATTCGTTGTGTGAAGAGATTTTTTTTCGCACATCACAATGTGATGTGTCACTGTAATTTGCCGTTTTTTTGGGGCAAATGACTTTCGATCTGTGCTGTCACATTCTTGATCCTTTTACGAGCGGGAACAGTTTCTCCCTGTCTACTCTGTCCACCTCCTCATGATTTTGAACACCTCTATCAAATCTGGACTGGGAGGATATTGGTTCTGTATGCTCTTTGCAATAAAAGGTTTGCAATTGAACTCAATGAGTCTTTTGTTTTTTATCGATGGGCCCTACGTGGTATTATCAGCTTGTTCAACAGCTATCAGTATGCTATTCATTGTTTTGAAACATTGTTCAACAAAACTGGTTTGAGAATGTCATAAATTCAGTATCGTATTCTGTTCAAGTCTGAACCCTGATAACAGTTCATGTGTTACAGTTTCAAGGACAACCAGTCCAGAGACAATACCACCACGCTACTATCTAGCCATGGAATTAAAAGCTAGTCTCAGTAATGCTGACCATGAAACCATTGTTGATTGTCATAAAATGGTTTCATTTACATGTGACACCAGAACCACAGCAAGTTGGTTGGCTCTTAATTGCCCACTGGAATAGCTGATCAGGGCATTCAGTTCAAGGGCAATTAGGTTTGGGCAACAAATGCGTGCCGTGCCAGTGATGCCCCCCATACCATTGTTTTTTTTCATTTTGATTTGATTTGATTTGATTTATTATTGTCACATGTATTGGTATACAGTGAAACGTATTGTTTCTTGCATGCTGCTTATCAAACAATGCACACCGTACATAGGGAAGGAGAGATTGCAGAACATAATGTTACAGTTATAGCAAGGTGTAGAGAAAAGATCAACTTAATACGAGGTAGGTCCATTCAAAAGTCTGATGGCAGTAGGGAAGAAGCTGTTTTTGAGTCGGTTGTTACGTGACCTCAAACTTTGGTACCTTTTTCCTGACGGGCGAAGGTGGAAGAGAGTATGTCCGGGGTGCGTGGGGTCCTTAATTATGCTGGCTGCCTTTCTGAGGCAGCGGGAATTGTAGACAGAGTCGATGGATGGGAGGCTGGTTTGCGTGATGGATTGGGCTACATTCACGACCTTTTGTAATTTCCTGCGGTCTTGGGCAGAGCAGGATCCATACCAGGCTGTGATACAACCAGAAAGAATGCTTTCCATGGTGCATTTGTAGAAGTTGGTGAGAGTCGTAGGTGACATGCCAAATGTCCTTAGTCTTCTGAGAAAGTAGAGACGTTGGTGGGATTTCTTAACTGTTGTGTCGGCATGGGGGGACCAAGCCAGGCTGTTGGTGATCTGGACACCTAAAAACCGGAAGCTCTCGACCCTTTCTACTTTGTTCCCATTGATGTAGACAGGGGCATGTTCTCCACAACACTTCCTGAAGTCGATGACAATCTCCTTCGTTTTGTTGACATTGAGGGAAAGATTATTGTCGTTGCACCAGTTCACCAGATTCTCTATCTCATTCCTGTACTCTGTCTCGTCATTGTTTGAAATCCGATCCACTACTGTGGTGTCATCAGCAAATTTGAAAATCGAGTTGGAGGGGAATTTGGCCACACAGTCACAGGTGTATAAGGAGTATAGTAGGGGGCTGAGGACACAGCCTTGTGGGGCACCGGTGTTGAGGATCATCGTGGAGAAGGTGTTGTTGCCTCTCTTTACTGACTGTGCCCTGTGGGTTAGAAAGTTCAGGATGCAGTCGCAGAGGGAGGAGCCAAGGCCAAGGACACAGAGTTTGGACCCAATTTTTACATACCCAATTCATTTATTTTCCAATTAAGGGGCAATTTAGCATGCCCAATTCACCTAACCTGCACATCTTTGGGTTGTGGGGGTGAGACTCACGCAGACAAGGGGAGAAAATGCAAGCTCCACACGGACAGTGAACCCAGGTCCTTGGTGCCGTGCACCAGCAGTGCTAACCACGACGCCACCGTGTCGCCCTGCCCCACATCCCATGAAAAAATAAAGGATCTTCACTTAAAAAAAGCGATTTTCTGGTCTTTATGACATTGCTGTTTGTCGGAAAGTGCTGCGTGCGAATTGCCTGTTGTGTATCCTCCATTACAGCAATGGCAACAATTCAAAATCACTTTAATATCCACAAAGTGCTTTCATACGTTCTGAGGTTGTGAAGTCAGCAAAACAAATTTGATGAGAATGTATGGGGTTCACGCAGAAGTACACAAATGGCTTGGTTTCAAGACAGTTGAGCTTAAACCAAGATCTATGAACAATTCTCTAATAAAAACGCAGGAGAATTGGACAGACAAAAATTGTTTACAGCTGGCAGGGTATACAAGGCTCTTGAATGGACACAAGGGGAGGTTATCAATGCACATTTTTCACAGGAAAGAGAGGAAATAGAAACATTGGACATGAGGAAGAGATTGAAAGTACTTTGTAAATAATTTATTTCAAGGATTCTCTGAATTGCCTGGGTAACAGTGCAAATTTTGTAATCCAACAAAATCACATTAAAACCTCTATTTTGTGTTTCAAATTTAGAGTACCCGATTCATTTTACTAATTAAGGGGCAATTTAGCGTGTTCAATCCACCTACCTTGCACATCTTTGGGTTGTGGGGCAAAACCCACGCAAAGACGGGGAGAATGTGTAAACTCCACAGGGACAATGACCCAGAGCCGGGATCGAACTTGGGACCTCGGCGCTGTGAGACTGCAGTGCTACCACTGTGCCACCGTACTGCCCGTAAAGCCTCTATCATGTGGTATATGTGAGGAACGGGTGATGCTGGTTAATCAAAGGTCCGAGTTAATGGAGATTTCCATTTTCCAATGGAATATAAATCCTGCAGCATGAATTAAGATGCAAATACGCAGGGAGCATGATTTAACAGAAACATTTCTATCTGTCATTTTGGACGTGATTGGGGGGGTGGTGGGGGAGTTCTTGATGGCAGTGGTGGTGAGATTGCAACACATATTTAAAGGCATTTAGAACCAGAAATGGGCCCCCATGAGCTTCGCGCCATTACTGTTGTCTCGCCATCTGATTTGCCGTACTCGTGCCTCAGCGTCTCAGCGCGAACAAGGGGCTGTATTTAAACACGCTCTCCCACTAGGGGCTGGTTTAGCACAGCGCTAAATAGCTGGTTTTTAACAGGCCAAGCAGTGCGGGTTCAATTCCCATACGAGCCTCCCCGAACAGGTGGTGGAATGTGGCGACTAGGGGCTTTTCACAGTAACTTCATTTGAAGCCGACTTGTGACAATAAGCAATTTTCAATTTTTCACTTACTCCCAGGCACCACACAAGCATGGCAGCCTGCAGCCATCATTTTGATGATGCCAACTTGGCCAGGCTTCTCGACGCAGTCAAGGAGAGATGAGGCACCATGTTCCCGTGAGAGTGAAGCAGGACCAGCAACAAGGCCACTAATACCGCCTGGGAGGCAGTGGCAGCGGCTGTCAGTGCGGGCAGCGTGACCAGAAGGACCGCCATACAATTTGGAAGGAGACCAAAGACCCCCACTGAGCTGCAAGGGTCCGTTACCAACTCTCTCCTGGCATCAGTTATATAATAATCTATTGTCACAAGTAGGCTTTCATTAACACTGCAATGAAGTTACTGTGAAAAGCCCCTGCCACCTCTCAAATTCTATCTGCCACCCCTCAAATTCCCAACCCTCCCACCCCCAATGAATCTCTGGCTGACACCTCGTACCCTCCCAACATCTGATCTTCGTGTTTGTTCCTCAACACCCCCTGCCACCCATCAACACAAGCCCTTCATGTACAGGTTTGTCACCCACCCATGCCACCTGCTATTGGCCCCCCGATCCATCAAGCGCATGGCTCACACTGCCCTCTCTTTGTCCCCACAGGGGAAGATAGCCCACAATAAGTGGAAAAGGGTCAAGACAGAGGGCAGAGTACCAGAGATCTGAGTCCTTACCCTTGATGAGAAACGGGCCCTGGAGATTGCGTGGTTGACTGAGGAAAGAGCAGTCACTGACAGCAATATTGGCCTGTGCCGTAGAGGTGAGGATCCACTGCCTCTTTACCCAGATGACATGTTTCAAGTGAGTTTTTTTACAATTCCGACAGTGCAAAATGAGGCCATTTGGCCCATCGAGTCTACACCGGCCCTCTGAAAGAGCACCCTACTTAGACCCACTAACCTGCACATCTTTGGACTGTCGGAGGAAACTGGAGCACCCGGAGGAAACCCACGCAGGCACGGGGAGAACATACAAACTCCACACAGACAGACACCCAAAGCCGGAATTGAACCCAGGTCCCTGGCGCTGTGAGTCATGTCTGGCAAAATGATCCCTCCCTTTCACTGACCACATGTCCATTCTTTCTCAGGATCTCCATTTGATGGAACAATGCAATCCGGAATCTTCCATCTACCTCAACCCAAAAGATCACCTCGGAGGAGATATCTGAGGACACCATGATCGAGGCATCACAAATATCGCCCCTCTCTTCCACCAGCGCGGAGACACATACCTTGGTGGGCGATATTAGTGGACAGGCTGCTGGCCATAACCTGGTGGGCACCAGCCAGTTGCTGATGCACATCATTTGAAGGCAGGAACGTCCAAGGAAGCCAGCAGTCGGCGGTCAGCTGGATCCCAGGACTCAGCTGAATCCCGGTCAGATGCTGAACCTCTGGACAAGGTTGTCCCAGAGCTGATGCAAATGCTACGACACGGCCATGAGATTCAGTAGGGGATGTCAGCGAAATTCCAGCAAGTGTATAGCCGATGGGAGGTGCTCCAAAGGCTACAGACAAGGGAGATGATGCCGTAAATGCGTGGCACTGAGGCCAACACTGCTAGGGTGAGGCCCGCAGTGGAAAGCCTGGAACACCATGGTCAGCATCGTCCTTGATGACCATGGCTAAGGGCCTCGACATCATGTCCCAGTCGATGAGGGACATGTTCCAGATGCAGGTGGACATTGCAGAGGCATTTCAGAGCATGGCCCAGTCATGGATGACCATCGTTGACGATGTCGATACCATGTCACAGACAATGGGAAGCCGCCAGAGCTGAGAGAGCCCAGATGACTCAGTGGCCTCTGGAGCTCACTTCAGCTGTCCTTCTGTCCCATGGAGACCCCCAGTGCCCCATGGGCACCGTCATGGAGCAGGAAGCGCTGGAGGCCAACCCGGGGCCTCCAACCAAGGTGACGACAGCGATTTCCTGTTCTTCCGAACCCCCGCTCCTGATATCGGCACTGGCAGAAGAAGGTGGTACGGTGAAGCCAGTAACAGCGGTAAGTTGGGCAGGGCCCTCCAGCTCCAGGCCCTCCAGAGAGCGTTCACTAAGAGAATCAAAGGCCGCAGGGTGCAAAATACAGCAGGGCCTCTCTGATCCTCCAAATATGCCAGACCTTTGCCTTTGCCTGTCCTCCATCCTCCGGTTCCTCCCTGGGCACATCCACCAGCTCCTCCTGGTCTGGCTCCTCCTCAGTCGGGGCTGCATGTCCTTCCTCCTCCTCCTCCTCCAGCATGTTTCCCCACAGCTCTGCCAGGTTGTGGAGGACATGGCAGACCACCACAAAGCGGGTGACCCTCTGGGGGGTGTACTCTAATGCACCACCAGAGAGGTCCAGGCATCGGAACCACGTTTTGAGCAGTCCAACAGCAGCATGGGTGGCAACATGAGCCCCATTGTATCGAGTCTCTCCCTCGACCTCTGCACTGGCGACAACAGCCAGGACCTCACTGGGTACCCCTTATCCTCTAAGAGACAGCCAGTCATCCTGGGATGGTCCACAAAGGGCTGCCGGAGTGTCCCAGGCTGTAGCTGTCATGCATGCGTACATGATCCGGAGGCAGTGGTTGTCCACAAGGTGAAAATTCAGGGAGTGGAACACATTCCTGTTAATGAAGGGCACTCCCTGATGCCCCGATGCAGCAAAGCGACATGCGTGCCATCAATCAACCCCTGGAAATGCTGCACAAACCCCCGCTTGAGCCCTGGAATGGACAGATGGCATAAATGTTCAGGGGTGCGGTGACCCGCACAGCCACTGGGAGCGGGTGTTCTCCTCCTCCATGGGGTGCCAAGTCTGTGAGGGCAAGATACGGGTGCCGTTCTTAGTTGAGACGGAGTCTCCTGTGGCATATGCTGTCCTTCATTTCCTTGAAAGACCCACGACACCTGTACATCTTGGGCCGTCGCTGGCGTCCCTCTCCAGGTTCCTCCTCGGCCTGATGGGCAGCCAGGTCTTCAGGGTGTGCGATTTCCCCCTGCACATGGGGTGCCATCTCCAGACATTGTTGCTGCTGCCACCTTCTCCAGCGTCTGGCCGCCTGGGCTGCCACCGGCACCTTGAATGTATCCTCTGTGGGACCGACGCCACAATTCATTTTGGTATCGGTAAGGAGTTGGTAAAGGAGAGAGACCGACAATCAGTTAGGGCTTCCACCCCAAGACCCTGAGTCCCCCAAGCCTCCCCACCCTTACGTGTCCCGCCTTCTCTCAGAGTGCCATCCACCAGGCCAGTTGTGCTGGAGAACCTCGCCCTGCACACTCATCCCCCAGCCAGAGCTGGAGCCTCGAGAGCCCAGAACATTAAGGAGAACGTGCTCAGGTGCCCCCCCAACCACAATCCACACACTCACGCTTTGCTAGCCAGGATACCCCAGTGCTTGTGGTGTTCTTTGTGTTGCTAAATTCAGGATGGTTGGCGTACTGTTCACAAAGACAACAAAATGGCTTGAAATTGAACAAAGCTATAAATGTATTAACACTACTTAATTGGATTTGACACTTACTCAGTTGATAATTAACATATAATCTACACTCATCTACTACTAATCTCTACACTATTATAAACTGTGATCTGCTCTCACTCACACTATCTTTCCTTCAGCCTGTACTCTAGCTGTCTCTCCCCACAAGGCTTAGCATCAATGTATTATATACTTGCGAAGTGGAAAATAACTTATTCACACCAAAGAGTTGAGTCAAGTCAATTTATTGGCAAAAGCTTTTGGGAGAAAGCCAGGCATTCCGCAGTGCTCGTAGTCACCTTCTCAATTGTACAATGGCAGTTAGCCTCTTTTATACATGTACACTTGGTTATTTCCTCATTAGCTTGGGGGGGTTACATACACAACCAATTGGGCCCCCCCTAGCAACAATTAGCTTCCAATCACATTCCTCTGAAACCATTCGTTATCTAATGCTCGCAACTCCTTGTCCACAATTACAAGGATAACAGGTGTCTCAATAGTTAACAGTCAGTTTGTCAGTTACAGAATGACTCAGCAATTAATCGGAACGTGGCAGATGTCAGAAGGTGACTGAGAGAACGACTTGCCAGTAACCGTATACTTACCAGGTCATTGCAGAATTAGATTGCCGTTGTGCCGTGGCAAATAAGCTAGTATAGAATGACTCAGTCCACACTATTGCAGGCATAAGCTAATAATTAAACATAATAAAATAGAGAGATTCCTAATTAATAAATGAATAACCTCTAATGTAAATTTCCCTTAACACTTGCAACTCTAGCTCCCTCTAGCGGCTGATCTAGATATTTCATTAACCCTTTCAGTTCTTGCATTTATGCTAATGTCACAGTACTGAAGCCCAACTCGAGTGTTTGATTGTTGGCTGCTGCCCCTATGGTGCTGACGGTTTCAGAATTCAGGCACACTGTTCAGGCTTCAAACTTTGATTGAAATGCGATGCAATAATCATCGTCTGAGACGTGGCACGTGTACCCACGGGAAACCAGTTGAGAATATTTTGTTTATGAAACGGTCAACAAAGATTTGAAAATAAATCACATCACATTCCACATATCACACTAACCATCAAACAACAAGGAAATGTCACCGTTCCATATTGGTACCAATTCAAAGCCAGATCAGCTCATTTTCGCAAAAAAAGGCACACAGTATCACCCCTTGCAGGTTCCTCAACAGAAATGGAGGATAAGCCCGAGAATGTGTTATCATGTCCAGAACTTTGTTGTAGAAATGATCTGTCCATCAATGTGTTACTTGTTCCACGTATCAGTACCACTCTCTGCCCAGGGACTGCAGCTGTATGGGCCCTCCCACACGGTCCAGTCTCGCCGAAACCAATTCCTGGCATCCACACATTCCATTTGCGCTCAAAGTGCATTGATCATCCTTGACTTCCAGCATGTTTACCCCATGGTGACATGCCAGTTACATGCCAGTTACACGTAGCACTCACCACACCAGCAACAAAAACATCATCAATCTGCGAAAGCATTTGTTCAACGGTGTCATCAAGTGATCTATTTGGATCAATGTCGCACACCAGGTCCCGCAGTGCCATCTTGATTCAAACTGGATTGCCGTCTGGACTCATACATCCACCTGAGCCCAGTGTTCAAAGACCCAGGTATCTTAGAAAAAATAGTCCTTCTCTCCAGCTACAGAAAAGGAAGGAAACAGCAACAGCAGCCTCCAGGCATTTTCAGCCATCAGGAGGAGGAAGCAGAAAACACAACCCGCAGCTGTGAAGTGCTCTCACAACTAACAATGCCAATTCGCTATCAGCAAAAGCCTTCAGCTGTGAAGCTAGTGGCTGCTCACAGTCAAAGGGAGTTAAAGTGACCTTCAGCCTATAACCAAGAACTAGGCTCTGTCCTGGAGGTATTTGGTCAGACAGACAGGCAGCCGCTGTCGTGGCCCCTATCATGCATCTCCACAATATTTAAAGATGGCTTGAGGGCCTCACAGACGAAAAACCCCTCAACCTCCTCCCCCGGCCCAAGGGCAACTCCCAAACTGGAATACTTCAGCCCATCCCCGTAGCCCCCGACCATGCCCGACCCCCCTGAGAGATCTACACTGGGGCAATGAAGTGGTTAAATGGCACCAAGAACAGTATTCTTTTTAGTTCTAAATCTTCAACCGTACATTAAATCACAATGTTACATACATGAGGGTGAGGTGAATTGAATTATTATTCTTGTCCCTCTGTTCCGCCCGTGACAGCAGCTGTTTTAAATTCCAATTTAATGTTACCCTCAGTATACTTTCCTGTGTTGAAATGATCCGTTGTGCATTTCCACTCCTGGTTTGTGATGTCCAATGTTTAAAATAACCTCACAGCAAATTGTTTAAGGTGGAACGAAAGCAAGATGTATTAACATTTTCAAAATACGAGGGATGGATTGCGACACACATTCGCCCACACCAGCAGACAAACCAGAAACGCAGAGGAAGAAAGGGAAAGAAGTTAAAAAATTGTGGGTTACGTAAAAAATAATCAAGACTGCATTGGCATGGGACTGCGGAGCTGAGGACCCGGGTTCGAATCCCGACCCTGGGTCGCTATCCGTGTGGAGTTTGCACATTCTCCCCATGTCTACGTGGGTTTCACCCCCACAACCCAAAGATGTGCAGGTTAGGTGGATTGACCACACTGAATTGCCCTTTAATTGGAAAAAATGAATCGGGTACTCGAAATTTATATTAAAAAGACCGCATTGGCATTGGTTGAAGATGCAGCAAGGTATTCTTGTATTCTGGACATTAATTCACTCGGCTGGCAAAATAACGGGTTACTTCTGCAGATCGGACTTTGAGAAAGATGGAGACCACAGACAGGCCTAGAGTCCGTTTTTCTCTTCTGTGGTTATTATGCAACTGAAAACAGAGTCCAAAATTTAGGCAATTCCCACAGCTCAAGACTCGATCTAGTGAAAAGCGGTTTCAGGTCAAGCCATTCAGCTAACGTTGTACTTCAAGGATCCTTGGCAAAACCTGTTGTATTTTGAGCAGGTAACTCTGGAACCATTGGCACAATGTTGTCATTGAGGAAGCCACAATAGCTCGGCCTTTGTCCAGAGCTGGCTGGTGCAGACGTCCCGTCTACTAGTTCTTTGTGTTGGCTTGGCTGGAATGTTTATGCACTGCAATGTGTGTCACATTCCAGGAATTTGACAAGGTAGCCTTTGTCCATTTTTAAATTACCACTCTCCCAGATGAGGGTCAAAGACATCACCTGAGCCACATATCAACGTGATGGCTGTAAAATCAGATCACAACTTCCCGGTCCTGTGGAGGCGGGCTCACCCCCGACCTTTCAACCAAGGGGGCCGGGCCACTGCCTCCGTGGAAAGCTCCAACCTCCTTGTTGAAATTCCCTCCCACCCAAAGATCATTTCACTTGCCAGTCACAGCCAAAGGCAACTATAATCCATGTCTTTTCAATGGTGAGAACATAATCAATGTGAATTCATATTGTTATTTTGAATCTGAAAACAGTACAGCACAGAAAAAGCGATTTCTCCATCGGGCTTATTGTCTTAGAGAGATCCAGTTTGTCCCACTCCACGCCTTTCCCCACTATTCCGGCGTATTTTCCTCATCAGATATTTATTCGCGCTGTTAGCATTTGAAGACTCCTGCTAAATGATTAGCCACCACTCATTGAATCATAACCCATGGCTCGAGTTCACAAGTTCAAAGGAGAGTAATTTCAGGTGAGATGTAAATCTGCAGGCCAATGTGAGCCTGCCTTGGATCTGCTGCAGGCTAGATTTAAATGATTGATTGATTGATTGATTGATTTGATTTGATTTATTGTCACATGTACCGAAGTACAGTGAAAAGCATTTTTTGCGGCCAAGGGAACGTACACAGTACGGACACAGTCGACAAAAGGAGTTAGCGACAAAGTACATTGACAAATAATGATTGGTTACAATCCGGAACAAGGGCAAAACAAAGAAAATACATGAGTGTTAGCAGAGTTAAATGAGTTGAGTTCCTCAGACTGTATGAAACTTTAACAAAATGTCTTTTAATGCCACGTGCATGCGGCAGAACTAAACTCAGCTGCTGTAACTACAGCTTGGTCCAAGTCGCTCTGCTTGAACAAAGCCTCCACGCAATTCTTTACACTGTTCCGGCTCGTTATAGAGTAATTCAAAATGATTCAATGTGATGCGAGTGATTCAAATAGTACAGTGCAACCGATTATCGGTATCGGCAGCGTGATGGGTGATGCACGATCAATTGCACAAAGACTAAGGTTGGGTATAACTGTGGTTTTATTGCAGTCAGATGCGTGGCCTCCTGCTGCAGCTGGCGAAATGGCAGCTGAATGGAGGACATGCATATTTATACTCCTCCTACTGGGCGGAGCCAGCCGGCAGGGACTACCGGCGAACCTATAGTACAGGTCCTACCTTACATCCCCTAATACAGGTGTACAGTGGTTCACCATATTCACCCCCTGTTAAAAATGAGTCCGGCGGGGGTGCTGTGGAACTATACACAGTGTTGAACATTATTTACAGTGTCGTAGAAACAACATGAAGCGAGAGAGAAAAAAAAATTGCCCATTTTGAAGGTCCAGTTAAAGTTCAATCTGTCTGGAGCCTTGACGTTCCGCTGGGAGCGGCGTAACGGTGACGGCAACGGCGGTGCTGGTGGTGCTGGCCTGCTGTTAGATGACTCTGGGAGCGTGCTGAAATCTTCGTTGTCCTCTTGCGTGCGCAGGGGAAGGAGGGATGGGCCTGGTGAGGACAACGGTGGAAGCGCCAGGGAAGGGGAGGATGGCGCCAGGGTGGGGGAGTGTGTTCGGTTGGATCCTGACGGTGTCAGGTCCCTGAGGGAGACAACATTTTGGCGACCATCGGGGTATGCAACGTAGGCGTACTGGGGGTTGGTGTGGAGCAAGAGTACCCTATCCACAAATGGGTCCACCTTGTAGAGTCGGACGTGCCTACGGAGCAGGACCGGTCCTGGAGCTGCGAGCCAAGTCGGGATCGTCACACCGGATGTGGACTTCCTGGGGAAGGTAAAAAGACGTTCATGGGGTGTGTTATTCGTAACGGTGCACAGTAGTGACCGGATGGAGTGTAGTGGATCAGGGAGGATCTCCTGTCAGCGAGAGGCTGGAAGGATCCTGGACCTAGGGCCAGCTGGACGGCCCTTCAGACCGTCCCGTTCTCCCTTTCTACCTGCCCGTTTCCCCGGGGGTTGTAGCTGGTCGTTCTTCTGGAGGCGATACCCCTGCTGAGCAGGAACTGATGCAGCTCATCACTCATGAATGAGGATCCCCTGTCACTGTGGATGTAGGCAGGGAAACCGAACAGAGCGAAGATTGTGTCGAGGGACTTGATGACGGTGACAGACGTCATATCCGGGCATGGGATGGCGAAGGGGAACCTGGAGTACTCATCGACCACACTGAGAATATACGTGTTACGGTTGGTGGAGGGGAGGGGCCCTTTTAAATCCACGCTGAGGAGTTCAAAGGGGCGGGAGGCCTTCACCAGGCGTGCACGGTCCGGCCGGTAGAAGTGCGGCTTGCACTTCGCACAGACCTGGCAGTCCCTGGTGATTGTCCTTACTTCCTCGATGGAGTAGGGCAAATTTCGTGCCTTAATGAAGTGGTACAACCGAGTGACCCCTGGGTGACAAAGGCTGTCGTGCAGTGTCCGGAGTCGGTCTACTTGTGCGCTGGCACATGTAACTCGGGAGAGGGCGTCTGGGGGCTCGTTGAGCTTGCCGGGGCGATACAAAATCTTGTAATTATAGGTGGAGAGCTCGATTCTTCACCGCAAGATTTTATCATTTTTGATCTTGCCCCACCGCGTGTTGTTGAACATGAAGGCTACCGACCGTTGGTCAGTGAGGAGAGTGAATCTCCTGCTGGCCAGGTAATGCCTCCAATGCCGCACAGCTTCAACGATAGCCTGGGCCTCTTTTTCGAAGGATGAGTGCCGAATTTCAGAGGCATGAAGGGTGCGGGAAAAGAACGCCACGGGTCTGCCTGCCTGATTGAGGGTGGCGGTAAGGGCGACATCTGATCCGCCGCTTTCTACTTGAAAGGGCAGTGTCTCGTCTACTGCGTGCATCCCTGCCTTGGCTATATCATCTCTGATCTAGGCAAAGGCCTGTTGTGCCTCGGCCGTGAGGGGGATCTGGGTGGACTGTATGAGTGGGCGGGCCTTGTCTGCATAGTGTGGGATCCACTAAGCGTAGCACGAAAAGAACCCTAGGCAGCGTTTGAGGGCCTTGGGGCAGTGAGGGAGGGGAAGCTCCATGAAGGGGCACATGTGGTCGGGATTGGGCCCCAGAACTCCATTCTGGACCACATAGCTGAGAATGGCTAAGCGGGTCGTGCTGAACACACACTTCTGTTTGTTATAAGTAAGATTGAGGAGAGTGGCGGTGCGGAGAAATTTAGCGAGGTTGGCATCGTGGTCCTGCTGATCATGGCCGCAGATGGTGACATTGTCTAGGTACAGGAATGTGGCCCGCAAACCGTACCGGTCGACCATTCGGTCCATCCCTTTGGAAGACCGAGACCCCATTAGTGACGCCAAAGGGAACCCTAATAAAATAGTAGAGACGACCGTCCGCCTCGAAGGCAGTGTATGGGCAGTCGGATTTATGGCTGGGGAGCTGGTGGTAGGCGGATTTTTGGTCAATCGTTGAGAAGACCCGGTACTTCGCAATCTGATTGACCATATCAGATATGCGTGGGAGGGGGTACGCGTCGAGCTGCGTGTACCGATTGATGGTCTGGCTGTAGTCCACGACCATTCGATGTTTCTCCCCAGTTTTAACGACAACCACCTGGGCTCTCCAGGGGCTGTTGCTGGCCTCGATGACACCCTCCCGTAGCAGCCGCTGGACCTCGGACCTGATGAAGGTCTTGTCCTGGGTGCTGTACCGTCTGCACCCGGTGGAGACGGGCTTGCAATCTGAAGTAAGATTGGCAAAGAGGGAGGGGGGTCGACCTTTAGGGTCGTGAGGCCGCCCACAGTGAGGGGTGGAAGGGGCCTGCCAAATTTGAGTGTGAGGCTCTGGAGATTGCACTGAAAATCCAGGCCTAGCAATAGTGCAGCGCAGAGGTTAGGAAGGACATAGAGGCGAAAGCTGCTGAACTCTACGCCCTGGACTGTGAGAGTGACTGTGCAGAACCCTCGGATCGGGACAGAGTGGGACCCGGAGGACAGGGAGATCCGCTGATTGGCGGGGTGGACCGCGAGGGAGCAGCGCCTTACCGTATCTGGGTGTATGAAGCTTTCGGTGCTCCCGGAGTCCAGCAGGCAAGAGGTCATGTGGCCGTTGATTTTCACCGTTGTCGAAGCGGTGGCCAGGTTCTGTGGACGAGACTGGCCCAGCGTCATCGAGGTGAGCTGCGGGTGATCGTCACTGGTTTCAGACGAAGAGCGTTGGGGGCCCAGGTCGTGGAAGGTCGTTGGCGTCCATGCCCCATGGGGAAGGCAAGATGGCGGCGGCTGGAGATCCTGCGGGGAACAAAATGGCGGCGCTCATGGGCCACACGTTGGTGGAGCAGGACAAGATGGCGGCACCCATGGGCCGCACGTGGACTGAGGGGGAGAAGATGGAGACGCCCACTGACCGCACGTGGCCCCGGGAGGTGAAGATGGCAGCGCCCATTGTATGTTTGGCAGGGGGGAGGGGGCGATAGCGGCGACTGCGCGGGCCTGGCACACTGTGGCGGAGTGGCCCTTTTTGCCGCAAGCGTTGCAAATGGCGGCGCGGGCTGGATAGCGTTGGCGAGGAGTGCTTCTGCTGACTGCAGAAATAGCATCAGGGACCCCCAGGGTGCGCGGTTTTGTGTGTGGCGCAGGCGTATTGGCTAGGCATGGCGCCAGCTGAGGCGGTCGTTTGCGGGGTCCAGGATGCATAGGAGTGGTGGGCCGCGCAGCTGGAGGGGTAGGCCTGAACATTACGGGAGGCGACCGTCATGGAGAGCGCTAATTTTTTTGTCTCCGCTAGTTCGAGTGTGGCCCCTTCCAGCAATCGTTGTCGGATGAGGTAGGACCCAAACCCCGTTACGAAAGCATCGCGCATGAGGAGATTAGAATTTTCGGCGGCCATAACGGCCTGACAGTCACAATCCCGGACAAGTGGGATTAGGGCCCGCCAGAAGTCTTCGATGGACTTACCAGGGAGTTGAGAGCGAGTGGCAAGTACGTGCCTGGCGAAGGGTGTGTTCGCTTTCTGCTATCCTAAGACCAGAAGACATGGGAGCAGATGTAGGCCATTCTGCCCATCTAGTCTACTCTGCCACTCAATGAGACCATGGCTGATCTGACATGATAATCCGCGCCTCCATTTTCCCACCTTATCACCATAACCCTTGAGTCCCTGACTGCTTAAAAATCTCTCTCCAATTATGTGCCATAACAATTCTGTGATTCTGAGAACCTGAACTCGATATCAATGGTTGAAAGCAGACCAAGGCAGGCCAGCAGCACGGTTCAATTCCCGTAACAGCCTCCCCGAATAGGCGCCGGAATGTGGCAACTAGGGGCTTTTGACAGTAACTTCATTTGAAGCCTACTTATGACAATAAGCGATTTTCATTTCATTTTCAATGGTCATTGCACCATAGGTATTGCTTGATAGTGACAGTGGTGACTGCTTTCATCACATTGCTGGCAAATGAGAGGAAGCTGATAAGATAGTAATTGACAGAGTTAGATAGGACTTATTTTAGAGATAGATTGTTCAATGACAATAAACTGTACACAAGGACAATAGCACAAGTTACGCTGCAAAGTACAATGCTGTTCCTATGTGGTTAATCACCACAAAGGGAGGGGTGGGGTGTAGTGGTAGTGTCACTCACTGGACTGCTAACCCAGAGACACAGAGTAATGCTGTGTTTTGAATCTCATTGCGATTGTGAAATTTGAATTCAGTAAAAATCCACAATGACCATGAAACCAGTGTTGATTGTCATAAAAACCCAGCTGGTTCACTAATGTCCTTCAGGGAACAACAAAGAACAAAGAACAAAGAACAAAGAAATGTACAGCACAGGAACAGGCCCTTCGGCCCTCCAAGCCCGTGCCGACCATGCTGCCCGACTAAACTACAATCTTCTACACTTCCTGGGTCCGTATCCTTCTATTCCCATCCTATTCATATATTTGTCAAGATGCCCCTTAAATGTCCCTATCGTCCCTGCTTCCACTACCTCCTCCGGTAGCGAGTTCCATGCACCCACTACCCTCTGCGTAAAAAACTTGCCTCGTACATCTACTCTAAACCTTGCCCCTCTCACCTTAAACCTATGCCCCCTAGTAATTGACCCCTCTACCCTGGGGAAAAGCCTCTGACTATCCACTCTGTCTATGCCCCTCATAATTTTGTATACCTCTATCAGGTCTCCCCTCAACCTCCTTCGTTCCAGTGAGAACAAACCAAGTTTATTCAACCGCTCCTCATAGCTAATGCCCTCCATACCAGGCAACATTCTGGTAAATCTCTTCTGCACCCTCTCTAAAGCCTCCACATCCTTCTGGTAGTGTGGCGACCAGAATTGAACACTATACTCCAAGTGTGGCCTAACTTGGAGGAAATCTGCCATCCTTACTTGGTCTGCCCCACGTAAATTAAGTGGTTGACTCGGAATTAGGCAATTATTGCTGGCCCACAACACCTTTAAAGTAAAGTAAACTGAAGCTCTTCCACAATTCTTGTCCCCAAATCATAACTCACTCCAATCCTCTCCTCAATGACTTAGAATCACCATCCACCTTCATGGTGCTCCTTAAAACCTGCACGTTAACTCAGCTCTGTTCTCCCCGTGTCTGCGTGCGTTTCCTCCCAGTGCCCTGGTTGCCTCCCACCGTCCAAAGATAATGCAGGTTAGGTGGATTGGCCATGCTAAATTGCCCCTTAGAATCCAAAAGGTTAGGTGGGGTTAGGGGCAGGGCGGGGGAGTGGGCTTAGGTTTCTCGTAAAATTTATTTTTCCAATTAAGGGGCCATTTAGCGTGTCCAGTTGACCTACCCTGCACATTTTTGGGTTGTGGGGGCGAAACCCACACAAACACGGGGAGAATGTGCAAACTCCACACGGACAGTGACCCAGAGCCGGGATCGAACCTGGGACATCGGCGCCGTGAGGCAGCAGGGCTAATCCACTGTGCCACTGTGCTGCCCGAGTGGGCCTAGGTTAGGGTGATCTTTCGGAGTATCAGTGCAGACGCGATGGGCTGAATGGCCTCATTCTGCACTGAATGGATTCTACCACAAGTCTAAGAATATTCAAAATTGGGATGAAATATTAAAGAGAGCTGATCTGTCATGCCTCCCCCCACACCAGGATTACTGGAGTATCATGACTCAGCACTTCTTCTCTTTATCACCCCATTCAGCCATGCTGCCAGACCTGCTGAGATTTTCCAGCATTTTCTCTTTCGTTCCATCCAGCCATGTGATCTCCTGCCAAGAATACAAAGAAAAGCCCCAAGGGCAGGAAGAGGAGTGGGGGGGGAGGAACGACATATTCTGCATATACTCAACATCGGAAGCAGGAAAGAAGATCACATGGACTGTGCCATCTCTAAACACACTTATGTCCTATCTGATGTTCTTGCTGTCTCAGGCAAAATGCACCTTCCTCTTGAAGGCAATACAGAGAGTCAGCAGATTCCAAAGGCGCAGTTCACAATGCAGCATGAAGGAGAAATGACTAATACTGTCCGGAACCCAGATCTTCTCCCACAAAGCGTAACATGCTTTCCCTGTCACTGGATTGCAGACTCCAGGAAAATTTATAATTGTTGCTGAGTCTGAATTTGTTCAAATTCAATGTAATTGAATGTATTTCTCCGGCTATAATGGAAAATCTTTTTTTTAAATAAACCAGGAAACATAACCAAATCCAAGTTCAATTGGCCAAACCAGGGTGTCTGATGAATGATATAGAAATTATCCTCAAAAAATTACAAGTGGGAAGTTTCACCCCGATATCCCCTTTTGGCATGCACAATTAAATTGGCTAGCTGGAAGAAGACAAAGGGTGGTGGTTGATGGGAAGTGTTCAGACTGGAGTCCAGTTACTAGTGGTGTACCACAAGGATCTGTTTTGGGGCCACTGCTGTTTGTCATTTTTATAAATGACCTGGAGGAGGGCGTAGAAGGATGGGTGAGTAAATTTGCAGATGACACTAAAGTCGGTGGAGTTGTGGACAGTGCGGAAGGATGTTACAAGTTACATAGATAAGCTGCAGCGCTGGGCTGAGAAGCGGCAAATGGAGTTTAATGCAGAAAAGTGTGAGGTGATTCATTTTCGAAGGAATAACAAGAAGACAGAGTACTGGGCTAATGGTAATATTCTTAGCAGTGTGGATGAGCAGAGAGATCTCGGTGTCCATGTACATAGATCCCTGAAAGTTGCCACCCAGGTTGAGAGGGTTGTTAAGAAGGCATACGGTGTGTTAGCTTTTATTGGCAGAGGGATTGAGTTTCGGAGCCATGAGGTCATGTTGCAGCTGTACAAAACTCTGGTGCGGCCGTATTTGGAGTATTGCGTGCAATTCTGGTCGCCGCATTTTAGAAAGGATGTGGAAGCATTGGAAAGGGTGCAGAGGAGATTTACTAGAATGTTGCCTGGTATGGAGGGAAGATCTTATGAGGAAAGGCTGAGGGACTTGAGGCTGTTTTCGTTAGAGAGAAGAAGGTTAAGAGGTGAATTAATTGCGGCATACAAGATGATCAGAGGATTGGATAGGGTGGACAGTGAGAGCCTTTTTCCTCGGATGGTGATGTCTAGCACGAGGGGACATAGCTTCAAATTGAAGGGAGATAGATATAAGACAGATGTCAAAGGTAGGTTCTTTACTCAGAGTGTAGTAAGGGTGTGGAATGCCCTGCCTGCAACAGTAGTGGACTCGCCAACACTAAGGGCATTCAAATGGTCATTGGATAGACATATGGATGATAAGGGAATAGTGCAGATGGGCTTTAGAGTGGTTTCATAGGTCGGCGCAACATCGAGGGCCGAAGGGCCTGTACTGCGCTGTAATGTTCTATGTTCTATGTTCTATGTTGAGTGTATATTCACATGCCATTGCACTTGTACTACCTCCACAGGTTTTAATTCCCAAAAGGGTTCTTTCATGGCTAAAAACTTTGCTTCGAATATATAAGTTCCTCTATAAACAGGTCTTCAGTGAAGCGTGAAAAGTGCGCTCAACAATGTCACTGAGAGCTTCCCGTGAAGGGAAAGAAAAATAATTGCAGCGTTTGCTCGTGGTGCCGTTTACAATATACCCAACTTGTAGGACTTACCAGCAATCAATGCCAAATTCTGTTTGGATAAGCTTGCAGCAATTAATCTTGCAGCATGAATGTGATGATAGATTATCAGCAGAAAATTCACAGGGAGTGGAAATGCAGCCAGATACTCTGTGACAGAAATGAACATTTCGCCTATGACTGATGACTGATTTGTGTATTCACAAGGCTCCCTCAAGGTGCTCTGAGCTGAGTTCATCTGACAGGCAGGAGGACATTGGTGGAGTCGAGCATAGGAAGAAAAACGTACATTTACGTCGCAATATTCCCAGCTCCAGCTCATAAAAGCTTCACAGCCAATGAACCACTTCTGAAGTGTGGCTACCATTTTAGCACAGCAGCCAATTTGCATACAGCGAGGCTCAATAAACAGCACTGTGACAGTAACCAATAACCGGTTTTAATGCTAGTTGCAGGATTTTTTAAAAATTCGTTGGCTAGGCCTATCCCTAATTGCCCTTGAAAGGTGGTGGTGAGCTGCCTTCTTGAACCGCTGCCGTCCACATGGTGTAGGTACATCCTCTATGCTATTCGGGAGGACTTTGACCCAGCGACAGTGAAGGAATGGTGTGTGGCTTGGAGGGGAACCTGCAGGCGGTGATGTTCCCATGTGTCTGCTGCCCCAGGTGGTAAAGGTCATGGGCTGGATTCTCCGCTCCACGATGCCGAAATCACGTTCGGCAACAGGGCGGAGAATCCGTTTTGACACCAATATAGGGAGTGGTGACGGTTTTTGTATTCTCCGCCCCCTGAAAAGTGGCGTACTCTCGGAGTACGCTACGCCAATTATCCATGGCCTGAGGCCATTGCCTGAGGCCTGCCCCACAATGCTCCATCCCCAACCGGCCGAGTTCCCAATGGCATGGGTTATGTGTGCTCACACTGTCCGGGAACCTCACGTGGCTGACACAGGGCTTGGGGCACTGTGGGGTGGGCGGTCCTTGGCACACGAATGACCGAAAGGGGGCACTACTTTTGGGGTCCGGGTCCACGGGCTGAGTCCGCCATGAAGCACGGCGCGGCTGCTGCAGGTCGCCACCGTGCGCATGTGCAGCCACGGAACCAGAAATGCTCAGGGCCGTTTCAGCAGCTAGGCTGCGAGCTCTACGTTCCCTTCCTCCTAGCGCCCAGCAAAATGGTGAATCGGTGACCATTTTGTGCCAGTTTTCCTGGTGTAAAAGACCACCGTTTTCACGCCGGCGTGGGGACTTAGTCTCCAAAACGGAGAATCCAGACTTGTGAGTTTGGAAGGAAGCAATATTGACCAAAGTGTCTGGGGATATCTCCCCTACTTTTTTTAAAATAGTTCCACGGGAGTTCACACTTCCACCCGCAAGTCTATGGAGGGCCTCAGATTCAGAACTGTCTGGCTCAAAATGCCAAACGTTACACAATTTGCAGTGGCCAATATAATAGACATTTTGGCCAGGATTCTCTGACCTGGCGTCGGGATGGAGAATCCCCAGGGGGACGCGGGAATCGCGCCCGGCCATCCCGACGCCGGCTTCCCCATTCTCCGCCGGCGATTCTCGGACGCCCGATGGATTCCCGCTGCGCCGGTCGGGGGCCGTTGACAGCGGCCCCCCCGGCGATTCTCCGGGCCCTGTTGGGCCGAGTGGCCGACGTGTTTGGCTGAGTCCCGCTGGCGTGGGTTACTCAGGAGCCACACGGCGGTATCTGGAAGTTGTGTGTGTGTGGGGTGGCCTGGTGGGGTGGGGGGGGGAGGGGGCCGGGGGGATCCGCCCCTGGAGGGGGCCCCACGGTGGTCTGGCCTGTGATCGGGGCCTACCAATCGGCGGGCGGGCTGGTTCCGTGGGGGCCTATTTTACTCTGTGCCAGGCTCCTGTAGGGCTCAGCCACATTGCCCGGGGGCTGGCACAGAGAAGGGAACCCCTGCGCATGCACGGAAATATGCCGGCCGTTCCGCGCATCCGCCGAATCACGCCGGCCGCTCGGTGCCGGCTGGAGCTGCGGGGACCACTCCAGCGCCAACCTCGCCCCCTAGGAAGGGGAGCATTCCCCATTATCGGGGCCCGTTGACACCGGAGTGGTTGGCGCCACTTTTCACGCCGGCGTGGGGTCGTAGCCCCATGATGGAAGAACCCTGCCCTTTGTGTTCAAAATGTTAAAGTATTGACGGAAAGTTCATAATGTACTGAAGCATGACTCATGGCTTATTCGGCATCATTCAAGTTGGATGGGGACCTCTAATTCAAAGTGTTTGGAACGGATCATTGTGTGTCTCAGAAGGGTAAAGTCACTCGGTTTAAACATTGCGGACATGAGATGGTGTTTTGGAAGCTGGAGGCCCTCCAAGTGAAATGCGCTTTACCTGAAGTTTCTTCCAGCACCGCCTATGTGGTGCCCTGTCCTGCCTCATTCCCAGCTTGCACCAGAGGCCTTTGATCTCATGCTGTCATGGCATCACTCAGCCCAGCAAGGTGATCTGATGCATTATTTGGTCGGCCCACGTACAGACAATACCTCTCACCAAAGGGCGTACACCCAGCTGCAAAGTGGTAGTGTTATTTAAAGGGCCAGGTCTTCACTCAGGAACGTACCTACACACCACTGAAGTAGCAGTGATTTGCATTGATCTCTCTTTCAGTATGTACCTGACTTCACTCTGTCTAACCTCCAAGTTGCACTAAGGTAACTTAGAATGACTTCTGATGTTGTAAACCACCTGACAGTACTGTGGAGTATTTTTGGAGGTGATGTCGTGAGTTGCTGTATTTGGTTGCATCCTCAGAGAGTGGGCCACAGCTAATGCCACCTGACAACACAAAGGTCACAATAGGGTTGCAGTTGCAGTGCCTCAGAATCTGCAGCTGTATAAAAAGATGGAGCAGAAGCTGCAGAGACATGAAGAGACTCTTCATGACGCAACTTGGGCAACACCCTCCTTCAGGCTGCCCCAGGGTAGACCTTATCTGAGCCCCCTGAAGAAAAACTAATCTGTGAACGCGCTCTCCATTTGAACTGGCACACAAAAGGTCCTCTTAACACCTAGGTCTGGATGGAATTCGCTCATGCTCATTGACTCACCACATTCAGATCCCAACAATATATTTGCAGTATATATATATGAGCTGTGAGAATCAGATGAAGCGACAGTGCTTTGTCATCGAGTACTGTACTGTTGTTTCCTCTCTTCTGCTTCAGCTCCTGTCAGCGTAGCCCTCTAACATCCATATTCTGTCACAATTTTGCTGACCCTGCTGAGATGGTAGCCCTGATAATGAAAAATTATAAATGGAAATAATCTAAAAATGCACATTGAAGATTTCAGTATCTCCTCGTGGTAACCTGTTCCGCTGTAGGATTGTCCCTGGGAAGAAAGATGTTGATGAAATATCTTGGAGACAAGTGGCCTTTGTAGTTTGCGTGGGTGATTACCTCGTGTTTTGTCATTCCCAGAGGTCACCAGGTACTCGCTTTTGTCGGTTCCCACCAGTTCATTCCATACAATATGCAATTCAATATTTCAGTCCCTTTTGTTCCATCCTTTCCTGTACTGACTCCCATTCCAAATCTTTGACCAAGGATGTGACACTGTGTATTTCCCAAATTTTTCATGGACCATCTAACTGGAACTTCACTTGCACAGCACGTTTGACATGCGCCAAATGAAATACTGCTGACGTTGTTGCGCCCGCAAAGGTGGCAGGCAGGTGGCACATTGCAAGTTCCGGCAACATTAAACAATATTGGTGGCCAATTCATCCGTTTCAGGAGTGGATGGGCATTGATAGAGGGAGAATTATCAATCAGGGCAGAAGGAGAACCTTCTGCTTTACTTCATATAGACTCATAGAATCATAAAATCCCTACCGTGCAGAGGAGGCCATTCGGCCTATCGAGTTTGCACCGACCCCCTGAAAGAGCACCTTACCCAGGCCCAAGCCCCCACCCTATCCCCATAACCCCACCTAACCTCTTGGACACGTAGGGACAATTTAGCATGGCCAATCCACGTAACCTGCACATCTTTGGACTTTGGGAGGAAACTGGAGCAACCGGAGGAAACCCACGCACACACAGGAAGAACGTGCAAACTCCACACAACCGTCACCCGAGGCCAGAATTGAAGTCAGGTGATGCACGATCAATTACAATTCAAGACGAGGTAGAAACATAACTGAAGGCTTTAACAGACTCGAACTGTTCCCCAGCAGCTTCGGTACAGAATGAGGGCTGCTGGGACGGCACCGTTTCTTATACCCCGCCTGTCAGGGCGGAGCTACATACCAAACAGCCAATGGTAAACTCCTAGGTTTAACCAATGGTCTTCAGCCTCTCGGGTACTGCAATACCTGATAATACCACATTCACCCCCTGTTTAAAAAAAGAGTCCGGTGGGGGTGGTGGCCAGTGGTTAAAATTGCATCTAACATGGTATGATCAGATATGGAGGTACATTGATTCGTCCTTACAGGGTTGTCGAGAATATTTACAAGCGTGGAAGATATATACATTCAGTGTTCATTTACAGTTACAGTTACAGTGATGCAATCAGTCGGTCGGGTGGCCTGGTCGTCCTCCTGGATCGTCTGAGCTTCGGTGGTGGTTCTGGTGGGGGTCCGGGCGTCGGCAACTCCGGGAGCGTGGCTTCGGCCTCCATGGCTGCTTCGTCACCCCTAGACAGCACTGGTGGGGCAAACGGTTGACACGAGAGGGGGGCGCCTGTTGGGGGCGTCGGTGGGTGGGAGCTCCTAGGCAGGAGCGGCGGGAGGACTGACCCTCCTGTGAGGTGCTGTGGAGAGGGGGGTGGGTGGGTGGAGGTAATGGTTCGGGTGCGTGTGGGGTTCCGGCAGGCGCCAGGTCCCGAAGGGAGACTGTATCTTGCCGGCCGTCAGGGAACGCCACGTAGGCGTACTGGGGGTTAGCATGCAGCAGGTGGACCCTCTCGACCAACGGGTCCGACTTGTGCGCCCGCACGTGCTTCTGAAGCAGGATGGGTCCGGGTGTTGCTAGGTCCCGGAGGAGGACTTCCTGGGGAAGACAAGGAGACGTTCATGAGGTGTCTGGTTGGTAGTTCTACAGAGCAGAGACCGGATGGCGTGGAGGGCCTCCAGGAGGACTTCTTGCCAGCGGGCGACTGGGAGATTCCTGGATCGTAGGGCCAGTAGAACGGTCTTCCAGACCGTTCCATTCTCCCTCTCGACCTGCCCATCTCCACGGGGGTTGTAACTGGTCGTCCTGCTTGAGGCAATGCCCCTGTTGAGCAGGAATTGACGCAGTTCGTCGCTCATAAAGGAGGACCCCCTATCACTGTGTATGTACGCGGGGAAACCGAACAGTGTAAAGATACCCTGGAGGGCCTTGATGACGGTGGTTGCGGTCATGTCTGGGCAGGGGATGGTGAATGGGAACCGAGAGTACTCGTCAATCACGTTCAGGAAGTACGTGTTGCGGTCGGTGAAGGGGAGGGGACCTTTGAAGTCCATGCTGAGGCGATCAAAGGGACGGGAAGCCTTTATCAGGTGCACCCGCTCTGGCCAGTAGAAGTGCGGTTTGCACTCCGTGCAGATTTGGCAGTCCCTGGTGACTGTCCTGACCTCCTCGATGGAGTAGGGCAGGTTGCGGGTCTTAACGAAGTGGAAAAAACGAGTGATCCCCCGGGTGGCAGAGGTCCTCGTGGAGGGCTCGGAGGCGGTCCACTTGTGCGGTGGCACATATGCCGCGGGACAGGGCATCAGGAGGCTCGTTTAGCTTCCCGGGACGATACAAGATCTCGTAGTTGTAGGTGGAGAGTTCTATCCTCCACCGCAAGGTCTTGTCGTTTTTTATCTTGCCCCGCTGTGCATTATCGAACATGAACGCCACCGACCATTGGTCAGTGAGGAGAGTGAATCTCCTACCGGCCAGGTAATGCCTCCAATGTCGCACAGCTTCTACTATGGCTTGTGCCTCTTTTTCGACTGAGGAATGGCAAATTTCGGAAGCATGGAGGGTACGGGAGAAGAAGGCCACGGGTCTGCCCGCTTGGTTGAGGGTGGCGGCCATTGCTACATCGGACGCATCGCTCTCGAACTGGAAGGCGAGGGACTCGTCGATGGCGCACACCGTGGCCTTTGCAATGTCTGCTTTGATGCGGCTGAAGGCCTGGCGGGCCTCCGTCAACAGGGGGAAGGTTGTGGACTGGATTAGGGGTCGGACTTTGTCTGCATAGTTAGCGACCCACTGGGCGTAATAACTGAAAAACCCGAGGCGGCGCTTCAGGGCCTTGGGGCAGTGAGAGAGGAGGAGCTCCATCAGGGAGCGCATGCGTTCAGGGTCGGGGCCTATAACTCCATTTCGCACTACGTAGCCGAGGATGGCTAGACGGTCGGTGCTAAATACTCATTTATCCTTATTATACGTTAAGTTAAGGATTTTCGCAGTCTGGAGAAATTTTCGGAGGTTGGTGTCGTGGTCCTGCTGGTCATGGCCGCAGATGGTGACGTTATCAAGATACGGGAACGTTGCGCGTAAACCGTACCGGTCAACCATTCGGTCCATTTCGTCTTGGAAGACTGAGACCCCGTTAGTGACACCAAAGGGAACCCTTAAAAATAGATAGAGCCGCGCATCTGCTTCGAAGGCAGTGTATTTGCGGTCACTAGTACGGAGGGGTAGCTGGTGGTAGGCGGACTTGAGATCCACCGTGGAGAAGACCTTGTATTGCACGATCCTGTTCACCAGGTCGGATATGCGGGGGAGAGGGTACGCGTCCAGCTGCGTAAACCTGTTGATGGTCTGACTGTAGTCAATGACCATCCTACGTTTCTCCCCGGTCTTTACCACCACTACTTGGGCTCTCCAGGGACTGTTGCTAGCTTTAATGACCCCTTCCCTCAGTAGCCTTTGGACCTCAGACCTGATGAGGCCTGTTTCTGCCCAGCACCAGTAGCGCCCGGTAGAACTCCTCCAATGATTCCCCGGGGCTTTGCCGTCTAGTTGCAAGCAGGTGACGTGCGAGACCTGATTTACAGGGCGGATATAATGTCCTTTTAACAGTTCGATCACAGCATCGAAGTCCTCCGCCTCCTCGATGAGGGTGTAGATCCCAGGGCTTACCCTTGAGTGCAGGAGAAGCAGTTTCTGTTCTCCTGAGGGGGTGCCTCCGGCCGTCTCGAGGTAGCCTTTAAAGCACGCCAGCCAGTGCTTAAATAGCGCTGCCGAGTTCTCCGCGTGGGGGATGAGTTGTAGACACTCCGGCTTGATTCGGAGATCCATCCTTTCAGCTTAAGTGTAGTCTATTAAATTGATGCACGATCAATTACAATTAAAGACGAGGAAGCAGAGAGCAGGGATACATGGGTGAGTATATGTTTCGAGTACCACAGGGATCAGTGGTGGGGTAAGTTCACAAGTTAATTGCTGGCATTTATTGTAAGGGGAATGGAGTAGAAAAGTGGAGAAGATGTGCTGCAGTTGTACAAAGTATGGCTGAAACCATGTCTGGAATACTGTGTACAGTTTTGGTCTCCTTACTAAAGAAAGGAAATAATAGAATCAGGAGCAGTTCAGAAAAGGTTCAGTCAACCGACTCCTGGGAGGAAAGGGTTGTCTTATGTGGAAAGGTTGAACAGCTTGGGCCTATAACGCATTGGAGTTCAGAAGAATGAGAGGTTATCTTATTCAAACATATAAGACCCTGAGGGGACTTGACAGGGTGGACATTGAAAGGACTTTTCCCCTTGTAGGGGAGTCTAAAACCAGATGACAAAGCCTTAATTGGGAGATTCTTAAACTGATATAGGGAAGAGTTTCTTCCCTCTCAGAAGGCAGTTAGTCTGAGGAATTCTCTTTCCCTGGAAAGCAGTGAGGGCCGGGTTGTTAAACCTGTTCAAGGCAGAGTTGGACAGATTTCTGATGGTCAAGGGGGTCAAGGGTTATGGGGGGCAGGCAGGAAAGAGGAATTGAGAACACAACCACGATCAGTCATGATCTGATTGAATAACCAAACAGGCTTGAGGGGCCAAATGGTGTACTCTGTTCTGAACTCTTATGTTCATCGCCCGGAGTGCAGAAGGAGACCATTTGGCCTGGGGTCTGCACCGAACCTCCGAAAGTGCACTTTACCTCGGCTGACACCCCCACCCTATCCCCATAAACCCTGCGGGCATTGATCATGGCCAATCCACCTCCCCTGCACATCTTTGGACATTAAGGGGAAATTTATCATGGCCAATCTCTCTAACCCGCACCTCTTTGAAGGTGTGAAGTTCTGCTAATATCAGGTAAATTAAAGAAAGCTGGAGACAACGTGTCTACGAGAACACAAATTAGACCCAAATCAAAGTCAAAAATAATGAGCTGGGGACACAATTTGATAATAATAAAACTATAGAAATGACAGGAATCAAAGGTAACACCACTTGCAAATCAAAGCATTTTTGAACATCACAAAGGAAATAATGTAATCAGAGATCTATGAGCTGAGGTCATGCTCAAAATGAATACTTAGTCGTGTTCGAAAAATTTAGATTAAAGGTTCCTTTTACAATCCAAGTGAAATAACAGTTGCTTTACAATAAAGTCATAAAAACTTAATAACTGTTAGAAAGATATATAAACCCTGAGAAAGAGGACGGTAGGCAGAGAAGTAGAGAAAGAGAGAAGCAGAGAAGGAACAAGAGAAACAAGCAGAGTCAGTTTACAGTCAGCTCAGTCATGGGAAAGGGACAGAGCAAAGCAGCCGAGCTAAAACAGCTGATACATCTTAGGAAGACCAGAATTGAAAGAGGAGGCAGAGTCAGCTCAGAGCCAGCTCTCACAGCTCGGTACATGGGAAAGATAGAGCCTAGCAACCGAGCAGAACAGCAAATACATCTGAGGAAGACCAAAAGCTAAGGAAAAGTGATTGTCAAGGTAGGCCTGAAGGTCCCTTCAACCAACTGGAGAATCCAGAAGCAAGATCTTTTTACTATTCTGTAAAGACAGCGATTGCATCTTTTAAAAGAAAAAATATAATAATAAAATAATATAAAAGTTTTAACCTGAAACAGTGGTTTACAAAGCCTACTTTACTTACTTAGCAACGCAGGACCCAGGATATCGATGCTACTAAGTGGTAAATAGGTAAAATTCTTCTGTGAAGGGATGGAATATACCGGGGGATAACTTGAAAACATAGTTTGACCTGAATAGCACCCACCTGTCTCCTTACTTGAGAAAGGACGTACTAGCACTGGAGGGTGTGCAGAGGAGATTCACCAGGTTAATCCCAGAGCTGAAGGGATTGGATTACGAGGAGAGGTTGAGTAGATTCGGACTGTACTCGTTGGAATTTAGAAGGATGAGGGGGGATCTTATAGAAACATATAAAATTATGAAGGGAATAGATAGGATAGATACGGGCAGGTTGTTTCCACTGGCAGGTGAAAGCAGAACTAGGGGGCATAGCCTCAAAATAAAGGGAAGTAGATTTAGGACTGAGTTTAGGAGGAACTTCTTCACCCAAAGGGTTGTGAATCTATGGAATTCCTTGCCCAGTGAAGCAGTTGAGGCTCCTTCGTTAAATGTTTTTAAGATAAAGATAGATAGTTTTTTGAAGAATAAAGGGATTAAGGGTTATGGTGTTCGGGCGGGAAAGTGGAGCTGAGTCCACAAAAGATCAGCCATGATCTCATTGAATGGCGGAGCAGGCTCGAGGGGCCAGATGGCCTACTCCTGCTCCTAGTTCTTATGTTCTTATTTCTTATGCACAGGAGTCAAGGAGTGAGAATCCCTGTTCACCATTTAGAATATCGACCCTTTTTGGTATAGGGGGAATTCTAAGAATAGTGGTGAGTTTTTAACTTCACACCTTTTCAAGTGCCTTCTAGAAATCCAAGTATAGTTCATTTGAGGGCTCCCATTTATCCACAATGCATATTAGTCCTTGTGAACATCGTAAGAAATAGAAGCAGGAGTAGGCCATTTGACCCCTCCAGCCTGCTCCACCATTCAATTAGATCGTGGCTCATCTGACTGTGACCTTAACTCCACATTCCTGCCTTTGTCCCCATAATCTTATCGTTAAAAAAATAAACCAATTAAGTCTTGATTGTATTCACTGACTCAGTCTCCATTGCGCTCTGTGGAGGAGAATTCCAAAGTCTAATAACCCTCTCTGCAAAACGAAAATCCTCTGAGAAATAAAATCATATCTGTCTTCAATGGAGATCCTTTATTTTTAAATGGCATCTCCGTCTCCCCAGTTTCCAATTCCCCCAAAAGAGAAAACAATCTTCCAGCATCTACCCTGTCAAGCCCCCTCAACATCTTATATGTTTCAATAAGATGACTACACATAATGAGTTATAGGCCCAATCCGTTCCATCTTTCCTCACAAGACAACCCTTTCATTCCAAGAATCTGTCGAGTGACCCTTCTTTCAATTGTTTACAATGGAAGAATATCCCTCCTGAAATAAGGATACAGCTACATCAAGACTTCTCTACTTTGATCCACGAAGCATTCACAAAGACAACAATCACCTTGAGTGTCGTAGGGTGAAGCACGTGGAGGCCAAGTGTAAACAGTGGCAGGAGAGGGCAGAATCCAGAGTGTCCAACCCACCCACCTCAAACCTGGGGCAGAGCAAGGATTGGATTATTCAGCCACCACAGAACCCACCTCCCGGGAGTGGAAGCAAGACATCCTCGACACTGACCAAGAAGAAGAAAACAAAGAACTTTTATCCTCCCTTTACAGGCTCTTTGTATCCTCCTCACAACTTTCCTTCCTTTCTATCTATGTGTTTGGCTACAATATGATCTGTCCCTGTTCTTATTTCATGGGTTGTGGGCGTCACTGGCAGATTGCCATTTATTGCCCATCCTAATTGCCCTTGAGCTGGCAGTGGTGAGTGGCCTTCTTAAACCGCTGTAGGCCACGTGGTATAGCTATACCCATGGTGCTGTTCACCCAAACCCACGACCACTACCATCTAGAAGGACAAGAGCAGCAGCTACCTGGGAAACCCATAACCTGGAGGTTCCCTTTCAAGTCACTCACCACCTTGACTTGGAAATATATCGTCGTTGCTTCACTGTCGCTGAGGCAAACTCCTGGAACTCCCTCTCTAACAGCATAGTGGGTGTACCAACACGTGAAGGACTCCAGCGGTTCAAGAAGGCTGCTCACCACCACTTCCTGAAGGGCAACGAGGAGTGGGCAGTAAATGCTGGCCTAACCAGCGATGCCGACATCCCGTAAATGAATTTTTAAAAATTACAGCTGATGCCGCACACTGGTGCCTGCAGAACCCCTCTCGTTACAGTTTGCCAATCAGAAAATGATCCATTCATCCCAACTCTCCGGTTTCAAATTGCTTAGCCAATCCTCTATCTGTGACAATATATCATTCCCTCCCCCAACACCCTCTGCTGCAATAGGTTTGTAACACTGTTTTCCGCCTGTGTCAGATAATCAGTTGCTCAAAGGTAAAACCTATTATAAAGCAGCCAACATTTGGCCCAGTGTCAATCTTTGTGTTACATGTAAAACTGCTGAAGCCAATGGAAATGTTTCAGGAAGTCCAATTGAATGGCAGAAGTGAGGGAACATTTACAGCTGGTTAGCATCACCAGACTACAAAGTGATTCGAACATGTGACTATCCTGGAGAACTGTACACAGAAGTAAAGTTGCCCTTTAACCTCACGCCCAATTGTGGCAGAAATATTCAATCGCCAAAAGGAGGTCAAAGGTCTTCAGTGATTAAACAAGTAAATAAACCCAACTACAAACAATAAACAGCATCGCTAAAAACATGCTTTGGATAAAGACAAACACATTTGCTTCTCAGGGTTATTTGCTTCAGGAACCTTTTTGTGTTAATTACGTTCGGCAAAGTTGACAAGTCAATCTCATTGAAAACAGGCACTGGTGGATGTTTTGGGAGATAATGTGACGGGATGGAAACAACCAAGTTCTGCAGAGCATAGGCAGCCTGTAATCCAAACAAGACATAAATAACAAGGCTTCACAGCACTTTGCCGTGATTTCAAGAAGCTGATTTAACTATTTCTTTCCTGATCCATTCAAAGGTGGCTCAAGGGAAGAGATCCTTTGACAACAGTCAAAGGTCAAGCAGCCGTAGGTATAGAAATTGCCGGAAAGACTGACCTCATAATTGCGATCGTATTCTCAGGACATCTCAGTATAAATTCACAGCCGGTGGACGACCATTGAAGTGCGGTCACAAGAAAGAAAAGGAAGAAAGAAAGAAATGAAGAGAAAGAAAGAAAGAAAGAGAAAGGGGCAGCATGGTAGCACCGTGGTTAGCACAGTTGCTTCACAGCTCCAGGGTCCCAGGTTCGATTCCAGTGTTATGGGCGAGGCGTTTTCAGAACCCCAAAATGTATCATGGAGTTCACCCAACCTCTCCCTTTAATGGATTTGGTGCTTTTCCGAGCACACGGCTTGTTCCCTAGGCGTGGGATTACAATTATGGACACGTGGGTTTTTAAACACAAAATACTGTTTATTCCATGAACTCAACTTAACATCTTAAATAAACATTGGATCTCTTAACACCCCTTACTTCAAAGATAACTCAGAAAATATTGGAACAGTAAATACTTCCTTAAAATGTTTCTTCAAACTTCCAAGAGACTTAACACCTTTAAACTGTATCACATCAGGTTAAAGGATATATATATATATTCTGTAGAATGGCAGAGACTGACGCAAACTGGCTTTCTACTTTTAAACTGCTCTCAGCAAAACCAGCCAGGCACATTTTAGCTGCTCTCAGCAAAACCAAACTGCAAAACTTGCAGCTCTCTGGAAACACACAGTCACTGCTTTTAAATTGAAACTAAAAACCTGCAAAACACAGACTGCAAAATGGCTGAACTTGAGCTGAGCTCCACCCACTCTCTGACATCACTGTTTTCTTAAAGGTACATTGCTTAAACAGCCATTTCTTAAAGGCACTCTTGCATGACACCAGGTTCCCAGGTTCGGTTCCCGGCTTGGGTCACTGTCTGTGTGGAGTCTGCACGTTCTCCCCGTGTCTGCGTGGGTTTCCTCCGGGTGCTCCGGTGTCCTCCCACAGTCCAAGGGTGTGCAGGTTAGGTGTATTGGCCATGATAAATTGCCCTTAGTGTCCAACATGTTGGGTTATTGGGTTACAGGGACAGGGTGGAGGCGTGGGCTTAAGTAGGGTGCTCTTTCCAAGTGCCAGTGCAGACTCGACGGGCCAAATGGCCTCCTTCTGCACTGTAAATTCGATGATTCTATGATGGAAGCAATGATAGAGAAGCACTCGGTATATGTGAAAATGAGGTGAAGCTGGAACACTGGGCTAAATGCAAGTTAGACAACAGAAGCATTATGCTGTTGACCAAGCTCACTAATCCCATGACCCACAGATCAGATCAAAGCTCCACCGTCCTGCCTCATTCCAGTGGTGATTTTTGATTGACAGTTACAAGAGGATTTGAATACAGGAGTAAAGGTGTCTTACTGCAACTATGTCAAGTCTTGGCGAGACCACACCTGGAATTGTGGGTGTAGTTTTGGTTTCCTTACCGAAGGAAAGATATACTGGCCATGGAGAGAGTGCAAAGTAATTTCACCAGACTAATTCCAGGGATGGAGGATTTCATTCAAACGTACAAAATTCTTGTAGGGCTTGACAGGGTAGAGACAGGCAGGATGTTTCCCCTGGCTGGGTGTGTCTATAACCAGGAGCCACAGTCTCAGAATAAGGGGCAGGCCAATTCATATGGAGACGAGGGGGAATTTCACTCAGCCGGTGGTGAGCCTTTGGAATTCTCTGTTCCATAGTGTGCGGAGTCTCCGTCATTGAGTAAGTTCAAGTCAGAGATTGAAAACATCAAGGGATATGGGGTTAGTGTCAGAAAATGGTGTGGATGTAGAAGATCAGAGATGGTTTTACTGGATGGTGGATTGGGCTCAAAGTGTTAAATGGCCTAATCCTTCTCCTATTCATTATGCTTTATTAAACAACTAACTGGAAACCCCACAAACATCCTCAGCATCTAGGATGGCAGATCTCAGCACATCAGTGTAAAAGACAAGGCTAAAAAATTTCCAAGGGCACACCTTTTTCAGTGTTTTCCAGTGTTGTAGATGTCCTGAAACAGCTTAGATATGGTTATGGTTAGTTCTGGAGGATATGTCCTCAGTACTACAGCTAGAATATTACCAGAGTCCAGAGCCTTTGCTGTATCCAGTGCGTTTAGTCATATCTTGATCCACATCATAAAGAATTTCCAAACATCTTCAGCCTGATGTGGCAAGCGGACTATTCACTTCCGCCTCCTCCTGACACCCCCAGCATCTTAGAGACCAGTCTTCAGCTGTTTCATGTGGGATCAAGATATGACTAAATGCACTGGAGACTGCAAAGGCTCCGGACGGGTAACCAGCAGAGTTCTACAAAACCTCCTCTGGGATATTGGGGCCACTGTTGATGAGGACATTCAATGAGGCAAGGGAGAGAGGGGAGCTTCTCCCAACGATGCCACAGGCCACGATCTCGTTGATTTTGAAGCGGTATAAGGATCCGGAGCTCTTTGGGTCCTACAGGCCACTATCCCTATTGAATGTGGATGCCAATCTGCTGGCCAAAAGTTTGTCCTCTAGGATTGAAGATTGTGTTCTGAACGTTATTGGGGAGGAGCAGATGGGGTTCGTTAAGGGAAGGCAGTTGGTGTCCAATGTAAGAAGGTTGCTAAATGCGATCATGATGCCCCCAGAAGGTAGGGAGGTGGAGGTAGTGGTCACAATGGACGCAGAGAAGGCTTTTGATTGCATAGAATGGGAATATTTGTGGGAGGTGCTGGGACGTTTAGATTTGGACGGGGCTTTATTGACTGGGTCATGCTGCTGTATCAGGCTCCTGTGGCAAGCGTACGGACGAATAGGACGACATCGGACTATTTTAGGCTAAACCAGGGCACGAGGCAGGGATGTCCCCTCTCCCCACTGTTGTTCGCGTTCGCCATAGAGCCGCTGGCAATTGCGCTGAAAGCCTCAAGGGACTGGAAGGGGTTGGTCCGGGGGGGGGGGGAGTGGAACACAGAGTCTCACTTTACGCACATGACCTGCTCCTGCCTGTGTCGGACCCTGTGGTGGTGGTGGTGGGGGGGGGGGGGGGGGGGGATTTGGGGGGGGGGGAGGGAGAAATCATGAGGATTCTGGGGGAATTTGGCCGGTTCTCGGGGTACAAACGAAATATGGAGACAAGCGAGATGTTTGTGATCCAGGCAAGGGGACAGGAAAGGCGACTGGGGGAACTGCCGTTTAAAGTGGGAGGGGGAAGTTTTAGATATCTAGGCATTCAAGTGACGCGGGAATGGGAACAGTTATACAAACTTAACTGGCGCTTCTGGTGGACCAAATGAAAGACGATTTTCGGAGGTGGGACGCGCTCCCGCTGACACTAGCTGGGAGGGTGCAGATGGTGAAGGTGACGGTCCTTCCGAGATTCCTGTTTGTGTTCCAGTGTCTCCCCATCTTTATTCCGCACTTCTTCTTTGAACGGGTTAATAAAGTTATCACAGGCTTTGTATGGGCGGGCAAGACCCCGCGAGTAAAAAAGGGGTGAGTGAGCAGAGTCGGGGAGTGGGCAGGCTGGCGCTGCCAAACTTCAGTAACTATTATTGGGGACCGAATAAAGCCATGATTAGAAAGTGGGTGGTGGGGGGAGGGTCGGCATGGGAGCATATGGAGGCGGCATCGTGCAAGGGCACCAGTTTGGGGGCATCGATAGTGGCACCTCTGCCGTTCCCGCCGGCACGGTACTCCACCAGCCCCGTGGTGGTGGCAGCCCTGAGAGTCTGGGGGCAATGAAGGAAGCATGTGGGAATGGAGGGAGCATCGGTCTAGTCCCCAATCTGTAATAACCACCGGTTTGCCCCGGGAAAGATGGACGGGGGGGTTCGGAGATGGCAGAGGGCAGGAATTGAGAGGATTGGGGATATGTTTATAGAAGGGAGCCTTCCTAGCTTGAGGGAGCTGGAGGAGAAATTCAGATTGGCGAGGGGAAACAAATTTAGGTACCTGCAGGTGCCGGACTTCCTACGTAGACAGGTCTCAACCTTCCCACTCCTACCAGCAAAGGGGATCCAGGATAGGGTAGTTTCCAGAGTGAGGGTGGGAGAAGGGAAGGTCTCCGACATCTATAAGGAGCTCATGGGGTCAGAGGACACGCAGACTGAGGAGCTGAAGCTCAAATGGGAGGAGGAGTTGGGAGGAGAGATAGAGGATGGTCTCTGGGTTCATGCGTTGAGTAGAATCAACGCGTCCACAACAGGTGCCAGGCTCAGCCTGATACATTTCAAGGTCGTTCACTGGGCTCACATGACATTGGCCCGGATGAGCAGGTTCTTTGGCGTAGAAGACATGTGTGCAAGGTGTGCGGGGGGGCCAGCAAAGCATGTCCATATGTTCTGGACGTGCCCAAAGCTCAGGGGATTCTGGCAGGGGTTTGCAGATGTCATGTCCACGGTGTGAAAAACAAGGGTGGCATCGATTCCAGATGTTGCGATTTTCGGGGCGTCGGAAGATCCGGAATCCAGGAGGAGAAAGAGGCAGACGTTCTGGCCTTTGCTTCCCTGGTAGCCCGGAGATGGATACTATTAGTTTGGAGGGACTCAAAGCCCCCGAAGTCGGAGACATGGCTGACTGACATGGCAGCTTTCTCTGTCTGGAGAAAATCAAGTTCGCCTTGAGAGGGTCACTGTTAGGGTTCACCCGGAGGTGGCAACCGTTCGTCGACTTCTTTGCAGAAAATTAATCATCAGCAGAAGGGGGGTGGTTAGTTTAGTTTAGAGTCGGGGGTTAATTAAGGTGGGACCTGCAAGGGAGGTAGCAGGCTTTTTTTGCACTATGTTTATAGACTTACGTATATTGTTTATTTTGTCGTTCTTGTAAAACCAAAACACACCTCAATAAAATGTTTATTAAAAAAAAAAAATCATCTCAGTGCCAGAACATCGTTGCTCGAGTTCCTCTGCAGAGGGTCCAAGGTTCAACCATCTTCTATCAGTTGCTCCAACCTCCAAATAGAATCAGAAGTGGGGATGTATTGGTAATTCCCTAGTGGTCAGTGCCTTTCACAGCACATCATATGGAGAAGCAATCCATTTTCAGATGCAGCGAGATCTGAGCCAACATTCAGCCTCGGGCTAATGAGTGGCAAGAAACATTCATGCCACATAGGACCCAGGCAGTTTGATGATCTCCGAAAAGAAAAATGTAACCACCTCTTCTCGCCATTAAATGCAATAGCAACCAAGAAAGCACAACAACGCCTATACATCCTCAGGAGATTAAGGAAATTCGGCATGTCCACATTGGCTCTTACTAATTTCTGTAGATGTACCACAGAAAGGATCCTCTCTGGCTGCATCACAGCCTGGTTTGGCAACTGCTTGGCCCAAGAGTGTAAGAAACTACAGAGAGTCGTGAACACAGCCCAGTCCATCACGTGAACCCGCCTCCCATCCATTGACTCTGTCTACACTTTCCGCTGCCTTGGGAAAGCGAGCAGCATAATCAAAGACCTCTCCCACCCAGGTTATTCTCTCTTCCAACCTTTTCCATCGGGCTGAAGATACAAGCATTTGAGAATAGTTCAAAAACAGCTTCTTCTCCGCTCTTACCAGGCTCCTGAATGGCCCTCAGATGGACTGAACTGATCTCTCTGTGCATCTTCTCTGCAGTTGTAGCACTGTACTCCGTATGCTTCACCCGATGTTGATGTATTTACATTGTGTATGTATCGTATGTTCCATGTTTTCATGTATGGACAGATCTGCGTGGACTGTACGCAAAACTATACTTTTCACTGTACCTCGGTACATGTGACACTAAATTTAAATCTAATTTAGGTATTGCTAAATCTCCACTAATCAACATTCTCAGGGTTACCATTGACCAGCCACTCAACTGGACCAGCCATATAAATACTGTGTCCCCAAGAACATTGGGCAGGATTCTCGGTCCCGCTGTACCAGATTTCTGGTGCACTACGCCCCGGGATTCTCCATCTCACCTGCCAGCCAATGGGGTTTCCCAATGGGAAATTCCCGGGCTGCCAGCGCAATGGAGAATCCCAACAATGGAAAATCCAGCCCAGTAAGTATAGATTCAACAATGCTCAAGAAGTCCCACACCATCCAGAAGAAACAATCGGCTTGACCAGCATCCCATTTAACATCATAAACATTCACTCCCTCCAACACCGACATGCAGAGGCAGCAGTGTGTACCATCTACAAGATGAACTGCAGCAACTCACCAGCATTCGTTCAACGATACCTTCCACACCTACGACATCAATCACCTGGAAGTGCAAGGGCAGCAGATGCATGGGAGCACCACCCCACCTGCATCTTCCTTCCAAGACAAACACGATCCTGACTTGGAAATACATCGTCATTCCTTCACTGTCACTTGGTTCAAATCATGAAACTCCCTTCCTAACAGCACTGTGGGTGTACCTACGCAAGTTCAAGAAGGCAACTCATTGTCACTTTCACAAGGTTAATGAGATGGGCCTTGATCAGTGATATTCACACCCTATGAATGAATTTTAAAAAAACTTTAATTAATATCGCATCTTCAGCGTGTCATAAAATGCTCCAGAAACAATGAAGCATATTGGAGAATGATCCCTCCTGTCATGTAGACAAATACAGTCAGTAATTTATTCATCATAAGATTGGTGGGCAGCACGGTAGCACCAGTCTAACCACCAAACCTGCGAAGCTAACTGCCCCTCCCCCCCTCTGTGTCCTCCCACCTACAATCAACAAGTTTTTAATGATTACTTTCCTGACAGTAAACATTTCACATCTGACACTTTTCAACCTTTAGAATGGAGCTTGTCCTTTCAAATAGGTTATTTTAGTGTTGTTAAGTAATCAATGGCTCTGGGTTGGTTCCACTTGTCAATGCAACAGCAGCAAAACTCAAAGGTTGCAACAACTTTACGAGGCATTAACACAATTGTAGATCTGTGCAGAAATCGAGGAGACATGAAGATGAATATTTAAACAGATTCATTCTCAACTCAAAACATGGGTGCAGTATCTCAGCCCGGAACTAATAGTACCCCCGGTATGTGTCTGGCATTGAAAGGGTTCGGTAACGAGCCCTCCTAGGAGGGTCTCCGCCCATTACCTTGGGAACGTGTACTTTACAAGCCCCACGGGGTGTTCAATGAATGATTCTCCATGGTCATCGTAGGGTTATCACATAATTTCCCCCACAAGTAGAAACCCTCCCCCTCACTCGCATGACGATGGGGCCTCCTTGGCGTCTTTGCACACGACCTTGAGTCCACCGTCAGCGGGGTCAGATTTGAGGCCGTGAAGCAAATGTGGGATCGTCGCTTTCAAGCTGAGGATCAAAGGGCCACCGATGGGGCTCTTCCTCAATGTTGATTTCCGGCTGCAGATCAATCATCTCAACCTCCATTTCTGAGCCCGAGTCTCTGTTCTCTTGGGGGATGACATCCAAAAAAAGACCCATTTATCCCGACTCTCTGTCTCCTGTCCGTCCAAGCTAATAAATTACTCCTACCCCATGTCATCTCATCTTGTGAATAACCTTCCGTGCGGCACCTTATTAAACGCCTTCCGGAAGTCCAGATATATTACATCTACAGGTTCCCCATTACCCACTTTGCTTGTTACATCTTCGAAGAACTCTAGCAAATTAGTCAAACACGAGGAGGAGGGTGGCACGGTGATTTGCACTGTCGCCTCACAGCTCCAGGGTCCCGGTTTCAATTCCATCCGCGGGTGACTGGCTGTGTGGAGTTTGCACTTTTTCCCTGTGCCTGCGTGGGTTTCTCCGGGTGCTCCAGTTTCCTCCCACAGTCCAAAGATGTGCAGATTAGATGGATTGGCCATGATAAATTGCCCCTTTAGTGTCCAAAAGCTTAGGCGGGGTTACGGAGATAGGGTGCAGACATGGGTTTAAGTAGGGTGCTCTTTCCAAGGGCCATGCAGACTCGATGGGCCGAATTGTCTCTTTCTGCACTGCAAATTCTATGATTTGCCCTTCATAAAACCATGCTGATTCTGATGGATAGCGTTTTAACTTTCCAAATGTCCTGATATTACTTCCTTGATAATGGATTCTAACAATTTCCCGACAATAAATGTTAAATTAACTGGTCTGTAATTTCCCACCTTCTTCCTCCCTTTTTGAATAAGTGCATTACGTTAGCATTTTTCCAATCCCCTGGAACCTTTAACATGTCCAGTGTATTTTGGAGTATTATAACCTATGGATCCATTATCTCCACTGTCACTTCCTTTAACACCCTAGGGTAAGCCATCAGGTCCGGGGAACTTTCCTGCCCTCAATCCCAATAGTGTGTTGAGTACCGTTTCAATGATGATGTTGATTGTTCTCAGGTCCACTATTTCTATTGCCTCTAAATTGCCCGTTCCTATAGGAATGGTCCTAGTATCCTCCACAATGAAAACTGAGGCAAACTATTGATTTACCATCTTTGCTATTTCTGTGTTCCCCACTATTAACTCTCCGGTTTCATCTCCCAAGAGACCAACATTCACTTTAGCGACTATCTTCCCTTTTATGTACTTACAGAAGATTTCGTTTTTTGATATTCAGTGCAAGTTTTCTTTCAAAATTTACCTTAGCCCTTTTTATTATTTGTATTGTTTGGCCCCTTGTTCCACAGTGTAACCAATCACTGTTTGTCGATGTACCATTTGTCAATGTTCTCTGTTAATTATTCTTGTTTCTACTATGGACGTACTGTGTCCGTTCCCTCGGCTGCAGAAAAATACTTTTCACTGTACCTCGGTACATGTGACAATAAATCAAATCAAATCAAATCGAATTGAGTATCTCCTTAAACAACTGCCACTTTTCATCGGCTATCTTAGCCGTTAGCTTTCCTGCTGCCCACTCTCCTTAGGCCAAATCGGTCCACATGCCTTAATTTGTTTAATTCCAGAACGCAAGTGTGGGACTGCACTTTCTCACCCCCAAACTGAATTTTAAATTCAACCATACTATGGTCATTACTCCCTCGAGGGTCCTTAACTATGCGGTGATTAATTAATCCCTCCTCATTACACAATACCAAATCGAGCATAGCCTGCTCCCTGGTTGATTCACCAGCATACTGTTGCAGGAAATTATCTCGAATGCATTCAATGAACTCTTCCTCCAGGCTACCCTTGCCAACTTGATTCTTCCAGTCTATGTGCATATTAAAACCACCCATGATTATTGCTGCACTTTTCTTGCAAACCCTCACTATTTCCTGGTTTTTACTGTGTCCCACTGCAGAACTTCTGTTGGAGAGCTATAGATTACTCCTGTCAAGAACTTTTTCCCTTTGCTTTTTCTTATTTCTACCCAGGCTGATTCCACATCTTGATCTCCAGTGCTTATGTCATTTCTCATTACAGCACTGATCTGTTTCGCCAGCAGCAGGGCTACGCCACCTCCCCTTCCTTTCAGTCGATCTTTCTGACATATATCTTATCGTTTGAACTTATGTAAGTACCAGCAGTCTTGTGGGATTGTAGTGCGCGAAGATGCGGGACGACAGCAGCTGTTGCTTCACTTTTGGGAATGCTCCGTCCAGTGGTTCCTGCCACGGCCAGTTTGGGTGGTGCTCCTTGATACCACGCGTGTTAAACTGTGGTCTTGATGTCAAGGGCAGTATCATTTTAAAGGAAAAGAAAGAGTCAGGCAAGCCAACAAAGATAAGCAGCCAAAGACACAACTGCCAATGGCGGAGGAAATAAAATCAGACAAGAGGAAGAGCCCTTAGATATCATAAAATCATAGAACCATAGAATCCCCAGAAGGAGGCCATACAGCCCATCAAGTCTACAATGACCCTCTGAAATAGCATCCCACCTAGGCTCACTCCCCCACCCTATCCAGGCTTGGGCTGACCAGTAGCAAGTTACATTCGCACCACACAAATACCAGGCAGTGACCGTCTCCTGCAAGAGACAATCTAACCATCGCCCCTTGACATTCAATGTCATTACCATCACTGAAACCACCACAATCAACATCCTGGGAGTTACCATTGATCAGGAAATGAACTGGACTAGCCATATTAATACTGCGGCTACCAGGGCAGGTCAAAGACTAGGAATCCTATGGCAATTAACGCACCACATTACCCCCCCCCCCCCCCCTCCACCCAGTTCTCCCCCAAAGACTGTCCATGTCACAAGTCAGGAGTGTAATGGAATGCTTTCCACTTGCCTGTATGAGCGCAGCTCCAACAACACTTAATAAGCGTGACACCATCCAGGAAAAGCAGCCCGCTTAATTGCTCCCCCTTCCACAAACATTCAATCTCTCCATCACCGACGAACAGTGGCAGTCATGTGTAACATCTACAAGATGCACTGCAAGAACTCGCCAAGGCTCCTAATGACGAATGTGATATAAAATAGTTACTTTAGAGATATTAGTTAATGTAATGTAGAAATAGGCCACTTTGATTCTGGTTAGTTCATAGGCAAAGGATTTCAGACCGCATGGAAACAGCAGGAAGAGGTGTGTCTACGAGAGTGATGCTGGATAATAGGGGCCGGAGGAAGGGATTGGAAGTGAGCCAATCAGAATAGATCAAACAGGTCAGGAGGGATATAGGATGACCTATGGGCGTCGAGTATGTGAAACTTGAAATGTTGAATCCCAGGTTTCTTTACCCGTCAGTCTGACCTCAATAAAAGTCGAGATGGATTTGCAGGTATAACATTAGTTATTTTATTTAGCTTGCAAGCTTTACTTAGTTCACAGCAATACAGATAACATCCTGCTCTCTGCACCTCCGGGACCAAGTGAGTATATGAGACAAAGGGCTCTGTACTGATACATTCAAATGGCATCAACTCACCAGTGTTGCCCACATCCCCTAAAAACAATTTTATTTTTAAAATTCCCATAGCCTACCGAACCTTTGGACACTAAGGGGCGATTTACCATGGCCGATCCACCTAACCTGCACATCTTTGGATTATGGGAAGAAACCGGAGCACCCGGAGGAAACCCACGCAGACACGGGGCGAAAGTACAAACTCAACGCAGACAGTCACCTTGGGCTGGAATTGAACCCAGGTGCCTGGCACTGTGAGGCAGCAGTGCTGACGACTGGGCCATCCTAGGTTTGCAGGCTGGAGGAAACTACAGAGCTAAGGAGGGCCAAGGTCATGAAGGGATTTAAAAATAGCAAAGAATTTGGAGCAGATGTTTAAAGGAAAGGTGGGGGCGGCACGGTGACGCAATGGCTAGCACTGCTGCCTCACGGCGCCGAGTACACAAGTTCGGTCCCAGCCCCGGTTCACTGTCTGTGTGGAATTAGCACATTCTCTCCGTGGGTCTCACTCCCACAGCCCAAAGATGTGCAGGGTAGGTGGATTGACCACACTAAATTGTCCCTTAATTTAAAAAATGAAAAGTGTAAGTTGGGATGAGCAGAGGTTTGGATCAGCTCAGGTTTAGCACAGGGGCTGGTTTAGCACAGGGCTAAATTGCTGGCTTTTAAAGCAGGCCAAGGCAGGCCAGCAGCACGGTTCAATTCCCGTACCAGCCTCCCCGAACAGGCGCCGGAATGTGGCAACTAGGGGCTTTTCACAGTAACTTCATTTGAAGCCTACTTGTGACAATAAGCAATTTTCATTTTGTTTATGGAGGATGTAAGGTGGAAGGTCTGGCAGGAGACTATTGGTGAAATCCAGAATAAGAAATCAAATAAGGCACGAGTTAAACTGAGTAACGGCTTAAAGTTGTCCATAAACTTTGTTGAAGGATTCAACCAACCTGGGATCCCAAAGGAGTGAATAAGGCAGAAACCAATGAGCAGCCTCGGTTGTGTTGACGTTGTGGCTCCATTGGTATCACTCTCCTCTCCGATGAGTCAGAGCACAGGAGGGAGATAGGGAACCTAGTGGAGTGGTGTAATGATAGTAATCTCTCTCTCAATATCAGCAAAACACAAGAGCTGGTCATTGACTTCAGGAAGCAAAATATCGTACATATCTCTGTCTGCATCAACGAGGCCGAGGTGGAGATGATTGGCAGCTTCAAATTCCTAGATGTGCACTGATGCACGATCAATGACCATGAAAGCGAGGTTGTAGTCCAACTGAAGGCTTTAATGAGCTAGATGTTTCCCCCAGCAGCTCAGGTACAGAAAGAAGCCGGGCGGAGCTTCCACACAGCTTGACCAATAGGAAACATACAATATCTACCAATGGTGTTCCAGCATTACCAGGTACCGTAATACCTCTACACAGACTACCACATCCACCCCTTGTTAAAAAAGAGTCCGGCGGAGGTGGTGGCTTGATATTACAACATGGTAACGTGGTAGAAATTATAGTTATGGAGGTACCGTAATACCTCCGTACAGCGTTTTGTAACTATTTACAGATTCACAATTAACTATATACACTTTAAAATGAAGCAATCAGTTGATCGGGGGCCCTGGTCATCCTCTGTGATCGTCGAAGCTTTGGTGGTGACGCCGGTGGAGGCTCGGGCGTCTGTGACTCCGAGCTCTGTGGCAGCTTCAACACCCCTAGACGGCATTGGTGGGGAAAATGGTTGAACTGGGAAGGGAGCATCTGGGGGGTGCGTTGGTGGGTGAGGGGGCCTAGACGGGGCCGGCGGAAGGACCGATCCTCCTGTAACGTGCACCGGTGGGAGAGAGGGTGGGACTGGTGGCTGGGGTGTGCGTGGGGATCCGGCGGGCGGCAGGTCTCGTAGGGAGTCCATATCTTGTCGGCCGTCGGGGTACACCACGTAGGCATACTGTGGGTTAGCGTGCAGAAGTTGGACCCTCTCGACCAACGGGTCCGACTTTTGCGCCCGCACGTGTTTTCAGAGCAGGATGGGTCCAGGAGCTGCCAGCCAGGTCGGGAGCGAGATCCCAGAGGAGGACTTCCTGGGGAAGACAGGAGGCGTTCGTGAGGTGTTTGGTTGGTCGTGGTACAAAGCAGTGACCGGATGGAGTGGAGGGCATCCGGGAGGACCTCCTGCCAGCGGGAGACTGGAAGATTCCTGGACCGTAGGGCCACTAGGACGGTCTTCCAGACCGTTCCGTTCTCCCTCTCTACCTGTCCGTTACCCCGGGGGTTGTAACTGGTCGTCCTGCTCGAGGCGATGCCCTTGCTGAGCAGGAATTGACGCAGTTCGTCGCTCATAAAGGAGGACCCCCTATCACTATGTATGTACGCGGGGAAACCGAACAGTGTAAAGATGCTATGGAGGGCCTTGATGACGGTGGTTGCGGTCATGTCGGGGCAGGGGATGGCGAATGAGAACCGGGAGTACTCGTCAATCACGTTCAGGAAGTACGTGTTGCAGTTGGTGGAGGGGAGGGGGCCTTTGAAGTCCATGCTGAGGTGTTCAAAGGGACGGGAAGCCTTTACCAGGTGCGCTTTATCTGGCCGGTAGAAGTGCGCTTTGCACTCCACGCAGATTTGACAATTCCTGGTGGCTGTCCTGACCTCCTCGATGGAGTAGGGCAGGTTGCGGGTCTTGATAAAGTGGAAGAAGCGAGTGTCCCCCGGGTGGCAGAGTCCTCGTGGAGGGCTCGGAGGTGGTCCACTTGTGCGTTGGCCCATGTGCCGCGGGACAGGGCATCAGGATGTCTCGTGCCCGTTGATTAGTACTGTTGTTGTAGCAGTTGAGAGTGTTCGAGGCCGGGACTGGTCCAGGGTCACCGAAGCTATCGCAGCAGTTGAGTGTTCTCTTCGGGCAGTGTGCGGTCAGTCGAGCTGGGGTCCTGGGAGTCCATCCAAGATGGCGGTTCCCATTGGTCGCACATGGCTGGGGGTGTACAAAATGGCGGCGCCCATCCATCGAACGTGGCATCCGCGGGACAAGATGGCGGCACCCGGGGTCCACACATGGCCCTGGAGGAGGAAGGTGGCGGCGCGCGCTGGCCGTGGAGAGGTTTGTGGTGGCGGTCCGCATTCGCCACCAGAGACCGCGGCGACCGCACAGGCCTGGCATACCACCACGGAGTGGCCCTTTTTACCGCATCCCTTGCAGGTGGATGCGTAGGCCGGGCAGCGCTGCTGGGGGTGCTTGGCCTGCCCGCAAAAGATGGCAGCGGGGCCCCCCCGTGTTGCCAGGCCGCCTTGCAGCACAAGCTTGTGGGGGAATGGGGATGTCTCGGGGTCGGCTGCGGAGGGGTTCCACGCTGCCCAGGGGGCTGCCACGCGGTCGGGAACGTAAGCACGGGCGATTCGGGAGGCCACATTCAGGGAGCCTGCAAGGGCCCATGCCTCCTTGAGGCCTAGGGTGTCTTTTTCCAGCAATCGCTGGCGGATTTGGGAGGACAGCATACCTGCCACGAAAGCGTCCTGGATCAAGAGTTCTGTGTGGTCGCTCACCGAAACATGCGGGCAGCTGCAGTTTCTCCCCAACACCAGGAGTGCACGGTAGAATTTTCCAGCGATTCCCCAGGGATTTGTCGCCTCGTTGCTAGCAGATGTCGTGTGTAGACCTGGTTTACCGGGCAAATATAATGTCCTTTTAGCAGCTCCATTGCTGCATCGAAGTCGTCTGCGTCCTCGATGAGGGTGTAAATTGCCGGGCTCACCCTCGAGTGCAGGGCTTACGTTTTCTGTTCTCCCGTGGGTGTGTTTTCGGCCGTTCCGAGATATCCTTTAAAACACGCCAGCCAGTGCTTGAAGGTTGCCGCTGAGTTCGTCGCATGGGGGCTGAGTTGCAGACACTCCGGCTTGATTCGGAGCTCCATCCTTTTAAATCTAGCTTATTAAATTGATGCACGATCAATGACCACTAAAGCGAGTTTGTAGTCCAACTGAAGGCTTTAATAAGCTAGATGTTTCCCCCAGCAGCTCAGGTACAGAAAGAAGGCTGCTGGGGCGGCACGGGCTCTTACACCCCACCTTGCAGGACGGAGCTACAATACAGCTTGACCAATAGGAAACATACAATATCTACCAATGGTGTTCCAGCATTACCAGGTACCGTAATACCTCTACACAGACTACCACATGCACATCACCAACAAACTGTCCTGGTCCACCCACGCCGACGCTACGACCAAGAAAGCACAATGGCGCCTATACTTTCTCAGGAAACAAAGGAAATTCGGCATGACAACATTGACTCTGACCAACTTTTATAGATGCACCATAGAAAGCATCCTATCTGTCTGCATCACAGCCTGGTATGGCAACTGCTCGGCCCAAGACTGTAAGAAACTACAGAGAGACTTGAACAACACCGAGTCCATCGCAAGAACCCGCCTCCCATCCATTGACTCTGTCTACACCTCCCGCTGCCTTGGGAAAGCAGGCAACATAATCAAAGACCCCTCCCACCTGGATTATTCATTCTTCCAGCTAATTCCATCAGGCAGGATCTACAAAAGTCTGAGAACACGCACTAACAGTTTCAAAAACAGCTTCTTCCCCGCTGACACCAGACTCATAATGTACCTCGGTACATGTGACATATACAGTGAATGGTAGAACCCTCAAGAGTATTGAAAGTCAGAGAGATCTAGATGTACAGGTCCACAGGTCACTGAAAAGGGCAACACAGGTGGAGAAGGTAGTCAAGAAGGCAAACGGCAGGCTTGCCTTCATTGGCCGGGCATTGCGTATAAGAATTGGCAAGTCATGTTGCAGCTGTATAGAACCTTAGTCAGGCCACACTTGGAGTACAGTGTTCAATTCTGGTCACCACACTACCAGAACGATGTGGAGGCTTTAGAGAGGGTGCAGAAAAGATTTACCAGGATGTTGCCTGGTATGGAGGACATAAGCTATGAGGAGCGTTTGAATAAACTTGGTTTATTCTCACTGGAACGACGGAGGTTGAGGGGCGACCTGATAGAGGTCTACAAAATTATGAGGGGCATAGACAGAGTGGATAGTCAGAGGCTTTTCCCCAGGGTAGAGGAGTCAATTACTAGGGGGCATAGGTTTAAGGTGCGAGAGGCAAGGTTTAGAGGAGATGTACGAGGCAAGTTTTTTACACAGAGGGTAGTGGGTGCCTGGAACTCGCTGCCGGAGGAGGTGGTGGAAGCAGGGACGATAGTGACATCTAAGGGGCATCTTGACAATTACATGAATTGGATGGGAACAGAGGGATACGGATCCAGGAAGTGTCGAAGATTTTAGTTTAGTCGGGCAGCATGGTCGGCACGGGCTTGGAGGGCCGAAGGGCCTGTTCCTGTGCTGTACTTTTCTTTGTTCTTTGTTCTATAAACGACCCTCTGATGGGCTGAACTGATTTCTTCACACATCTTCTCCACTGAGTTGTACTACCCTCCTGTATGCTTTACCTGATGCCAGTGTCTATGTATTTACATTGTGTATTTATGTATGACCTTTGTTTTATTTCATGTATGGAATGAAATGTCTGGACTGTACGCAGAACAATACATTTCACTGCGCCTCGGTACATGTGACAAAATCCAATCCAAATCACAAGGTTCCAGATACAACTCTCACTCCAGGACTTGAGCACTAAAATCAAGGCTGACACCCCAGTGCTGCACTGTTGGAAATGCTGCTAAGCCGTGGCCCTGTCTGCCCGCTCAGTTTGATATAAAGATTCCATGGGACTAATTCAAAGAAGAACAGGGGAGTTATCTTCAGTGTTATGTTACAACAGTGACTGCACACCAGAAGAATTAGGTGAAAAGTGTTTTGAGATGTTTGCTGCTCGTGAAATATGCATTGCATAAACGTAAGTCTCCCCCTTTCCAGTGGTAAAAATGTTTCTTTGTACATTGGAGACCAGCCAGTTTACTTTCATCTCAAACCTTTGTTCTATTTTCCAGAAGTGTCTGCACTCTGAAGTACCAGATGTTAAAGTGAAAGGAACTAGCTCAGTTTGGCTCGATAATGCGCCAGTTTGAATCAAATAATGAATCAATCAGGCTCCTCTCATCTCACAAGCACGCATGCACACACACACCAACACACACCAACACACACAAACACACAAACGCACACACATCCATATTTGGGATCATTTTCCAAATTTCAGAGTTACCTGCAACACCCAGATGTCCACTATCCTCATTATTTCAACTCTGGCTGTCCCATTGGGCTTGTCCATTCGCAATATTTAAAAGATTTATAGTTGCGAGAATACTGGAATGCAATGAAGGAGTCAGACCTCCGTGCCAATCATGCGCGATCTCGCGTCGGCCTTTCTGCGCCGGCTGGAGCTGCAGGGACCACTCCGGCGCTGACCTAGCACCCCAGGAAGGGGAGCATTCCTCAATATCGGAGACCTTTGAGGCCGGCATGGTTGGCGCCGCTTTTCACACCGGCGTCGGAACTTGGCCGTGGGATTGGAGAATCCCGGACAGAATCTTTATCAGTGTCACAAGTAGGCTTACATTAACACTGCAATGACGTTACAGTGAAAAGCCACCAGTCGCCACATTCCGGTGCCTGTTCGGGCACACTGAAGGAGAATTCAGAATGTCCAATTCACCTAACAAGCACGTCTTTCGGGACTTGTGGAGGGAAACAGGAGCACCCGGAGGAAACCCACGCAGACACGGGGCGAACGTGCAGACTCCGCACAGACAGTGCCCCAAGCCGTGAATCAGCCCGGGTCCCTGGTGCTGAGAAGCAACAGTGCTAACTACTGTGCTACGCGCCCACCCCCATCCCCGACTGCTTGCTATCCTCAAATCAAGGAGCACTCCCCACCAGAGACCTGTGCCCAGGCCAGCAGGATGCGGACAACTCAGCGTCTGATATCCACATGGAATCCTCAATACTTTCAGGGACATTATAGTCGGAATTGGACCACCACCAGGACTCCCTTGGTGTTCGACACAATAAGGGCAGTCCCTGACATGACACACATCCCGACCTGGCCCCACAATTGCAAGAGGCACAGCTATGGGCAAAACTGCACAGGAGACCCTCCTCTGCATTGGCTACCGGGGGACCTTCAGACTTTGGGGGGGGGGAGGGACGTAAGAACCCTCACGGGACCCATGGGGACACCCCAATTGTCTCCCGTGGGACCTCGTGGAATACCAGCTCCTCTGCTAGTGGATGGAGGTCCGTCCAGCTGGGGCAGGTGGAAATTGCCTTATAAAAGCTGGCCGAGCCAGGAACCAGCTCGAACGGTCATCCCATTTGGGACCTTGGAGTTGTAAGCTGTGTTGCAGCCTTCACCTTTGTTGTCAAATTAAACTTCCTTTGGATTACCTCCTGAGTTTTAATACCCATTGATGCACGATCAATGACCACTAAAGCGAGGTTGTAGTCCAACTGAAGGCTTTAATAAGCTAGATGTTTCCCCCAGCAGCTCAGGTACAGAATGAAGGCTGCTGGGGTGGCACGGGTTCCTATACCCCGCCTAGCAGGGCGGATCTATCATACATTCTAACCAATAGAAAACATACAGTTTCCACCAATGGTGCTTTAGCCTATCAGGTACCGTAATACCTATAATAACACACCCATATAATTAAAAGATGAACTTTTAATATCCTAGTTGAAGAACTGAAAGCAGCACAGTGGTTAGCATTGCTGCTTCACAGCACCAGGATCCCCGGTTCGATTCCCAACTTGGGTCACTGTTTGTGCGGAGTCTGCACGTTCTTCCCGTGTCTGCGTGGGTTTCCTCCGGATGCTCCGATTTCCTCCCACAAGTCCCGAAAGACATGCTGTTAGATGAATTGGACATTCTGAATTCTCCCTCAGTGTAACCAAACAGGCACCGGAATGTGGCGACTAGGGGCTTTTCACAGTAACTTAACTGCAGTGTTAATGTAAGCCTACTTGTGATAATAAAGATTATTATTATTATACAGGGTAAATAAACCTTTCACCAAATAAATATCAGAACAGCAACTACCCAGTTCATTGAATCAGTCCATCTGTAGCCTTTAAATTCTGTTGATGGATTGTTGTCAGAGAATACTGAAGGTTAACTTCAAGTTCCTCCTCTACTATTTATAGCAGAGAGATTAACATAATTATTTGAGTTACAAAAAGGAACGTAGGAATTTGAAAAGAGTTTGCTGAGCGTTCATGCACTGATAGACATGGGTCATTTGAAGGAGGGAGAAAATTAAAACTCTCTAAAACCCAATGCCGTAAAACTCTACCAGAAGGCACAGGCACCAGGTAAACACAGATATAACGAAGCCCATATCATTGAGCATATTTGAACTATCTTGAAGCAAAGCTTCCGATTTCAGACCTTGGGAAGACCTTTGAGATTATAGTTACCTCCTGAATGGGTACATCAAACCTGGCACATGTAAGAAATGCATAATGACTTATAATTGCACTGGGGGATTGCGAATAGAAACAGAAGATGTCTGCATGTTGGCTACCCTTTCAAGTTGTGCTTGCAGTGTACAATGCATCATGGGGTGGGTTGGCATGTCTGCTTTGTGAGAATGAATATTATAGAAAAATAAGGGAAGGGTAATATTATCAGAGAATCCCTACAGTGCAGAAGGAGGCCATTCGACCTGTCGAGTGCACACTGACCCTCCAAAAGAACTACCCAGGTCCACTCCCCCAACTACACCTCCCTATCCCAGTAACTAAGCTGCACACCCTTCGACACGAAAAAGAAATTTATCCTGGCCAATCCACCTAATCGGCACATCTTTGGACTGTGGGAGGAAACCGGAACACCCGGAGGAAATCCACGCACACACGGGGAGAACGTGCAGACTGCAGACTCCACACAGACAGTCACCCAAGGCTGGAATTGAACCGGGTCCCTGGAACGGTGAGGCAGCAGTGCTAATAACTGTGCCACCATGCCAACTGTTCAGTTCAGCTGCATCACACTGTCCTCTTCTGGCGAAGCCACATGTGAGGCCCTGGCTCACGGTGACCTCATCGGCTGTCCTAGGCGGCATTCTCTTGGCCGGTTCTGGTGGCTCTGACCACCATGTGTCCTCCATCCACACATCTGGCAATGTGGTCGACCCTCCGCTTCGCCCTTAAGGGAGGTATCCCGCAGGTCTCCAGTCGCTCCTGAGCATTGGGTCCGACTGCAGAATTGCGTCTTGGGTTGCCTCATGGGAGATGATGTTGCCATTCTGGCACTGCCCCGTGGCGTAGGGGGAGTCTGATGCGGAGGGCGGATCAAGTTGTGGACCCCATAGTCCATGGACCCCTGAAGCTCCTGTACTCCTTGTTCTGCATTTTTGTGGGACAGTGACATCTCAATGGCTCATTTCAAGCGGAACATGGGCTCTGCCAATAGCTTCCTCCATGTGGCCGATTTATTTATTGCACAAGCAAGCCTATCCCTCAACATCTTTGAGAGAACAGCCCAAACTCACAGTGCTTCACCAGCTGCCTATGGTGGGTCAAAAACTCCGTCGCCAACTCATCTGGAGGCTGCACAGCCTTGTTGAACCTATAACGTTGCATTATAATAGAACGTTATGGATCATAATATTCAACCACTACTGCAACCAACTCATTGACCGATTTGGAGTCTAGTGGATAAGTAAGACTCTTGACAATTCCAAATGTCAGGGGCCTGGAGGCTGTCAGGAGGATCACCTCTTCATGTTCTTCCCCTAAGATACCATTGGCCTGAAAGAAGCACTTCATACGTTCTGCGTATTGACCCCAATCTTCCAGGCCCACATCGTAGGCCTCTAGCTTACCAAACAGCAGCATCTTCAAACTTTATGTCCTCACGTTCCTGCACAGGAGTTGGCGGGGTGGCTGAGCATTTTAAAAAGTGAGTCCGGAGTCTCCTTTTTCCTCTTCACCAGTTTAATGATGAAGGAAGCCTGCAATAGGAAGGAAATGATTTATTTTACTTTTAATAATAATCTGCCCATGGCGGTAACCATCTACAATCACAGTCCCCATTGGGACAACTAACATGCCAGTCCTTGCTAAGTCCAAACGAGCCCCAGCTGGGTGGGCCTCTGCCCCCTACTGGGGAAGCTCGCACTCCACATGCCCCACAGGGAGATCAATAATGGTTCCCCCGTGGGCCTCGCAGGGGTTATGACAATATCTCTATTGCTTGATCCCTCACTTGGTTATCTAGCTTCCCTTACAAGGCATCAGTTCCTCCATGGGATAGCAGTCTCTTTGTGTAAGTGAATGGGTTTTGATTGAGTTAAATCAGTCTCTTCATCAGCTAGCACAGTGACTGTCCTATACGTATAGCCTCTCTAGTTGGAGATGGTTAAACTGCAGAGAAAATGAATTAGAGCAAAATAATAGTCTGGAACATTACGACGTTCTTCATCAATCATTCACCCAAAACAATGAGATTAATGAGGTCGATATGGCAAAGGCAGACTTTGTTCCTAATAAGCTGTGAACATGTGATGAGGAAAGAGATAAAATTGGCAAACCGCTGGCCAAGTTACATAATCGAAGAAAACATTATCAGAAACACATCATAATCGAATCCTTCCCAAAGACATTCCTAATGATCAACAGATGTATTTGCTTGGCTGCTGTTCTGTGTCAAGGGTTGTTCTTCACTGCACCACCCCTGCCCACCCCCCCCCCCCCCCAACTGGAAGCCAGGGGTGTTGGGGAATCTGATGGAGGAGGTAGGCAGCTGCAACTGGAAAAGAACTGGAAGCTATGCGTACTCACAAATGCTATTACTCAATGCAACTCTGGCAGCCTGCATATTGGCACTGAGAAGCAGCAGAGTTCTCTGATAGGTATTAGCATACTCCAACAAGAGTTGCTGCTCATGGCTTTGAAAAGGACACGCTAAGAATATGAGTGAAGGGAAGTGTGTCCCAAGAATGGCTTACTCTCATATAGAAAGAGCAAAGAGAGGTTCTTTCCTCCTTCACTGCACATACAGCAAAAACAGAAAGAAGAAACGCCACCAGGTCTCTAGGGACTTTCGAGAAACCGGGATGCTGAAAAATGTTTTGCCACTTTTTGTAGTGAAGCCCCTATTGTATTGTTGGAAATGCTCCAGCCAATTTTCACACAAGTCCCCACAAACGCCAATATGATAATGAGGATATAATCTGTTCGAGTGATGTAGATCGAGGGATAGATATTGGGCTAGACATCAGGGAGATCACCACATCTCTTTTTAGATAGTACCACGTCACATTTAAATCCATCTGAAAGAGTAGGAAGAGCTTCCGTTTAACACCCCATCTGAAGGACAGTGTCATGGTACCAGGAGGCTTCTTAAATAACAAAGCGGTTCATTGGAAACAACAATGAGTCATCACTATGTACAGGCACAGAGTATCTCATACATATCTTTACTCATTGACCCCCGGGTGCACACTACCCGGGCCCTTGCTCCCAGGGCGCCATGCTGTTCACCCATTGGTCGGAGTTCGCGAGCGCCACATGATAGCCCCTAAAAGCGGCCATGCTACCACATCCCTCCCCACTAAAGTCCCTCGGCACATATACAGGTTATTTACAGTTAACTAAGTATATTGGGGTCAGAAACACCATGGGGGTGGAATACAGGACAGGCCTTCACAAAGTCAATCTGTCAGGAGAATTCTTAGGCCTAGTCGAACAGTCTCAGTTCCATGACTGGCTCCTCCACCAGAGAGACAGTTTCTTCGTTAACAGCAGGAGGTTGCCTCAAGGTCTTGCCAGCTGTGCTGGGGGCGCCCCTCTCTCCGGTCCCCTCAGTAGCAGTGGGAGGTGTCTCCGCTGAACTCTTCCTCCTCCTCAGGGGTGTTGGTACTGCCCACGCAGTCATTGGGACTGTCGCCTCTCGTCTCCTTCTATGGGCTGCGCGTTTCCACACGTCTCCCCTCTAAGTCCACCAGGTACGAAACAGGAGTAGATTTTTGCCACAATTTTCCCCGGTATCCACAATGGTCGGGATGCAAAGTTCCTCACAGAAACTGGGTGGCCGGTTTTAAATCATCTGTTGTCTTTCACTGAATCATGACATCTCTCTTTTGGAGGCTTCTCGTCCCTCCATCCTCCCTGCCAAATTGGGGAAAAGGAGGTCTAATCGTGTACAAAGCCGACGGCCATTGAGGGGGGAGCCACCCGCGCTAGCTAACTAAAGTCGGCTAGTGAACGGAGGTGATGTGAGAGGTGGGCTGCGGACATTGGAGCCTGGTTAGCAGGTTTCGATGGGCCTACGAGGCGAGCGAGGGGGGTGGGGGAAGGGATCGATGCTGGGAGACGTTTTTTCGAGAGGAAATGTAGGGGGGGATTCTGGGAGGGGGTGAAGGGGTTCTTGTTAATAACGGATAGGGGTGGGTCAGGCTCATGGGGCAGGGCCCGGTGGTATGATGATGGTGGATAAGATGGGGGGGGGGGGGGTGAGAGACCCCCAGTTAGGATAGTCGTGTGGAACGTGAGAGGGTTTAGGAGGTCCAGTCAAGAGGTCAAGGGTGCTTGCGCATCTTAAAAGTTTGAAAGCCGATGTAGCAATGCTGTAGGAGTCTCACTTTAGGGTGAAGGACCAGGTGAGACTTAAAAAGGGCTGGGTTAGTCAGGTGTTTCACTCTGGATTTGACAGAAGGGCTCGAGGGGTAGCGGTAATGGTCAGCAAAAGAGTACGTTTCCAGATGAAGAATGTGGTTGCAGATCAGGGGGGTAGATATGTGATTGTGACAGGGGCACTGGAGGGGAGGTTAGTGGCGCTGGTAAGTGCATACGGTCCCAATTGGGACGATGTGGGATTGGCGAAGAAGGTGTTTGGGGCCATCCCCGACTTGGACGCACACGAACTGATAGTGGGGGGGGGACTGGAACTTGGTGCAGGAGCCAAGTTTGGACAGGTCACGGCCGAACTCGCTGGTCCCATCAGGGGGGGGCGAAGGCGTTGGCTGGGCTAATGGTGGAAATGGGAGGGGTGGACCCTTGGAGGTTTCTGCACCCGAGGGAGCGGGAATACTAGTTTTTCTCAGCAGTCCATAAGTTATACTCGCAGATTGACTTTTTTGTGGTGGGGAAGGCTTTGCTGGCTGGGGTTATGGGGTCGGAATACTCGGCAATTGCAGTATCAGATCATGCTCCGTATTGGGTGGATATGCTACTGGAGAAGGGGGTAGTGCAGAGGCCGGGGTGGAAATTAGATGTGGGACTGTTGGGAGACCGAGGGTTCTGTGACAAAATTGAAAAGGTAATTGAGGGATATGTAGGTTTCAACTGTACGGGTGAGGTGTCGAAGGTGTCTGAGAGGTTCTAAAGGCAGTGGTGAGGGGTGAGGTGATCTTGTTGAAGGCCAGGGTGGAAAAAGAGGAGAGGTTGGAGCGGCAGAGGGTAATAGATGAGATATTAGAGGTAGATAGGAGTTATGCAGAAGATGGGGACCCAGCGAAGTTGGAAAAGAGGAAGGAACTACAGATGAGCTTTGACCGACTATCTACAAGGAAGACGGTGCGCCAACTGAGGCGAGCAAGGGGTGCAGTTTACGAGCATGGAGATAAGGCAGGTCAGCTTCGGAGGGAGGCAGCGCTAAGGGAAATTGTTCAGGTGAGGGATAGGGCAGGGAAGTTGGTGGTGGCTCCAGATTGGATTAACAAGGTCTTTGAGGAATTTGAGAGGTTGTACAGGTCAGAGCCACCTGGGGGAGACTGGGAGATGCAGGAATTTCTAGGTGGGTTGGAGTACCCGAGGTTAGGGGAGGGGGACAGGACAACATTAGAAGGGGCGATAGTGAAGCAGGAGATAGATGCGATTGGGAGGATGCAGTCGGGGAAGGCGGCAGGGTCGGATGGGTTTCCGGTGGAATATTTTAGAAATTCAAGGGTAAGCTGGCACCCTTGGTGGGGATGTTTGAAGAGGCGATAGGGACGGGTGTGTTGCCACAAACTTTGGGGCAGGCATCGATTTCCCTGGTGCTTAAAAAAAATAAGGATCCGACGGAGTGTGGGTCGTATAGGCCCATATCACTTTTAAACATGGACTCAAAAATATTGGCGAAGGTACTGGTGGGTAGGCTGAAGAGTGCCTCCCGAAGGTGATAGGTGAAGATCAGATGGGGTTCGCGAGAGGGAGGCAGCTCTTTTCAAACGTTTAAAGGGTATTGAGTCGTTATGGCACCGGCGGAGGGGAAGGAAACAGATGTGGTTGTGGTATTGGATGCTGAGAAGGCATTTGACCGGGTAGAATGGAGGTACTTGGTGGCAGTTCTGGAGCGGTTTGGGATTGGACCAAGATTTGTGGACTGAGTAAAGCTGTTATATAAGGAGCCGAGGGCGAGTGTCCGCACAAACAACATCAGCTCGAGATACTTTTCTCTCCACCGTGGGACTAGGCAGGGATGTCCTTCCTGCTGTTGGCACTCGCGATTGAGCCGTTGGTCATCGCATTAAGACGTTCGGGGGCATGGAAAGGGATAGTGTGGGGGGGGGGGGTAGAGCATCGGGTATCCTTATATGCCGATGACTTGCTGTTATTCGTGTCGGAACCGAGTGGGTCAATAGGGGGAATATTGGAGCTGCTTCGGGTGTTTGGGTCTGTCCCCGGGTACAAACTAAATCTAGACAAGAGTGAGTATTTTGTGGTGTCTCGGGCGGGGGTGGGGACAGGAGTGGGGGGGCTGCCATTCCGTAGGGCTAGGACTCACTTTATATACTGGGGGTGCAGGTTGCCCGGGAGTGAGGGGGCGGGGGGTGCTCCGCAAGTACAACATTTCTAGTTTGGTGGGGAGAGTGAAAGCCGATCTGGCAAGGTGGGATGGTCTCCCTCTGTCACTGGAGGGTCGGGTACAGACGGTTAAAATGAAGGTGTTGCTGCGATTTCTGTTTATTTTTCAATGCCTGCCGATTTTCCTGCCAAATGAATTTTTCAGAGAGATTGAAGGAATGATTACTTTGTTCATATGGGGAGGGAAGGTAGCCAGAGTTAGAAAGGTGCTGCTACAGAGGGGAAGGCAGGCAGGGGGGTTTGGGTCTTCCGAACCTGATGAATTATTACTGGGCAGCGAATGTGGAGAAGGTGCGGAGCTGGGTCAGAGGGGTTGATTCCCAGTGGGTCAGAATGGAGGAGAGTTTGTGCAGAGTGTCGGGATTGAAAGCACTAGCAACAGCGCCGCTCCCGATGGCCCCAGGGAAATACTCAGGGAGTCCGGTAATAATAGCTTCATTGAGAATTTGGAGACAGTTTTGCCGACACTTCGGGTTGGCGGCAGGGTCAAGGGAAGTGCCGATTCGGGGGAACCCCAGATTTGAGCCAGGGAAGCGGGATGGAAATTTTCGGAAATGGGAGAAGAAGGGGATTAAGACACTGAAAGACTTGTTTCTTGGGGGTCGGTTTGCAGGATTGAAGGAGCTGGAAGCGAAGTATGGGCTGGAGCAGGGGGAAATGTTTACATACATGCCGGTTCGTGATTTTGCCAGAAGCAGATACAGAGCTTCCCGGCGGAGCTGTCCTCCACATTGCTGGAGGAGGTGCTGACGACAAGGGGACTGGAGAAGGGGGTAGTGTTGGCGGTTTACGGAGCTATTTTGGAAGAGGAGAAGGCACCACTGGAAGGGATCAAAGCAAAGTGGGAGGAAGAGTTGGGATAGGATATGGAGGAGGGGTTCTGGTGTGAGGTGCTCCGGAGAGTGAACGCCTCCACCTTGTGCGCGAGGTTGGGATTGATACAGCTGAAGGTATACAGAGCACACGTCACGAGGGCGAGGATGAGCCGATTCTTTGAAGCGGTAGAAGATGTGTGTGAACGTTGCGGGGGGGGGGGGCCACGTTAATCACGTTCACATGTTTTGGTTCTGTCCAAAGCTGGAGGATTACTGGAAGGAGGCTTTTAGGGTAATCTCTAAAGTGGTGCACGTGAAACTGGACCCAGGCCCCCGGGAGGCCATGGGCGGGATTCTCCACTCCCGCTCCGAGATGGCCGCGCCGTCGTGAACGCCGTCGAGGTTCACGATGGCGCGAAACGGCCCCGATCCCGACCGATTCAGGCCCTGACAATGGGTTAGGATCGGGGCCGCGGCATCTACACGCGCCAGGCCTTGTCGCCGCGTAAAGGCGGTGCCGCATAGATGACGCAGCCGGCACCGCATAACTGGCGTCATCCGTGCATGCGTGGTTGCCGTCCTCTCTAAGTCCGCCCCGCAAGAAGATGGCGGACGGATCTTGCGGGGCCGCGGAAGGAAGGAGGTCCTCCTCCAGAGAGGACGGCCCGACGATCGGTGGGCACCGATCGCGGGCCATGCCACATTTAAGGTACCCCCCGGTGCAGGATACCTCCTCTCCCCCCCCCCGCAGGCCGCGCCCCCAGCGTTCACGGACCGTTCACGACGGCAGCGACCAGGTGTGGACGGCGCCGGGGGGAACCCGCCGTTTTGGCCTGGCCGCTCGGCCCATCCGGGCCTGAGAATAGCGGGGGTGCCGGAGAATCGCCATTTTGGGTGTCTCCGGCGATTCTCCGGCCTGCGGCCCGCGGAACTCAACGGGGCCGTTCCCGCCGCTTGGGAGAATTGCGGGAGGGCGTCGGACCGGCGTCCTGGGAAATTCTGGCGGCCCAGGCGATTCTCCCAACCGGCGCAGGAGTGGAGAATCTCGCCCAATATTCGGGGTGTCTGACCAGCCGAGGTTGGAAACGAGTGTGGAGGCAGGTGTTGTAGCCTTCGCCTCGTTGATCGCCCAAAGGCGGATCCTGATGGGTTGAAGAGCAACCTCTCCATCCTGTGCCCTGGCATGGCGGGGGGACCTGTTGGAATTCTTGACTCTTGAAGAACTGAAGGGAAGGACGGAGGGGTTCTACAAGTCATGGGCATTATTCATTATGCACTTTCAAGAACTAGATAACATCGAACATTAGTTAGGGTGGTTGGTTGAGAGGTTTGGGAGGAGGGGGGTTGTGTGTGTTAATGGTGACTATGCGTGATTCCTGATTCCTTTTTGTCATTTGTTTATTTAAACATGTGGGCTAATGTTTGGGGTTTGGTGGGAGGATGGGATCATTGTTATTGATATGGGGATTGACATATTCGTTACTGATTATTGTTTATTGTTGGTGGGTGTAAATTTTGGAGAAAATGTGAAAAAGGAGGGTGATAAAAATATTTTTAAAAAACAAAATGAATTATTATCACTATCGTACTGATTACATTTTTAGAACATGTTGCTAACTATAAAGTAATTATGAATTCAAATCAGATTAATTTGCCAGCTATATGTGATGATTTCCCATCTGGCTAACTGCCAACCACCTGCAACGTGACAAGGAAAATTGGATCGGATAATGTTTTGGGATTCCCTGGGTTTTGGGTTTGGTTGGAAATGACAATCAAAATTTCACCACTCCATCAAGTGGCCAAATTCAGCAACTGCATAATGCCTCGGAGAACACTCTCCAACTATACCGAGCTTTCTTTGCCAGAATAGATTTCTTCCCCTGCCCCCCATAAATACAACATACGGCAGCAGAAACAACACATTCACAAATGCAAAAAATGGCAAATGCTGGAAGTTCAAAACAGGAACAGAAAATCCTGGAGACACTGAGCAGGTCAGGCCGTATCTGTGGAGAGGAAAAACAAAGTTCATGTTTGTGGTCAATGACCTGTCATTAGAATTGGGAGCAGTTAGAGATGTCCTTCATCGTCACCGAGGCAACATCCTGGATCTTTCTCCCTCGCAACGTGAACTGCAGTGGGTGAAGGTGAAGGGCGAAGAACGCTGGCCTTGCTAATCTGGCTTTGACCTTGAGAATTAATGTAGAAGAACCGACAGGCATTTGAAAAATGGGCAGAATTCTGATGATCCTGTGGACTACATTGGAATCTGTTCATAAACCCTCACAGTTTTCTGTCTCAACCCTCTCTATTTCCCTCAAACTAAGAACTTGATTTTACACTGGTAGTTTCATTCTGACTGCAGGGTTATACAATGCACAATGTCAACAGGATGTATCCTATCTAGCCTGACATTTTGTAATGTGTGAAGTGGGCAAAGATCCAACCAGGTGGGTCTACACACAACTTTCCTTCCATTCTGCACCAACCCCACTGCCATTCTGTAAGGCAAAGAAAATGTTGCAGTTTCCACAAAGTGGCTCTCGTGAGGGTATCAAGCAATGTACATGAGCGATTGGAGAGGTATGCCAAGCGGACGTTTATGTCTCGGGCCTCAGCAGCAGCTGGGACAGGCGTACTAAATGTGTGGAAGTCACGAATGGAGCACTTACGAGGCAGCTTCCCACTGGCACTCGGGCTGCATGTTTGTAAAGGGGTTAGGCATTCATTAAGATGACACTCACTCATTCTGTCTGCTTGCAGGACTAAAAAAAATGCACATCAGGCAGCACTCGAAGACACGTGGCCGTGGAAGAGGCTGCCAGAGAGCAGAGCAGAGGGTCTGCTTTGGTTGGCAAGGCTTTTGAGTGTCAACCCAACAGAGTGAGAATGTGGGATCACTTTAAGAAATTATAAGTGGAGAGTCACTGAAGGAAGTAATGTCACATCTCGCATGACTCAATAATTGTGGGTGCAGACCGACAGAGAAGGAGGTGCGTAAATCTGCTCTTTTACTTATGGTGGGTATACATGTTTCAGTTCAGGTTACAACACATAACCCATGTATTTGTTGTTTATTGTCTGAATTCCTGTGACTTTAACAGTAGTCTCACATTGAAGGAGCAAATAATGTAACAGATATATCCAACCTAGTATTAAGGTGCCATCACAAACCGATAGGGAGGAAGGGTGCCAGCCAGCTAACTCGGGGATTAACTTGCAGATTGTAATCTCAGGGTTCTTCAAGGGTTCTTCATCCTCTCAGCCAGTGATCCTAGTAGGTGAGGCCAAGGAGGGTATCACTGCAACTGCACAGGAGAGCCTCAGCAGGCTGGGGACCTCTAGACTTCGAATCGATCACCTGAGGATGCTGACAAGGTCATCTCGGAGAATGGAGGTACAGCAGCCAACAGGCTGAGTCCACCTCAGCTACTGGTGTCGAGGTTGCACCAAGGCGTTGTGGTGGAAAACGTAAACAATTCTAATGGCACAATGGTGGCACCGGTGTCTATAATAATCTCCACTAGCCTGGATGAGTGTACATCCAGGACAAAATAGCCTGCTTGATTGGCACACCTTCCACAAGATGCTCTGCAGGAGCTGACCAAGGCTTCTTAGGCGGCACCTTCCAAACCCACGACCGCGATCATCTAGAAGGCCAAGGGCAACAGATACATGAGATGCCAGCACCTGAAACTTTCCCTGTCATTAAAAACCCATCTTTTTCACTAATGCCCCTTTAAGGAAGGAAATCCGGTCTGGCCTCCGTGTAACTCCAGATCCACAGCAATGTGGTTGAAATGGCCGAGCAAGTCACTCAGTTCTAGGACAATTAATGATGGGCAATAAATGCTGGCCCAGCCAGCACCGCCCACACCCTACGAATGAATAAAAAGAAACATAATTTGCAGGTGCATGCATGGCGTTCCGAACAAAGGGCGGGTTCTCTGATCCTGATGCTAAGTGTTGACGTCGCATTTCCTGACAGCGTCAACACGGCCTCAGGATCAGTAATTATGGCCCCTACAGGGGGCCAGCACGGCACTGGAGCGATCCACTCCGTTCCAGCTGCCGATCCCGGAGTCAACTGGGCGCCGCGGGGTCCGCGCATGCGCAGTGGCACCGGCGCCAACACGCGCATGCACAGTGGCTCCCTTCTCCGCGCCAGCCCCGACGCAACATGGCGCAGGGCTACAGGGGCCAGCGTGGAAGAAAGGAGACCACCAGCCCGAGAGGCCAGCCCACTGATTGGTGGGCCTCGGTCGCAGACAAGGCCACAGTGGAGGCCCCCCCCCCCCCCCCCCACAGGTCGCCCCTGGACCTTTCAACGTTGAGATCCCGCCGGGTAAGACCAGGTTAGAACGGCGCCGGCGGGACTCGGGTTTTTTGTTACGGCCACTCGGCCCAGCCCGGCCGAAAATCGCCAGGGGGGCCCCGTAGAGCGGCCCCCGAGGCGCCACGCCGACCACGCCAAAAGTGGAGAATCGCGTCCCGGCGTCGTGACGGTCGCGGCGAATCTCCGGCCCAGCCCCGGGACTGAGAAATCCCGCCCAAATTCTTTCATGATTTTGGGGCTTGTGTGACGGAAGCATGTGCAGACAAGTCAGACATGTGTGTGGCTTTGATGGCCTCCTGCACAACTATATTTCCCCGTCTGCCTCATTTCCCACCCCAGGGAACAGATGAATTGTCAGGATTTGAAAATGAAATAGGGGCTAATGTTGGACTGAAAGTGTTACAGTGTTTCAGAAGGCAGCTCACCCCCACCTTCTCAAGGACGATACATGCTCGCCTACTCACCGACGACCATGTCCCATGAATAAGTAAAAAATAAATGTCTGAAGAAGAAACTAAACAGTCTCACGTCAACAAATGAGGTGATTCGAATTTTTGGAAATATTCTGGAGAGATGGGTTCGATAGTCTTTGCGTTCCTCAAATTTTTGCTCGGAAATTGCTAACACAGCACTGGGAGTAAGCCTTTCATATCCTCAAACCTGTTCACTAGTCAATAAAATATATAGTTCCATGGGATGTGGGTGCTGCGGTTAGACTAGCATTTGCTGCCAATCCCTAATTGCCCTTGAGAACAATTCAGAGCCAACCCACAAATAAAAACAGAAAATGCTGGCTAAACTCAGCAAGCCTGGCAACATCTCTGGAGAGAGAGACAGAGTTAAGGTTTCGAGTCTTCTACACGATTCTAAGATGAGCCAGACAGTCAAAACCCCCGTTTCCCTCTCCACAGATGCTGCCAGGCCTGCTGAGCTTGTCCAGCATTTTCTGCTTTCATTTCAGGTTTCCAGCACCCTTTCTTTTATAAGAGTCAACCATGTTGTCAGGGGTCTGGAGTAGGCTGGACTGGGTAGATCTATTTCGCTGAAGGGCATTAGCCCCTGGTTTTTATGACACTCAATGATAATTTCATGGTCACCATTTCTGAGACTAGATTTATTCATTTAATTTAAATTCCACTAGCTGTCAGGGGTGGGGGTTGAACCCACATCCCAGAGCATTAGGCTGGGCCTTTGGATGACTAGTCCATTGACATCAGTAATAACCACCATCTCCCCTCCACCCCTTCTGAGGCTGATTCTGCACTCCGAGTGGAACTTAAACCAGGCTGCATGTGGTAACAGCATAAGATTGGATAACTTCCTCGGCCAATTGTGCATGGTGACCACAATTGCTCAAAGTGACTGGTGTTAATTTTGCTCGCACTATTTGTCTCACATAATTCGTTCACTATGTTTTACTGGAAAAACAATCCTGCTGGGCTCGGAAGGTTCTGTTTCACTGCAGTTTCAGTAGTGAAACCTCCTCTTTGAGTTAAATCCGGTCGTCACTCTCTGGCTCCAATTCACTGGCTGGTACACGGGTGTCAATATTCACGACATTGAACAAAACCTAACAAACGCAAGAAACCTGGAAGAGGGAAGTTCTAACACCTGGGTCGCAGAATACATCAACCACTCGGCTTCAGTCTCTGGGCCTCATTATAGTTATGGCCTGCTTGACATTCAGTACAGGCATTCAGAAGCAGCATACGGCCTTGAAGTTGGGCAGTGCACAACTCCAGAAAGGCACGGAGAGAGCTTAAGGGGTGAAGTGATCCATTTGATAGAATGAGGCAGCTGGAGCCTACATTTAATTTTGTGGTCTCCATAGGAGCACTTAAGGGGTGGAAAAAGGTTCCTGGGACACACAAGCACCAGCGTGGAACAGTTGACCGAACAAGTTGTTCCATATCCTGGCAATTACCACTCTACCTAACCTAACGAAGTTAAGATTTAAACTTAAGCTGACGGAGCAATGAGGAGTGCAAGTGGGCATGCCAAGATCATCAGCGAAAGATGCTACGGACCAAGTGTAGACAAATGGGATTAGAGTAGATAGGCCAGCACAGACACAGTGGCCAAAGGGCCGATTTCTGTGCTGTAATACTTAATGATGCTCTGACTCTATCAGATAGTGGAAACAGCACATGATCCTGCGGCACACAGATCAGATCATGGCCGGGATTCTCCGACCCGACGCTGGGTCGGAGAATCCCCGGGTGAGGGGGGGCAGCGGCGGGATCACCGCCACGCTGGTTGGGGACCGTTGACAGCGGCCGCCCTGGCGATTCTACGGGCCCCAATGGGCCGAGTGGCCGCCGAGTTTGGCCCAGTCCCGCCGGTGTGGATTACTCACCTCACACACAGCGGGACCTGGCAGGTAAGTGTGCGGTGGCTGTCCTGGAGGGGGAGCGGTGGATCCAACCCCGGGTCGGGGCCCCCACGCCGGCCATTGCGAGCATGCGCGGGCCGTTCCCCGCCAGCTGGAGCAGCGGGGACAACTCCGACGGCAACCTAGCCCTGTAGAAAGGTGAGAATTCCTCACTCTCGGGGGCCGTTGACGCCGGAGTCGTTGGTGCCAGTTTTGCCACCGGCGTGGGGACATAACCCCATTTTTAGAGAATCTTGACCCATATCTCTGCAGTGGTAAGAACAGAAAATGCTGCAAACATTCAGCATCTTGGGAGATGAAAAACAGAGTTAACGTTTCAGGTCTGCAGCCCTGCCAATTTCAATCATGAATAGTGATGTACAATTCTACAATTAACAGGAGGAGGAGGCTTTACAAATATCACCATCCTCAATGCTGGAGCAGCCCAGCACATCAGTGCGAAAGGCAAGGTTGTAGCATTTGCCAAGCCTCCCCGTCATCACATGAGCCAGTCCCCATCATCACATGAGCCAGTCTTCAACCAATATGATTCCACAGGATGGCAACAAGAAATGGCTAAAGACAATGGATACACTAAAGCCAATGGGCCCTGACAACATCCCAGGAGTAGCAATGAAGACCTTTATGCCAGAATTAGCCACACGTCTGCCCAAGCGGTTCCAGTGCAGCTACAGCACTGGCGTCTACTCGAAAGTATGGAAAATATCCCAGGTATGCCCGGTACACAAGAAACATGACAAATCCACCCTGGCCAATTACTGCCCCATCAGTCTACTCTCATCAGCAGAGTGATGGAAGGTATCTTTGGCAGTGCTATCAAGTAACACTTGGTCTCCACCAATCCCCCTCAGATTCACACCTGATTACAGCCTACAACCAAATATGAACAAAGGAGCTAAATCCAGAGGTGAGCTGAGACATTGAGGCAGCTTTTGTTTAGTAGCAGGAGTAAGGACAGTAAAATTGAAATGTAAGGGAAATAAGGGGAGGACTCACCACTGCTTGAAGCCATAACCTGATGAAGGAGCTGCGCTCCGAAAGCTAGTGATTCCAAATAAACCTGTTGGACTTTAACCTGGTGTTGTAAGACTTCTTACTGCACAAGGGAAGGCAGTTGTAGAAGGCAGACTGTGAACTCTCTCCTCTACCTTCACCCCATTTTTATTTCTATCAATTTACTTTTATTTTTATTTTCATTTCTTCCGTTGATCAGTTTCTCCCTCACCGTTGTTTCCCTTCCCCCGCCCACACTCTACCTGGGCCAACTGTTCCTAGTTGCCCTTTACACACTGCCCTCCTTTGTTCTGCTATTTACACATTTTAATCTCTTTATGTGTCGCTATCAGCACCCTCCTTAGCCTTAATCACCCCATTGAGAACAAAGAACAAAGTAAAATGTAGCATAGGAACAGACTCTTCAGCCCTCCAAGCCTGTGCTCATCATCCTGTCCTTTTGACTTCTGTCCTCAATATCTTGGGTCGGGATTCTCCATTGCCAGACGCCGCTATCGTAATCGGCATTCGAGCGGAGAATCCCTGTTTGATTGCGCACCGCCCCCCCCCCCCCCACCCCCAATCCATCAACTTGAACATTAACTTCCTTCACCATTGATGAACAGTGTGTACCATCTCCAAGATGTACTGTAGAAACATGCCAACTCTCTCTCCTTCAACAGCACCTTCCAAACCCATGACCTCTACTACCCAAAAGGACAAGGGCCGCACAATAATCCACAGGTCTATCTCCCTTCACTGTCCCTGGGTCAAAATCCTCAAACTTCCTTCCTTACGTGTGGAGATGCCGGCGTTGGACTGGGGTGGGCACAGTAAGAAGTCTTACAACACCAGGTTAAAGTCCAACAGGTTTGTTTGGAGTCACTAGCTTTCGGAGCACAGCTCCTTCCTCAGGTGAAGGAGCTACGCTTCAAAGGTTAGTGGGCTGATTTCACCGATTCTGGGGCTATGTCCCCATGCCGGCAAGGGAACTGTGGCGTTTTACGCCAGAAGCACTGGCGCAAAATGGGCACCGACTCCCCGTTTTTGCTGGGGGGCTAGCAGGATGGCAGCGTAGAGCACCCGGCTCCAGCAGCCGATACGCCCCGGAGAATTGCCGGGTCCATGGCCATTCATGCGCATTGCAGAGGCCATCATGGCGGAGGCCACTCGCGGACTCGGCCTGCAAAATAGTTTCCCTCTTCGGCCGGCTTGTGCGCCCCGGACTGCCCCACCACAGTGCCCCCAGCCCCGAATAATGTCCCCCCCCCCGCTGCCCGCGGATCAGTCCTCCCCCAACTGTGGCGGCGATGGACTGAGTCCGCAGCCGCTACGCTCAGTTCCCAACGGATGAGACCACATGTGTCCCGCGCCATCGGTAACTCAGCCAGTTGGGCGCCGAGCATCGGGATGCGAGCCTTAGGCAATGACCTGAGGCGGCGAAACGTGGCCGCTTTGGAGGGGAGTGGAGCATCGCGAAACCCGTTTCGGTCAGGAAATGTGATTCTCCGGCCGTTCGCCGAACATGATTTCGCCGTCGGCAACCGGAAAATCCAGCCCAGTGACTCCAAACAAACCTGTTCGACTGGTGTTGTAAGACTTCTTACTGTTCCTCCTTCAGCACCATCTTCTCAGGGGCAATTAGGGATGGGCAATTAATGTTGGCCTTGCCAGCAACACTCGTCCCTAAAATATTTTTTAAAAGGGTGCCAGAAGAGAATATGCTGGAAGAACATGCACACCCTTTATAGCCAGAGATGTTGGTGAATGGAGTTCCTCACAGTGACAGAACTCTCCAGCTTGCGTGTCTTAACATCGCTCTTTTTAATCAGATTTTGGACGAGCTCGCTTAAATGTCATTACTGCAGTTTTATTAAGTTGCTGCACGGTTGACTATTTCACTCGCGGCTGGCTGACACAGATGGAGAGAAAAAGGGGATGGTGCATGGTGAACGGGGTCCATGTTGCACAGTGGAGGGAGGGAGCAGTGATTTTGGAGGGCTGGGTAGTGACATTCACGCTGCCTGTTACCTCATTCACTGATCAATTGTTTGCACTGCACGTGATGCAAACAATAAGGGAAGCTGAGGAGAGCAAACACTGCGCGACAGAGAGGGAAAGAAGTTGCTGAAGTTTGCACAGTGACTGGCTCCCTCGCTCGCTGCCACGGGAAGCTGGGCGCTGCGCTGCTCAGTCTCTGCTGGGTCTGGATGGAAGGCAGGCGGGAGGAGCCCGCAGATCCCGGGGACACCCAGATGGACCTGACTGGCAAAGTGGCCCTGGTGACAGGAGCGGCTCAGGGCATCGGCAGGTCGTTCACTGAAGCTCTCCTCAGACACGGCGCAAAGGTACAAACAACCTGAAACTGAAAGAAGCCGAGATTAATGCACTGTCTTGTTAAATGTCATTTTTAAAAACAATTTTCTCTCCCGTTTTCGCGATCACCCCTCTCCTGCTCCTCACTCCCCTCTCCCCCTCACTCCCCCCTCTCACCCTCACCTCCCCATCCCCTTCACTCCCCGTCATTCCCCATCTCTTTCACTCACCCTCATTCCCCTCACCCTCATTCCCCTCACCCTCATTCCTCTTTCACCCTCATTCCTCTCACCCCATCCCCTTCACTCCCCTTCACTCACCCTCATTCCCCTCACCCTCATTCCCCTCTCACCCTCATTCCTCTTTCACCCTCATTCCTCTCACCCCATCCCCTTCACTCCCCTTCACTCACCCTCATTCCTCTCACCCTCATTCCCCTCTCACCCTCATTCCTCTCTCACCCCCCCCCCATCCCCTTCACTAACCCTCCTCACCCCTACTCCACTCTCCCTTCACTCCTCCCACCTGCCTTACTCCCCACTTTCTCACTCTCTCGCCCCAACACCCCCTCCCCTGAATCCCCTCACTCCCCCTTATTCCCCCTTATTCCCCACATGCTCCCCCTTATTCCCTTCTCGCTCCCCCTTATTCACCCCTCGCTCCCCATTATTCCCCCCTCGCTCCCCCTTATTCTGCCATTGCTCCCCCTAATTCGACCCTCACTCTCCCTTATTCCCCCCTCGCTCCCCCTTATTCCCCCTTCACTCCCCCTTATTCCCCCTCGCACTCCCTTATTCTCCCTTGCTCCCCCCTTTTCTGCCCTCGCTCCCCCTTATTCCGCACTCGCTCCCCTTTATTACCCCTCGCTCCCCCTTATTCCCCCTCGCTCTCCCTTATTCCCCCCTTGCTCCCCCTTATTTTCCCTCGCTCCCCCTTATTCCCCCTCCCTCTCCCTTATTCCCCCCTTGCTCCCCCTTATTTTCCCTCGCTCCCCCTTATTCCGCCCTCGCTCTCCCTTATTCTGCCTTCGCTCCCCCTTATTCCACGCTCACTCCCCCTTATACCCCCTCGTTCCTCCTTATTCCCCCCTCGCTCCCCCTTATTCCCCCTCACTCCCCCTTATTCCCCCTCGCTCTCCCTTATTCCCCCCTCACTCCCCCTTATTTCCTCTCGCTCCCCCTTATTCCGCCCTCGCTCCCCCTTATTCTGCCCTCGCTCCCTCTTATTCCATGCTCGCTCCCCCTTATTCCCCCTCGCTCCCCCTTATTCCCCCCTCGCTCCCCCTTATTCCCCCCTCGCTCCCCATTATTCCCCCCTTGCTCTCCCTTATTCCCCCCTCGCTCCCCCTTATTTCCCCCTCGCTCTCCCTTATTCCCACTCTCTCCCACATATACCCCCTCACTCCCCCTTATTCCGCCCTCGGTCTCCCTTATTCCGCACTCGCTCCCCCTTCTTCCCCCCTCACTCCTCCTTATTCCCCCTCGCTCCCCTTTATTCCCCCTCGCTCCCCTTTATTCCCCCTCACTCCCCCTTATTCCCCCCTCGCTCCCTCTTATTCCCCTCGGTCTCGCTTAATCCCCCCTCGCTCCCACATATTCCCCCCTCGCTCCACCTTATTCGGCCCTCGGTCTCGCTTATTCCCCCCTCGCTTCCCTTTATTCCCACTCGCTCCAACTTATTCACCCCTCACTCCCCTTTATCCCCCTCACTCCCCCTTATCCCCCCTCGCTCCCCCTCATTCCCCCCTCGCTCCCCCTTATTCCCCCCTTGCTCCCCCTTATTCCCACCTCGCTGCCCCTCTTCCCCACCCCCTCACCTGAAACCCTCTGTCTTCCCCCTCGCTCCCCCTTAATCCCCCTCACTCCCCCTTATTCCCCCCTCATTCCCTCTTACTGCTCCCTCACTCCCTGCTTCCCCTCACTCCCACTCCCTCCCTGCCTCAAACCTCCCTGCCTCTAATCCCCCTCACACCCCTCCATCAAAACCCCCTTTCCCCCTCACACCCCTCTCCCCCACACAACCCTCTGCCACCTCACAACCCTCTCCCCCTAACAACCCTCTACCCCCTCCCCCTCACAACCCTCTGCCCCCTCACAACCCTCTGCCCCCTCCCCCTCACAACCCTCTACCCCCTCCCCCTCACAACCCTCTGCCCCCTCACAACCCTCTACTTCCTCCCCCTCACAACCCTCTACCCCCTCCCCCTCACAACCCTCTACCCCCTCCCCCTCACAACCCCCTCCCCCTCACAACGCTCTACCCCCTCCCCCTCACAACCCTCTACCTCCTCCCCCTCACAACCCTCTGCCCCCGTCCCCCTCACAACACTCTACCCCTTCCCCCTCACAACCCCCTCCCCCTCACAACCCTCTACCCCCTCCCCCTCACAACCCTCTACCCCCTCCCCCTCATAACCCCCTCCCCCTCACAACCCTCTGCCCCCCTCCCCTCACAACCCTCTGGCCACCTCCCCCTCACAACCCTCTACCCCCTCCCCCTCACAACCCTCTACCCCCTCCCCCTCACAACCCCCTCCCCCTCACAACCCTCTACCCCCCTCCCCCTCACAACCCTCTGCCCCCCTCCCCCTCACAACCCCCTCCCCCTCACAACCCCCTCCCCCTCACAACCCTCTGCCCCCTCCCCCTCACAACCCTCTACCCCCCTCCCCCTCACAACCCTCTACCCCCCTCCCCCTCACAACCCTCTACCCCCCTCCCCCTCACAACCCCCTCCCCCTCACACCACTCCACCCCCTCATGCCCCTCTCACCCCATATACCCCCTCACACCCCCATCACACTCGTCTCATGCCCTTTCCCCGCGCACCTCTCTGGTGCCCACCTCACTCACTGCCCCTCCCACTACTTCTAACTCCCTCCTCCCCATCACCCCTCCCTCCTTCCCCCCACTTCTCCTCCCTCCTCACCCTTGCTCCTCGCCCCCCTGCCCTTGTTCTCACCTCGCTGCTACATACCTTTCTATGACTAGGTGGCTCTTGTGGATTTGAATAGAAGTATCGGGGAAGACTGCAAGAAGGCATTGGATGAGGAATTTGGGGCTGCTAACAGTTTGTTCATCACATGCAACGTGGGATCAGAGGAACAATTAAAATGTAAGTGGATCAGGACATGGTTGGCCTCTTAAAGCAGTGTGCAGATTTTAATATGATCCTCCGCAGTGTGTTGGATTTATAATTGTGTACTGATTCAGTATGTCATTAACATATCCTTTGCTAAATTTCAAATATACACACACACACACACACATCCAAGATATCAGTACATCGACCAAATGTAATCTCATGGATGTGAAACATTCATTTCTAAGGATTCCCTCTTTATTTCCATCCATTTAAAATGACTGAGGTGTCAGCTCTGGCTGATTTGGAGTGCGCTTGCATCTGAGTTGCAATGTTCTGGGTTGAAACACCACGTCAAGGCTTGAGCACAAATATCAAAGCTGATGTTACAATGCGGCGGCATGGTAGCACAGTGGTTAGCACAGTTGCTTCACAGCTCCAGGGTCCCTGGTTCGATTCCGGTCTTGGGTCACTGTCTGTGCGGAATCTGCACATTGTCCCCGTGTCTGCGTGGGTTTCCTCCGGGAGCTGCGGTTTCCTCCCACAGCCCGAAGATGTGCAGGTTAGGTGGATTGGCCATGATAAATTGCCCTTCGTGTCTAAAATGATTATGTGGGGTTACTGGGCTACGGGGATAGGGTGGATGCGTGGACTTAAGTAGGGTGCTCTTTCCAAGAGCCAGTGCAGATCGATGGGCCGAATGGCCTCCTTCTGCACTGTAAATTCTATGAATGCGGCACAAAGGGTGTTGTCATTTGGATGAGAAATTAAACCGTGGGCCACCTGCCCCCTCAGACCAGACGTTATTTTGCAGAAGAGCTGGGGAGTTATCCGTAGAGTCCTGGCCAATATTTATCCCTCAATTAACAACATCACAAAAATATATTATCTGATCATTATCGCAGTGCTGCTTGCCCAGTAGCGCGGCCAGACAATGGAGAGCACCCCGCCTCTGATTTGCTGGCACCCCCCCTGGGGTCTTTCATCATGGGGACAAGGCCTGCTGCTATCTAGTTAAGTGCCTGGCACCAAGGGTGGTGAGCCTCCCTCAAAAATGAGGCGACACTGGGATCTTCCTGGCTTTTTGCCCAATGTGAGGAAAATCTGTTTGACACAACAAATTGTGTAGGATTTGGAATGCACTGCTTGATCATGTGGTGGAGACAAATTAAGTACAGTAGTAACTTTCACATGCCAATTGATAAATACAGTGCAGTGATAGGGGGAAAGGGCAGGAGAGTGGGGGCAGTGGGATGTACAGGATTGCGTGTTGAAAACGCTGGCACATACTCCTGTGTTGTACTATTCTGTGATTTCTGTCTTGCGTTTAGGTGCCTTTAAGAAGACGATGGATTTCTTTGGAAGTTTGGATATAGTGTGTAACAATGCTGGCATAAACAATGAGAACAAATGGGAGCAAACAATCACCGTCAATTTGGTAAGAAAAGATAGGTCTTGAGTACACTTGTGAGCTCACAGTTATCATTATCCCTGGTTGATAAAGCAGAAACCAATCTTTACTTTCTAAGTCCTCATAATGGCTTCTAAATTGCAGTGATTGTATTTTTAGTCCCGTATCCTGTTGTTTTGGGGTATGTTGTGGACTCGTTTAAATGGATAATTCTCTTATTATTTATGACTGAGAGTAAATTTCAGTCCTCATAATTCAAGCTGGTGCTGAATTTCAAGGCAGGTTTTTTTGGGAACGACGCCACTAAATTAATGTTGGCTACTCTCCATGCTGTGTGATTGATAATTCAGAGTATAATATCCAGGCTTGGGCTGACCAGTGGCAAGAAACACTCATGCCACACAAGTACGAGGCAATAATATTCAACGTCATTGCCATCGCTGAATCCCCCACAGTCAACATCCTCAGGCTTACTATTGACCAAAAACTGAACTGGACTAGCCATATAAATACTATGGCTACCAGAGCAGGTCAAAGGCTAGGAATCCTGTGGCAAATAACTCACCTCCTGATTCCCCAAAGCCTGTACGCCATCTGCGAGGCACAAGTCAGGAGTGTAATGGAATACTCTCTACTTGCCTGGATAAGTGCAACCCCAATACTCAAGAAGCTCAACTCACTCCAGGAAAAAGCAGCCTGCTTGATTGGGAGCCATTCCACAAACATTCACTCCCTCCACTACCAACGAACAGCAGCAGCCGTGTGTATCATCTGCAAGATGCACTGCAGGAACTCACCAAGATTCCTTCAGGCAGTGTCTTCCAAATCCACAATCGCTACCGTCTAGAAGGACAAGGGCAGTTGACACAAGGGAACACCACAACCCACAAGTTCCCCGCCAAGACACTCACCATCCTGATTTAGAAATATATTACCGTTCTTTCACTGTCACTGGGTCAAAATCCTAGAACTCTCTCCGTAGAAGTATTGTGAGTGTACCTATACCACAGGGACTGCAGCAGCTCAAGAAGGCAGCTCAAGGGCAACTTGAGATGAGCCAGAGAATCCAGATGAGCCACAGCCCAGAAATCAATTCTTTAAAAAAGTATTTTATCAACGTGCAACAAATTTACACCTCAAGCAAAGTTCAGGATCAGTTAATTCTCGTTTGAAAATTGGTGCTTTCATGCCACTGTTTTGTTAACTGTGTCCAGAGTTACCTCTGCTATATAGCTGCTAAGCCCCTGTGATATTTACTGGGGCTGATTCCTCCCTCCCCTGGTGCTTTGCCTTATTGCGTGCTGAATTTTGGTCACCCAGGAAGGGCAGTACTCACTCATGCTCACAAGCTGCAATTGCAGACAGATACATTTAAGCGTTGTGAGAAGTGCAGTTGGCTTTGTGGTCCCGGCATTGCATAAACACTCTCTGAGGTTTTAAATCACCCTTCCAAAAAGGCCCAGCTGGCACATTTTAAGTCTCGAAAAGCGAAATCATGGGGATGCTGCAAACCTGAAAGATAAACAGAAAGTGCAGGAAATACTCAGCAGGTCTGCGAAGAGAGGTGAACAGTGCATAGAACATAGAAAATACAGCACAGAACAGGCCCTTCGGCCCACAATGTTGTGCCGAACCTTTGTCCTAGATTAATCATAGATTATCATTGAATTTACAGTGCAGAAGGAGGCCATTTGGCCCCTTGAGTGGAAAGAGCACCCTACCCAAACTCAACACCTCCACCCAACACCAAGGGCAATTTTGGACATTAAGGGCAATTTATCATTGGCCAATTCACCTAACCTGCACATCTTTGGAATGTGGGAGGAAACCGGAGCACCCGGAGGAAACCCACGCAGACACGGGGAGGATGTGCAGACTCCGCACAGACAGTGACCCAAGCCGGAATCGAACCTGGGATCTTGGAGCTGTGAAGCAATTGTGCTATCCACAATGCTACCATGCTGCCCTTAAGAACAAATAAATCTACACTATATCATTTTACCGTAATCCATGTACCTATCCAATAGCTGCTTGAAGGTCCCTAATGTTTCCGACTCAACTACTTCCACAGGCAGTGCATTCCATGCCCCCACTACTCTCTGGGTAAAGAACCTACCTCTGCTATCCCTCCTATATCTTCCACCTTTCACCTTAAATTTATGTCCCCTTGTAATGGTTTGTTCCACCCGGGGAAAAAGTCTCTGACTGTCTACTCTATCTATTCCCCTGATCATCTTATAAACCTCTATCAAGTCGCCCCTCATCCTTCTCCGTTCTAATGAGAAAAGGCCTAGCACCCTCAACCTTTCCTCGTAAGACCTACTCTCCATTCCAGGCAACATCCTGGTAAATCTTCTTTGCACCTTTTCCAAAGCTTCCACATCCTTCCTAAAATGAGGCGACCAGAACTGTACACAGTACTCCAAATGTGGCCTTACCAAAGTTTTGTACAGCTGCATCATCACCTCACGGCTCTTAAATGCATCTGTTCACGTTTCAGGTCTATGGCCTTTCATCAGAACTGGGACAAATTGGAGATGTAATGGGTATTTGCTCGGTGGGACAATGGGCAAAACAAAGGTCTGTGATTAAAGTGGAAGGCAGGAGAGATTAAATTACAGAAATGATGTCTTCCGAGGTCAAAATTATGGGTGTCGGAACAAGGAAAGAAACAGAAGATGTGCTTACATCTACCCTTTGGTCCCTGGAATACTAACGCTCCTGTTATTCAACCTTTCCAGTTTCCCACCCTTTCACTGACCCACCCTTGGTTCAAACCTAGTACATTTTTGATGAAAAGGTCACGGTAGCACAGTGGTTAGTATAGTTGCTTCACAGCTCAAGGATCCCATGTTCAATTCTTGGCTTGCGTACTGACTGTGTGGAATTTGCACTCTCTCCCCGTGTGTGCGTGGGTTTCCTCCGGGTGCTCCGGTTTCCTCCCACAATCCAAAGATGTGCAGGTTAGGTGGATTGGCCATGCTGAATTGCCCTTGGTGTCTAAAAAGGTTAGGTGAGGTTACTGGGTAGGGTGGAGATGTGGGTTTAAGTTGGGTGCTCTTTCCAAGGGCCGATGCAGACACGATGGGCTGAATGGCCTCCTTTTGCACTGTAAATTCTATGATCTATGACCCTTTGTCTCTCCACGTTTTAAGTGGTTAGCTCTGCTGCCTCACAGCGCTAGAGACCGGGTACAGTTCCAACCTTGGGTGTCTGTGTGGAGTTTGCACATTATTTTTGTGTCTGTGTGTGTTTTCTCTGGGTGCACCGGTTTCTTCCCACAGTCCAAAGATGTACAGGTTAGGTGGATAGGCCTGACGAAATTGCCCCTAGGTGGGGATAGGGTGGGAAAGGGACCTCTTTCAGAGGGTCAGTGCAGACTCGATGGACCAAATGGCCTTCTTCTGTGCTGTCGGGATTCTATGATTTTAAGCCTGGCTCGAGTGGAATTGTGCATGACACAAACTGTCGAGAATCTTATGTTTGCAGCGAGCTGTTGCCACATAGGACTTGAGTCCACAGTATTGCTGTCATTGTAAAAAGTTGGCATCTCGGCAACAGCTAGTAGTATGATGATAATTAGAAAACATCTTAAATAAACAGAAAAGCAACGCCAAAATAAAGACAGAGCAAAATTTGAACTCATTTGAGATGCAAAATACGCTGAATAGTACGGGCGGTACGACGATACCCTGGGTTAACGCTCAGTCAATTCCAGCCCCACGTGACCCGGAATCATTCACTAATAATACTTAAAAACAAATACTCAAAGTCTTTGATCCTTGGCTGCCCAATAATTGCAGTCACCAGGTTTGTAAGTTTAAACACAATTACTGTTTATTTATAACAAGAACTACAATGAAATATGCAGCAAATACAACTGGTTAACTATAAACTAATTCCAAACTCTCCACTTTAACTTGCCACCTCCACCCTTTTTTACACACACACACAAGACAGACAGACACAGAGGGGTGGAAAGGGTTGAAATAAAAAGCAAAAGGAAAACAAATGTTTGTTTTAGTTGATGGTTTTTAGCACACATTCCTTCACAGAAAACTTACAAGTTAAAGTCTCTGTCTGTGGCCTGTAATGGTCTTCTCTGTAGTTTAATTCATCCAGATTCTCTGCAACTTCAGAACGACAGCAGTCACAGCCTTTCTGGAGAGAGAGTAGCAGGTTCTGGTCTTTGTTTGCAGCCTGTACTGGCTGTTACAGGGCAGAGTACAACCTTTTGGGCCCATTCATTGGCCACCTGCCAATCAATCAACCTGACTCTCACCATATCTCTCTCTCACTCTCTCTCTCTCTCTCTCTCTCTTTGGTGCCAACAATTCGGAAGCCTCCTGTTCAAACCAGCAGGAATTAGTATTCTCCCCAGGTAACCTCTGAATTCTGCTACTTGACATAAAGGTACAAGTCCATTAATTATCCATGGATCAAAAATCCCAACAGCAAAATAAAAGAAAGGGGAAATTAGAGAATAAACAGGAAGGGCCCTTACAGCTGAAATCCCAACATACACACACACATCTCATGCCTGGCTTTCCTTGTGTGAATTATCTCCAATCTGCCAATTTACCTGTCAATACAAACCAACTCTCTTTATCCTCAAGACTTCTCTGAATCTTGAACATTGATTAAAAACCCCTCAGGTTTCCCTGCTCCAAGGCATTCTACTCGATTTTCTCCCATTACTGAAGTGTCCCATCCCTGCTTAGGGAAAATAAATCATGCCATCCTATGAACCATATTCCCCACACCTGATTCCAGCAGGGTCACACGTGTCACTGTTCGGAATTAATTGTCTACATCAAAGGTTAATGGGGGAATCCATCTCATCACTGACTACCTGAGCCAGACTTGCACTTTATCAGCAGGTAACTGAGCAGATTTAAAATAAGTTGTACTTTCTAAATGCCAGACCTCGGTGATAAGAGGAACATACATAGCTCTGGAATACATGAGCCGAGAGAATGGTGGAAAAGGAGGAGTTATTGTGAACATATCATCTTTAGCAGGTAAGAAAGCATCTCTGACGTTTCTCTCACAACGGAAATGCCACTGTCGAAGCAGTTTATTGAACAGGAACACAATTCTGCTGAAACGTTACAAAGAATGGTGTACTTTGTCATTGAGTGAAGAGTTGTTCGTCCAGGGGAAAAGAGGGGCTGGTTTAGCACACTGGGCTAAATCGCTGACTTTTAAAGCAGACCAAGGCAGGCCAGCAGCACGGTTCAATTCCCATACCAGCCTCCCCGAACAGGTGCTGGAATGTGGCGACTAGGGGCTTTTCACAGTAACTTAATTGAAGCCTACTTTTGACAATAAGCGATTTTCATTTTCATTTCATTTTCAATTGCATTGGTTGCAAGTGGAGTGACGTTTGGGTAAAAATCCCAAATTATGGTTCTCTTCCCCCCCCCCCCCCCCCCCCCATCCCCAACCTGCGATTTCCTATTCATTTTAATGGATGATTGCAGGATGCAAGAACTGGCGTGGAATTTATTAGGTAGCTTATCACTGGGGGAGGGCGGGCACAGTAATTAACACTGCTGCCTCACAGCGCCAGGGACCCGGGTTCAATTCTGGCCTTGGGTGACTGTTTGTTTGGAGTTTGCACTTTCTCCCAGTGTCTGCGTGGGTTTCCTCCCACAGTCCAAGGATGTAGAGGTTAGGTGGGGTTACAGGGATAGGGCGGGGGGAGTGGGCTTCGGTAGGGTGCTCTTTCAGAGGGTCGGTACAGACTCGATGAGCCAAATGACTGTTTTCTGCATTGTAGGGATTCTATGGATTCTTTTTTTCAGAGCATTCAAAGCTCTCTGCTTCGATAAGTGCAGGTTGAGTGCATGCAGACTTTCTGATTTGTATTCGTGAAGCACAGGAGGAGCAGAACCTTTGCTCCCACTGTGAAACCTTAGAAACCAGGTTTTAAGATGGAACCTGTCTGAAAAATAAGCATCAAGGTGGAGACAAAAAATTATGTAATGTTCAAGACTGAGTTCCACAGCATCAAAGACCGAAATTCAGGCAAAAAGATTCAATGGAATTGGGTGAAGCCTAAAAATTAAAAGATATTGCACAGAGATGAATTCAGGCTGGACTTTCCGCTTGGCAGGGCATTTATTGAGTTGGGCCATTTCACGGTGCTGTTTGTGATGTGTTGGGTACTCTGGATCTGTGGAGACTGCATTTACCTCAGCAGTAACATAGACAGGCTACCAACACTTGTAATAGTACAACTCTATTTTATTTAACTAAGAGCTGTTAAACATACTTGCACTGTGGGTCGACACTTTGTTGTCAGTCAATGTTGTAATATTGACTGAAGACCTATGCCTAACCTGACCAGCCTACACTGCTAGCACATGGTGGAGGTTTGTGCTACTGACTGCGGACTCTGTCTGTCTCAGAGGCTGCATCCCGAATGAGCGGGAAAACTAGTGCCCTCTGTCTTTCTCGTGACCGTGCCCTAACTGGCGATTGGCGGCTGTGTTGTGTGTGTTGATTAGTCTTGCAGTGTGTCAGTCAGTGTGTGTCTCTGCACCATCATATACTGATGTGCATATTATGACAGTTTGCGAGCTGCGAACCAGTGCAGGTGTGGAGGTGGGTTGGTCAGAAGACCTGCCTTGCTTCCCGTTGACAACAGCATAGCTCCTAGATTGTATAAAGTCCTCCTAAACATCACCCCTCACAATGGCAACAGCTGTCTAAATGGTAGAGTACTCTCTGAGATGGAAAGTACAAAAGGTGCTCATTTCAAAGCAGAGAGCCTGCCAATCATGGAGAGGAGCAGTTGGTTAGATTTAATTTTCCAAGTGTCAAAAGCACTTTTGTTTTAAACAGCCATAGCTATCGCTCAATTTAAATCACAGTACAAAAGGTGGCAGCGCACATTGGCAGGATGTCCTGTAACATTTTTGTTTCCTGCGCTATTTGCACTTTCTCCATCAGAAAAGTACTTCAATGAGGATCGAGGTACTTTTAAAGGAGTGATCCCTTATGATGAAGCACTGCATGAATAAGAATTCTACATTACAATATAGCAACTAATAACATGTGAGGTGTGAAAAGATTTTACAGCTGCCTTTCAGAAAGGTTCTGACTCCTCAGCAGGCTTTGTATTTTCTTAATGAACTCTCAAATCTGGCGTGCCTTTAATCGGCTTCAAAAACTCTCCAGCGCCAGGCGCAAATGGTGTGCTGGAGGATATCTGACTTTTGTCCTCCATTTAAAATGGGGAACCCAACATCAACAGGGAGTGGGTGTTTGTTCTGCGCAAAAGGTATTCCTAATCAAAGGAAAATAGCGCAGGTTGAGGAATGCTGGGGGGAAACTGGATTTCCTCAAAAATAATTCAGCCTGGCCGCTTGTGCACTGAACGGGGCCTCCGAATCTTGAGAAAAATTCAGTCCAAAGTGAATAGAATTGATTGATCCATTACTTGAAAGAAAATGGTTACAGGTTAATCAAAATAAATTAAAAGCATGTGTGAGTCTCTTAAGATGGCGAGAGAGCTACTCAAGGAAACAAAGACCGTCTGAAATCAAATAATTTTAAAAAGCTCTGGAAAAAAACGTGGAGAGCAGCCGTGTTGCAGGCTCCTTCCCAATAGCACCGGGTTAGAAGGACTCCCCCCAAGTGTCTTGACTCTGAGATACCAAAAAGCTGGTTGCAATCACCAGTAGCTCTGTTGTGAGGCAAATTGTATTCAAATCTTTGGCTTCAGTGAAATAAATCGCTTATTATCACAAGTAGGCTTCAAATTAAGTTACTGTGAAAAGCTCCTAGTCGCCACATTCCAGCGCCTGTTCGGGGAGGCTGTTACGGGAATTGAACCGTGCTGCTGGCCTGCCTTGGTCTGCTTTCAAAGCCAGTGATTTAGCCTTGTGCTAAACAGCCCGTGTCAGCTTAGTTACTAACACACTTGCCTCGGAGTCATAAGATTGAAAGCCCACTCCAGTGGTTCGAGCACGGCTGTTGGATGAGGTATTAAAACAAGGCCCCATCTGCCTTTGCAGATGGACATAAAGCGCCCAAGGCACTGTATTAAAGAAGGGGTGGAGAGTTCTGGGGCGGGATTCTCCGTCCCGCCGCACTAGTTTTCTACCGCACCACCCGGCGGGAGCTCGGAGCCGCTGCCGCGGTGGCTGTCCTGGTGTGAGATGCGGTGGATCAGACTCCGGGGGAGCCTGCACGACGACCAGGCCCGCGATTGGGGCTACCGACCGGGGGGGCGTGCGCATTCTGAAGGGGGCCCACCTCCTTCCGCGGGGGCCTGCTGTGTGGCTCCGCTATGTTGCGTGGCGCTGGCGCGGAAACGGCCACCATGCGCCAGCGCGGAAATGGCCACCACGCACATGCGCCAGGGCGGAAATGGCCACCACGCGCATGCGCCGGGGCGGAAACTGCCACCACGCGCATGCACTGGGGCGGAAAAGGCCACCACGCGCATGCGCAGACCCGCATCAGCAGTGCAGGGCCACATATCGCCGCTGGAGCAGCGCGCAGCACTCCGCGGCCATGCTGGCACCCTGTGGCCCACTGAATCGCTGGGCCAAGAAACCTGTTGACGCCGGCATGAAACACTCGGGTGTTTACGCCGGCGTCAACACTTGACCGGGATTTTGGAGAATCCCGGCCGGGGTTTTGCATTGTGGGCCGCCCCACGCGGTCAGGAAATCCCCCAGCGTGGGTGCGCTGCCAGCACAACAGAGAACAGGGCAGCACTGTAGCATTGTGGATAGCACAATTGCTTCACAGCTCCAGGGTCTCAGGTTCGATTCCGGCTTGGGTCACTGTCTGTGCGGAGTCTGCACATTTTCCCCGTGTGTGCGTGGGTTTCCTCCGGGTGCTCCGGTTTCCTCCCACAGTCCAAAGATGTGCAGGTTAGGTGGATTGGCCAATGATAAATTGCCCTTAATGTCCAAATTGCCCTTGGTGTTGGCTGGGGTTACTGGGTTATGGGGATAGGGTGGAGGTGTGGACCTTGGGTAGGGTGCTCTTTCCAAGAGCCGGTGCAGACTCGATGGGCTGAATGGCCTCCTTCTGCACTGTAAATTCTATGAAATCTATGAAATCTCGACAGCGGAGAATCCATCCCCTTACCTTTATCCTGACCAATATTTATCCTTCAACCGACATCACATTGTTAAAAAAAACAGATGATTTAGAATATGTAGAGTCCCTACATTGCAGAAGGAGGCCATTCAACTCATCGAGTCTGCACCGACCCTCCAAAAGAGCACCCTCCCCAGGCCCACTCCCTTCCACAACCCCGTGCATTGATCATAGCCAGTCCACCTAACCTGCACATCTTTAGACTGTGGGAGGAAATTGGAGCACCTGTGGGAAACCCACGCAAATACGGCGAGAAGGTGCAAACTCCACACAGACTGCCACTCCAGGTTGGAATTGCACCTTGGTCCCTGGCACTGGGAGAGCAGTGCTTGCCACCGTGTCGTCCATTATCATATTGCTGTTTGTGGAAGCTTGCTATGCGCAAATTGGCTGCTGAATTTCCCACATTAGAACAGTGTCTACACGGTGTTGCAGTGGTTAGTACTGCTGTCTCACGCTGCCGAGGACCCGGGTTCAACCCCAGCGTCGGGTCGCTGTCCGTATGGAGTTTGCACGGACTCCCCGTGTCTGCGTGGGTCTCACCTCCACAACCCAAAAGATGTGCAGGGTAGATGGATTAGCCACGCTAAATTTCCCCTTAATTGGAACAATTTAAAAAAAGAACAGTGTCTATACTACAACTGTACTTTGCTGTCTGACACATCCTGAGGTTGTGACAGGAATGCAAATCATTGTGTTCTGAAGAAGGGATCAGTTCAAAACATCTTTTGTCTATTCTCTCGGTGAACGAAGCATGATCTGTCATGTATTGCAAGAGGTTTCAAAATTTAAAATATTTTCAATGCTTCTCGTCACTTTTTGTCAATAATATTTATGACAGCATTACACTCAGCATCACATTTTATGTAGAATTAACCATGGGTTTCTGGACATTTAAACATCATTTTAATATCAATGGGATTTAAGTCAACATTGTCCCATCCTCCAATTTTTCAGGATACATATTTTCTGATAGTTTCCTTCAGTTTTCTGATCAGATTTGTAGCGCTGGCAGAGTGAAATCTGTAATCATGAACCTTTGGTTGTCATTGGTAAACTTTGCAAGGGAAGCTTTGTGATGTTTTCTTTCCCCATCCATTCAGTGACAAAGAGAAGGAAATGTTCTAAATATAACACTGACCAATGGTGTTTGCTGACGTGGTGTCTTGGCACTCAGATCTTCGCCATCGGTAAATAGCCTTTCTCAGAAGCTAATATGCACAAGGTAGGGCAGCTCTTTAAAAGCTGTGGGGCGAAACGCTCCCAAAAGATGACTTGTGTTATTTTGGGTGGGTTTGGCGGGGTGATTCCCATCGGGTGTTTGGGTGTGATCGAGACCGGTATTCACCCACACGTAGTCAATTTTTTGGAGCTTGGGAAGTTTCTCACTGGAAAGTCCCACATTTATCATTATTTCTGGAGTGGGGAACCAAAGATGCCAGCAAGACCGGTTCCTCGGAGATCGGGGCATTCGTTATAAAGGGTACCCGGATCCCAAAGTGAAGATGAAGGTGTGTTCCCCCCCCCCCCCCCCCCCCCCCCCCCCCCACCGCACCCCCCCACCCCAAGTGAGCATACCCGGCTATGGGGTCACTGAGGGCTGCCAAACTTTAAGCCCACCTCCCCCTTTCAGCCAGCCCCCTTCATACCCACCCTTCATACACCCCTTCAGGCTCCCCGCCATGGCCCCGATAGGCCACACCACCTGGCACTGCCAACATGGCATCCTAGCACTGCCTTGTCCCCAACCAGCCGGGCGCCCCAATGATCTCCGAGCCCCCCTGGCATGGCCATCATGCATGGTCCCCATTGACGGAGACCAGTGTTGATTCGCGCCGGCCTCACACTGCACCGGTGGGGCCAGTGAATCCCGGGAGCCGGGAGACTCCAGCCTCGACTAGGCTACACATATTTAAATAAGTTTTAAGACTCATTTAAATATGCTGATTGCATCATGCCCGGCAGGGGCATGATCCAGATCGTGTTGGGTGTCACGGATCAGGATCATCGCAATCATTTCAGCGCCTGGCACGAACCCTGTTTAGAGGGTCCGGAATTGGCGCCGGGTGCAATACTGCCAGAGAATAAATGCCTGTGGTTTCTGATAATTTTGCATGTTGGGGAATTTGTCACAACTAACATACTCTCAAGCCAACGCACTATTGTAACTGCTCAAAGTTAAAATACGATTGGCATATTCTCATTGCATTATGATTGGTGAGTTGGAGGATATGCAACTTTAGTCAGTTGGTAGTACAGAGGACTGCTGAAAAGAAATTACATACATCAGGACTGATCCAAGAATGCCAAATTTCAAAGGGAACAATAATTTATCTTTTTTTTGTTTTATTCATTCATTGGATGTGGGCGTCGCTGGCAGGGCCTGCATTTATTGCCCATGAACAGAGTGCCATTTCAGAGTGCTGTAGATCTAGAGTCAAAGGTCATTGATGGCTTGCACCAATGGAGGTTGAGATCTCCTATCCTGCTCCAGGAAAACCTCCAGCCCACTGTCCTAGCAATCTAGAGCAGGGCATTTCAAACTGAAGGTGTCGGGAGAGTTGCGGAGCGATCGGTTGCGGCTTTCCCGGTTGCAAGTGAAGCACTCAATGGCCGCGACCAGACTTTAAGAATGCCTGCTGCGACCTGCTTTTAGGTTGAGAATGGTGGCTGTGACTAGCCTTTAAATGCGAACGCTGGAGTCTTCCCGCCAGAAGTGGCAGCAGAGAGCAGGTCATGCGCCTGGCACATACACTGATGTTCTGCACCCTGTGCATCTGTGCATTGGGTGCAGAATCACAGAGGAGAGATTCCTCCATTTTGTAGCTGCCAGCAAACGAGTAACAGGACTGTGACGAGGTGAACACGGGTAATTTTATAATAAGGAAGAGAGAGCCAGAGACACAAACAGTCCAGGATCTCAAAACTGAATATGCTGGAGAGAACTGCTCAGGAGCGTCCATGGCAGGACAAACAGCGCTGTGAGCTGTATACAGAGCTCCAGGACCTCTAGTGAAAATCATATAAAGAAGAAATTGAAACCAACGCAGCTGTGGGGAGAAAGTGCAAACTCCACACAGTCAGTCACCGAAGGCCGGAATTGGACGCGGGTCCCTGGCGCTGTGAGGCAGCAGTGCTGACCACTGTGCCACCATGCCACCCGATCAATCGTGATCAAAACGAATGACGGAGCAGAGTCGATGGGTTGTGTTGTCTACTCCTGTTCCTATTTCTTATGTCCTCATGGTCGCGACAGAGAGGATAAAGAGAGTCTCTCCACAGAAGGCACTGCTCACCAAAGGTTTACCAGGAACACCCCTCCAACATCTACCTCAGACACGTGCATTGCCTGATTTAAGAAGGAGTGGTCACAAAACTGAGCCCCGTTCCTTCCCTATGTACGGTATGCATTGTTTGTACAGCATGCATGAAACAATACTTCTCACTGTATACGAATACATGTGACAATAAATCAAATCAAATCAAAGTTTCTCACACATTAGTGAAGATCGCACTGCCAGTGGTCACAGCATTAAACTTCTGAGACCAAATCATTCGAGACTGAGTTAGGCAATCTAGCAAATGTCTCTCAGTATACCATCCAACACTAAAAATCCAGGAGTACATGGAGGCTCTGTATGTGAAGCAAGGCATTGTCTTACAGGCCGATTTCATTGTTAAATGTAGATGCCAAGGTGCTGGCGAAGGTCTTAGCCACGAGAATTGAGGATTGTGTGCCGCAGGTGATCCACGAAGACCAGACGGGGTTCGTGAAGGGGAGGCAGTTGAACGCGAATGTGCGGAGGCTCCTGAACGTTATTATGATGCCGGCGAGGGAGGGGGAGGCGGAGATAGTGGCGGCGATGGACACTGAGAAAGCCTTCGATAGGGTAGAGTAGGGGCACTTGTGGGAGGTGCTGAAGAGGTTCGGGTTTGGGGAGGGGTTCATCAGGTGGGTTAGGCTGTTGTACGAGGTCCCGATGGCGAGTGTGGCCACGAACAAGAGGAGATCTGAGTACTTTCGATTGCATCGAGGGACGAGGCAGGGGTGTCTCTTTTCCCCCCTGCTCTTCGCGCTGGCGATTGAACCCCTGGCTATGGCACTGAGAGAGTCGAGGAACTGGAAGGGGTTGGTGTGGGGTGTGGAGGAGCATAGGGTGTCGCTCTATGCGGACGACTTGCTGCTATATGTGGCGGACCCGGTGGGGGGAATGCCAGAGGTAATGAGGATCCTCAGGGAGTTCGGGGATTTCTCAGGGTACAAGCTCAACATGGGGAAGAGCGAGTTGTTCGTGGTTCACCCAGGGGACCAGGAGAGGGGGATTGGCGAGCTCCCACTAAAAAGGGCGGAGAGGAGCTTCAGGTATTTGGGGGTCCAGGTGGCCAGGAGCTGGGGGGCCCTGCATAGACTTAATTTCACGAGGCTGGTGGAGCAAATGGAGGAAGAGTTTAAGAGGTGGGACGCGTTGCCGCTGTCCCTGGCGGGTAGGGTGCAGTCAGTCAAGATGACGGTGCTCCCAAGGATTTTGTTCCTGTTCCAGTGCCACCCCATTCTTATCACGAAGGCCTTCTTTAGGCGGGTCAACAGGAGCATAACGGGGTTTGTGTGGGAGCGAGGGACTCCGAGGGTGAGAAGGGTGTTCCTGGAGTGCAGTAGGGACGGGGGGGGGGGGGGGGGGGGGGGGGGCTGGCGCTGCCCAACCTCTGTGAGTACTACTGGGCTGCCAATGCGGCGATGGTGCGCAAGTGGGTGATGGAGGGGGAGGGGGCTGCATGGAAGAGGCTGGAGACGGCATCTTATGAGGGTACGAGTCTGGAGGCACTGGCAACGGCACCACTGCCGCTCCCTCCAATGTGGTATAACACAAGCCCGGTGGTGGCGGCTGCCCTCAAAATTTGGGGGCAATGGAGGCGGCACAGGGGGGAAGTGGGGGCCTTGGTGTGGACCCCGATGCGGGGGGACCACCGGTTTGTCCCAGGGAGAATAGATGGAGGGTTTTTGGGGTGGCACAAAGCAGGGATAAGAAGGTTGGGGGACCTGTTTGTGCATCGGAAGTTCGCGAGCCTGGGTGAGCTGGAGGAGAAGTACGGGCCCCCCCCGGGAAACACTTTTCGGTATCTACAGGTAAGGGCATTTGCCAGGCGGCAAGTGGTGGAATTCCCGCTGCTGCCGCCACGTACGGTACAGGACAGGGTGCTCTCGGGGCGTGGGTTAGAGCGGGGAAGATCTCGGCAATATACCAGGTGATGCAGGAGGAGGAGGAGGCCTCGGTGGAGGTGCCGAAAGGTAAGTGGGAGGAGGAGTTGGGGGAGGAGATCGAGGAGGGGACGTGGGCAGATGCCCTAGGGAGGGTGAACTCTTTGTCTTCGTGCACGAGGCTCAGCCTCATACAGTTTAAGGTGCTGCACTGGGCACACATGACCGGGACAAGGATGAGCCGGTTTTTTGGGGGTGAGGACAGGTGTGTTAGGTGCTCAGGGAGCCCAGCAAACCACACCCATATGTTCTGGGCATGCCCAGCGCTGGAGGAATTTTGAAAGGGCATAGCGAGGACGGTGTCGAGGGTGGTAGGATCCAGGGTCAAACCGGGCTGGGGGCTCGCAATATTTGGGGTTGCAGAGGAGCCGGGAGTGCAGGAGGCGAAAGAGACCGGTATTCTGGCCTTTGCGTCCCTGGTAGCCGCGCGAAGGATTCTTCTTCAGTGGAAGGATGCGAGGCCCTCAAGCGTGGAATCCTGGATCAACGATATGGCGGAGTTTATTAAATTGGAGAGGATGAAATTTGCCTTAAGGGGATCAATGCAAGGGTTCATCAGGCGGTGGCAACCGTTCTTGGACTTCCCGTCAGAACGGTAGACAATGGTCAGCAGCAGCAGCAACCCGGGGGGGAGGGGGGGGGGGTTCTATTTTATTTTTGTTTGTCTATACTGGGGGATCTGAGGGGGTGTGTATATTTGCTATGTTTGCTATGTGTTTCGGAGGGTGTTAATATATTATGTATAGGGGAGGGGGGCACTGGGTTGTTTTGTTTTTTGTGTTTAATTTTATTGGGTTCCTTTTACATTTTGTTGTTGATATTTTGTGAAAACTTGAATTAAAAAGCAAGGCATTGTCACCATATTTACTCAAAGCTAAGTTAAGTGGGATGATCAGGCATATTTCTTTGTCATAATAATGGGCTTTCCATCCGTGTGAGTGATCATTGCGTACACCTGGTTATGAGGGCCCCCTATGTCAATGTAGAAAGCCATGGGAACCATGAGGCTCCCATTCCGGCTGTGTTTAGCTGCTGTGTCAGCATGTGCACAATCATGTCGATGAATACCAGTTACCCTGGCAACAGCCATGATGTTTTCATCCTGAGGCAGACTTGTCATTCGCACCGAGATAGGACCAGAGGGGTGGCTGCTCAGATAAGGCCCCCGCACCTGACTCATCTAGCAGGTCCTGAAATCCAGGATCTCGCTGCGCAAGCTCATTAGCATTCTCCTGTCAGCCACCCTATCGAACTTCTCATCTGCATCTCCTAAGCAGAACACGTCTGCAGTCTCGCCCTCCAGGGATCTGGCACACCAGCTAGCTTTTCCCGCTGGCCTCGCTGCACTCCACCGATGTCGAGTGACTGTGCAGATTTCCACTCTATACAGTTCTCCAAAGTTCCCACGGTGCCAGTGTCTGAGCTTCTTCCTGTGACTGTCAGATCAAGTGAGGGAGTTTCTTCCTCATTTAGGGTGGGGTTCCTCTCTCACTTCCCTCTGAGGCTGGGCAGGCCATAGCTCTCGTGCATCTGAAACCTCAAAATCAGATGGGCAAGGTTAGGACAACGGAAGTGGGCAACAGGGTAATGGAAAAAGAGGGTTCAATGATCAACATCAGCAGATGTTGTTGTATAACAGGATAGCAGGATGAAGGTGAACTGATGGTTAAGAAGTGGCATAAGGTGGCAATAGACAGTCATGCTGGATGCTGTCAGCCATGCTGAATACTGCGGATTATCTCCCAGAAAGATTCATGATGCATAGCATAACCCTCTTGGTAGTGCTCAGGGGTGTCTGGCCCCCTATTATTTCTGCTGTGCTCCATTCCGCTGCAGGTTCGATTCCGGCTTGGGTCACTGGCTGTGCGGAGTCTGCATGTTCTCCCCGTGCGTGCGTGGGTTTCCTCCGGGTGCTCCGGTTTCCTCCCACAGTCCAAAGATGTGCAGGTTAGGTGGATTGGTCATGATAAATTGCCCTTAGTGTCCAAAATTGCCCTTAGTGTTGGGTGGGGTTGTGGGGATAGGGTGGAGGTGTTGACCTTGGGTAGGGTGCTCTTTCCAGGAGCCGGTGCAGACTCGATGGGCCGGGTGGCCTCCTTCTGCACTGTAAATTCTATGATAATCTATGATTAATATAGGACAAAGGTTGGGCACAACATCGTGGGCCGAAGGGCCTGTTCTGTGCTGTATTCTTCTATGTTCTATGTCACCATGTCCTGCAGCAGAGAGAGAAGGGTATCGGTGATTGTGCAGCCTGCTTTTGAGCGATTTGCCTGCGATAGCTGAATAGCTGGAGCTTTGTGGAAGCTGTGAGAGGAGGGTGTGACACTGGCATCGTTGGAAGATGGCTGGGGTAGAGTACCTGAATATTAGGCCTGAGCTAATAGCCAGAGGGGCAGATGGTGGCATGGCAGGAAAACTGACCTTGACAAATCAGATGAGGTCATTGACATTCTTGTGGCACAGTGGAAACCAGACTCGGGTTGACCTCCATGGTCATCTGTCCCCATTCCCTTCAGAGTGTGGCCCCTGATGGCTTTGTGGCTTCCATCTCGAAACATGACCTCTGTGCTCTTGTCAACCTCCATGACGAAGGTCTCCAGTGTCACCTCTATGAATCTGGGCACCCTCAGTCAGCCCTGGTGTTCCATGTGCTTTGTTCAAATCAGCGTACTTACTTCCTTTCAGTCATTGATGCTCCTTTTTAAGAGGGGCCGATCACCTTTTCCACTAGGCCCCATTTGGAGCATTTAACCAGCAGTGTGAGCCCTACCTGGCTGAATGATACAATTAGGTAGTTAATTGGACAGCTTGAGGTTTGCCCACTGCTGGTGGGTCAGGAAAAATGGGCGCCGACAAGTTTTTAGCGCCTGTTTGGAAAGCACATATTAGATAGGCCTGGAGCAAAATTTCATGATGCTCTTCCATGGTCAACTTATTGCAAGGAGATTGGAGTACAGAAATAACTATGACTTGCCACATTTGTACCGGGTTTTGGTGAGATTGCATCTGGAATACTATGTGCAGTTTTCATCTCCAAATTCAAGAAAGGATATGTTTGCATTGACAGTGGTACAGTGAAGGTTCAACAGGTTAGATCCTGGGAGAGGGGGTTGTCCTGTGATAGGCTGAGAAAATTGGGTTTATGTTCTTTGGTGTTTAGAAGACTGAGAGATAATCGTTTTGAAAACTACAAAGTTCTGAAGGGCTTGGTAGGGTGGACTCAGAGATTGTTTCTGCAGGTCGTGGAAGATTAAAAAACGGGGTATCGAAAACCAGGGGCAACAGTATCAGGATAATGGGCCAATCATTGAAGACTGAAATAAGGAGAAATTACTTCACTGAAAGAGTTGTGAATATTTGGAATTCTCTACTCCAGAAGGTTGTGAATACTCCATCATTGAATATCTTTAAGGCTGGGATGGACTGAGTGTCTCAGGGAATTAAGGGATACGGAGAGTAGGCTGCAAAATGGAGTTGAAGTCCCAATATCAACCATGATCATATTGAATTGCGTAGCAGGCTCAAAGCGTCGTACAGTCTACACAGAATCATCGAATCACTACAGTCCAGAAGGAAGCCGTTCAGCTCATTGGGTCTCCACCGACTCTCTGAAAGAGCCCCCTACCTAGGTCCACGCCCCACTCTAACCCTGTAACCCAGTAACCGCACCGCACCTTTGAATGCTAAGGGACAATTTAGCGCGGCCAATCCACGTCACCTGCACATCTTTGGACTGTGGGAGCAAACCGGAGACCGTGTAAACTCCACACAGTCACCCGAGGCTCGTGGGAGGCAGCAGCGCTAACCACTGTGCCGCCCTGCCTACTTCTTATGTCGTTAATGCTGGGTCAAGCAAACAATTGATTTGGACACCAACACAAAAGCAAAATATTGCAGATGCTAGAAATACTCAGCAGGCCAGGCAACATCTGTGGAGAGAAAAGCAAAGATAATGGAAGGAATTTTCCGGTTTTTTTGGACTAAGTGTCAACTAGGTGGGAAAAGTCAGCTGTGGAGCCAGCAGGCAGCACACTTCATCGGAGAAAATTCTGGAGGTCCCACGACATCACGCTGGCAGCCTCCAGCAACGACAGCTTTCCAGAGATCAGGGCACCCTTTTTGAAGGGCACCCCTATCTCAGGATAATAGGATTAAGGAAAAAGTACCCCCCCCCCAATGTACATGCACCCCAGGGAATCCCCATCCACAGACATAAGGAAAACTCCCCCCCCCCCCCACCCCACACATGCCCCCCCCTCCCCCGATGTGGATGCCTTCTCTGAGCTTGAGCCTAGGGTCCCTTCAATCAAGATCTATTGTCCTCTGAAACACTCTTGTCTGACCAGTATTACCCCATTATAGAATCAGATGGCTTCTTTGTAGTCTGTTGTACTGCAAGGGGCTGTTTAGCACAGGGCTAAATTGCTGGCTTTGAAAGCAGACCAAGGCAGGCCAGCAGCACGGTTCAATTCCCTTAACAGCCTCCCCGAACAGGCGCCGGAATGTGGCGACTAGGGGCTTTTCACAGTAATTTCATTTGAAGCCTACTTGTGACAATAAGCAATTTTCATTTCATTTCATTTCAAAGTTAATCACCTCCTGTCTGGAAGCCAGTTACATATTCATAGCATGGGGCTGGGTCCTCAGCTGTCGAGATTCTCCATTGCGCCGGCAGCCAGGGGTTTCCTGAAGGCGTGGGGGCTGCCCACAATGGGAAACCCCATTGGCCGGCTGGCTAGATGGAGAATCTGGGGGGGCGGGCCACACCAGAAACCTGGTACAGCGGGACGGAGAGTCACGCCCATGGTGTTGTGTAAACGTGATACCTACTGTGAGTGGGCAATCACAAAGACAATATAGTGGTAATGCGTCTCTGTGTTGACATAAGTGCAGTGCAATTGCAGATGGCCAGCATCAATTCCAGCCAGGGCCTCATTTGGCAGTTTCTGGCCTATGTGGTTTTTCCCCCTTTTCAGCCTGTTCCTAGTACCACTGCCCTCTGGAACGGTGTGGCAAGCCACTTGACACAAGGGCAATTAGGGATGGCCAACAAATTATGGCCTTGCCACCGACGCCTACAATCCCATGAAAGAATCAGTTCATGGGACAAATAACCAAACCAAAGATGTGTCCAATAGAGCTGCGGATGGCAGAACGATGAACAGCTGTTTTCCAAATAGGTTCTGTTTTTTTTCTCTATCTTTTCCCCTTGTCTTTTATTCCCCTTTTGAGCGTCAGCTGTCCATGATATTGCCATTTACATCTCCTCCAGGCACATCTTTATGTCTCTTCCCCTTACCTACACCTATTGGTCCTGCAACACCAACGTTTATGTTATTTTATCTTTCCTGTCCCTCACACTATCGCAGATCTCCCTTTTGGCTTCTTTTCCATCGCATCCTCCCTCCTCTCGCTGCTTAAAGCCTATTACATTTCTGTCGTTACCCAGCTCCGATGAAAGAACATCGACTCAACAGGTTTCAAGAGTTCGGCAAAGTGAGGCCATTCAAGCATTATCTTGCTGCCTCTGAGTTTCCTCTTGCAGAAGTCAGTAACAAATTTAGCTTGTTCCCAGGGAAACAAACATCCTCTGTGGCTTGTCATTCTTGCTGAGCTGTCATCTATGCTTTAACATTGTTGTTTTTGGATTCGGAGGCGCATTTTACAGATTTGCAAAGCTCCGCAAAGGATGCGAAAGAGAGTGCAGATGAGATTTGCTGGAATGGTAACGGAAAAAGCTCTTCAGTTATGTCAAGGGGCTGAGATGAGCTGGGAGCAGAACAAAAAGTGCTGGAAAATCTCAGCACGTCTGACAGCATAATAGAATCATAGAAGTTACAGTGCAGAAGGAGGCAATTTGGCCCATCGAGTCTGCACCGGCCCTTGGAAAGAGCACCTTACTTAAGCCCACACCTCCACCCTCTTCCTGTAACCCCACCTAACCTTTTTGGACACAAAGGGTAATTTAGCATGACCAATCCACCTAACCTGCACATCTTTGGACTGTGGGAGGAAACCGGAGCACCCGGAGGAAACCCACACAGGCACACAGAGAATATGCAAACTCTGCACAGACAGTGACCCAAGCCAGGAATCGAACCCGGGACCCTGGAAACTGTGAAGCAGCTGTGCTAACCACTGTGCTACCGTGCTGCGCATGTGTGAAGAGAGAATCAGAGTTCATGTTTTGAGTTCATATGACTTCTTCATAACTGAAGAGTGGTAGGACTGTGATGGGCTTAAAGCTGTTCATTACGATCCCGGACCAGACCCGGCAACAGCGCCTATACTTCCTCAGGAAACTAAGGAAATTCGGCATATCCACATTAACCCTTACCAACTTTTACAGATGCACCATAGAAAGCATCCTATCGGGCTGCATCACAGCCTGGTATGGCAACTGCTCGACCCAGGACCGCAAGAAACTTCAGAGAGTCGTGAACACCGCCCAGTCCATCCACAAACCTGCCTCCCATCCATTGACTCCATCTACACCTCCCGCTGCCTGGGGAAAGCGGGCAGCATAATCAAAGATCCCTCCCACCCTGCTTACTCACTCTTCCAACTTCTTCCATCGGGCAGGAGGTACAGAAGTCTGAGAACACGTACGAACAGACTCAAAAACAGCTTCTTCCCCATTGTCACCAGACTCCTAAATGACCCTCTTATGGACTGACCTCATTAACACTACACCCTGTATGCTTCATCCGATGCCAGTGCTTATGTAGTTACATTGTATATGCTGTGTTGCCCTATTATGTATTTTCTTTTATTCCCTTTTCTTCCCATGTACGTAATGATCTGTTGAGCTGCTCGCAGAAAAATACTTTTCACTGTACCTCGGTGCACGTGACAATAAACAAACCAATCCAATCCAGACCCCAACATTTTCTGGGTTCCCGGACAAAAACCCCAACATTTTTTAATTTGGAAGACTGAGAGGAAAGGACACTTTGCTCCAAGAGTGAATCCACGCACAAATAGGGATGTAGTATATTAAAACAAACTTTATTATTAACACAGGATTAAAATAACATCATAAAATAAATAACTTACAATTATTGTTAAATAATGTTTAACAATAAAATAAAACACTTACTTTCCTAAATCTCCCAAACAAGGTGAATGGAACACCATTGCCGCAGCCTGCCAGGCAGTCATGCCACTGCGCATGCTCACTGTGAATTTAGCGCCATGCGTCATTTGGGTACCACCCAAGCAACCCCCTTGGTACCCTCTGGGCCCAGTTGACCCATCAACAGGATGGGCGCGCTCCAGTGCAACCAGTGCCATCTTGTTGACTGGGATGAGTGTGGGGAGTGAAGTGTGTACATTCGGCAGCAGCTTGGGAGCCTCTCGAGTGTCAATTCCGACCCCGGCGAATCCGACACCATTTTCCATTGGGATCGATCGTGCTCCACGGTGCTAGCCCCACAGCAGTCCAGCTGTGGTGCCAGTTGTGCTGTTGGAGAACTCCACAAAACCTTTGTCAACAGGGATTGTGAATCCGGCTGAATGTTTCTAATTATCTACTCCCCAGAAATCATAACAAAAGGACTTGTCCTTTTAAACAGAAGCATGGAAGCAACTCACTTAGAGTTTCCCGCTTGACCAATCACAGGGTCCACGGCATCAAATACACGTTTGTCAGGACTGGCACCAGTTCACACCCACATGATTCCCAGCCCAGAGGGCCCTGATGAATAAGCTCAGCCTGAACAAGGATTGAACCCGCACTGCTGGCCTTGTTCTGCATCATAAACCACAGCATATACTGGCAGTGTCCAACAGTGGCTTCACCTTCCAGTACTACCCATCTCCTGTAAGTTCTACCCCTGCCCGGCTGCCAGCCTGGCTCTGGTGAAACCACCTCGGTGCCGAGCAGCCACCCCTCCTGCACTGCCCAGCTTCTAATCCGACTCCAGTGACAATTGGGAACTGCCTGCACTCCCAGCACTGGCCAGTAGTCTCGGAGGCAGGACTATTCCCAGACGAGAACAGAAATCTCGGATTGAGGCAGCTAATGGCCCAATGGTCGTTAAATCAGCTTGGAGCTTTCCAGCCACGCGGAGGTAGGCTCACACCTGAATTTTAAGCCAGGTCAGGACCACGTTCTGCACGGGAAATTCCACCCTTTGTATGGGGAGTAAAATGCGCTCCTTTCCAAATGCAAGTGTAAAAGTCTTACATTTTTGTTTGGGGAAAGCAGAGGAAATAGCTCTGTATATACCCAATTGAACTTGCAGCTTGACAGATTCAACCAATTTCATGGTTTAATCCCGGTGGCACTGTTGTGGGCCTGTGTTCCTGGCTGACTGTCTTCTGTGTTTCTGAGACCTAGTCAGTGGGTGTCATCTCCATTGAATTTATTAATTGGTGTTATGTATGTCTTCCAAGATTTTGGGCACGATTTAACGCCCCAAAAACAAAGTCCTGCTTTGGGCATGTGTAGTCGGTGCCGAGAACGGCATAGCTATCAAATGGGACTCACTTCTTGCACTGGGGCGCCATTTTTAAATGCTGTTCCGATTACATGACCACACTTGGACTCCCCATCCTGGCCTCCGGACTCCCCCAGTGTCCCAACTTACCTCTTGTGGGGTGGGGGGGTTGGGGGGGTGGGGGGGGGGGGGGGGGTCCTCACCCCACCTCATAAGGGCAGGACACTCCCAGGCCCGATCGCTGGCACAGACAGCCTGGCACTCTGGCAGTGCCAAGGCTCCCAGGTGCCAGTGGGAGGGCCAGGATACCACCCTGCCCAGAGCCCAACTACCAGAGGGCCTCCGATGGCTTGGGAGAATCTGCACAGGTGCCGTTACGGATGTTCCACATTTGTGTGGACCAGAGCTACACGGCGCCATGACGAGGCTTCTCAGGCATGGGCGTTCATTCCCATGTCTCGGGAGAATCAGGTGCTGACATGTTTAAAGAAGCCGAATGGCTCACTTAAATATGGAAATCTGGATCCCAGTGAGGGCAAGATCCAGATCGCGATGTCTCACGAGATCTCGTTAGATCTTGCAAGGCATTCCAAGCTTCGCAAATCCCCAGATTTAACGGCCTCATTGTGTCACTGAGTCAGGTGCAATGAGGCCGTTCGATCACGCCCTTTATTTTTATCTTACATTTTGGGGGCAATTCTCCCAAATGGAGCCCAAGTGTTCGCGCCGTAGTGAACTCCGTCGCGTTTCACGACGGCGGGCGGGCCCGGGTACGACCTATTCTGTCCCCCACAGGGGGCCAGCACGGCACTGGAGCGGTTCACGCTGCTCCAGCCTCCTTTCCGGCACCAAATGGGCGCCGCGCCAACCCGCGCAGGCGCAGTTGGGCCGCGCTAACCTGCGTATGCGCGGGGGACTTCTTTAGCGCGCCGGCCCTGACTCAACATGGCGTCGGTGTTCAGGGGCCCGGCCGCGCAGGGAAGTAGGCCCCGGGGGGAGAGGCCGGCCCGCCGATTGGTGGGCCCCGATCGCGGGCCAGACCCCATCGGAGGCCCCCACGGTGAAGGAGCCCCCCCCCCACAGGCCGCCCCCCCCCCCGACCATTCGCACAGAGTTCCCGCCGGCAGCGACTAGGGGTGAACGGCGCCGGCGGGACTCTGTCGTATCCGCACGGCCGCTCGGCCCATCGATTCCAGCGGCCGGCGCCGTGCCAAACGCGCCGGCGCAAATGGCGCCGATTCTCTGCACCTCGGAGAATCGCGCGCCAGCGTCGGGGCACCGTGGCGTGGTTGCGGCGATTCTCTGCCCGGCACAGGGCTCGGAGAATCGCCCCTGTGTATCTTGTTTTGGGACCTGCATCTTGTGTAAATTAAAGATAATTTATTGCATCTAGTTTCATTTTTTTTTTAGGCATATCGACTTTCTATAAAAACAATTTCTGCTCCAAATCACTTTGGACTCCTAGCGAGTTCAGTTTTGAACTCTGCCAAGGCACTGTAAATCTGAGTGAAATAATGTGACACCCATTTTGAGTTAATTTAGTTCTTGGAGACTCGGAGGAAATCCTGGATGGCAGGCAACCCCATTTCTCTGCCAAGGTCTCTCCCTGTGCACTCCCAGTGGGGGTCTCGGGACCTTTTTCCTACCTGACCTGAAGCTGTTGAGACCACCCTGCTATCTCTGGCTGCTAATTCCAAACAGATTATTCAACGTTTATCTGTCATGATTTTCCGTTCGCTGCGCTCGCTTACTGGTTGTTGCATGCTGCTGGACTTAAATCAATACCCTGATCCCGCCTTCCCCCACATCCTCTGATCTCTTTAGCCCCAAGAGCTATATCTAATTCTTTCTTGAAATGACACAACGTTTTGGCCTCAACTACTTTCTGTGGTAGCAAATTCCACAGATACACCATTCTCTGGGTGAAGAAATTTCGCCTCACCTCAGCCCTAAAAGGTCTACCCCTAGTTCTGGACTCCCACCACCCTCGGGTACATTCTTTCTGAATCTACCATGTCTAATTCTGTTAGAATTCTGTTAGAATTTTGTAAGTTTCTATCCCCTTTCACTCTTCTAAACTCCAATGAATGTAATCCTAACCAATTTAGTCTCTCCCCATATGACAGCGACTGATGCTTGAGGACACCAAAATCTTGCTGAGTATCCACCTCTCTCAATTTACATCCATTCAAACAATAATATAACTTCTTATTTTTGCTACCGAAGCGGATAACCTCACATTTATCACATAGGGGCTGGTTTAGCTCCCTGGGCTAAATCGCTGGCTTTTAAAACAGACCAGGGCAGGCCAGCAACACGGTTCCATTCCTGTACCAGTCTCCCCAAACAGGCGCCGGAATATGGCGACTCGGGGCTTTTCACAGCAACTTCATTTGAAGCCTACTTGTGACAATAAGCGATTTTCATTTTTCACTCATTTATCCACATAATGCTGAATCTGCCATGTATGTATGTGACCACTCATTCACCTATCCAAATCCCACAGAAGCATCTCTGCATCCTCCTCAGAGCTCACCCTCCCACCCAACATTGCAGCATTTGCAAATTTTGGAAGATGACCACCAATAGATCTACTATTTCTAGGACCACTTCCTTAAGTACTCTGGGATGAAGATTATCAGGCCCTGGAGATCTGTCTGCCTTCAGTCCCATTAATTTCCCTAGAACCATTTCTTTACTAATACTAATATAGTGGAATTGAAGCCGCTTTTAAAGAAGTGGCTTCAGGGGAATTTTGCCGGCAACGCTTCAGTTCTAAAGACCAGCTCAAAAAAACTCAACTCTAACACCTCCTCTTCTGCTTCCCAAAAGACATCTATTCAAAGAACTACAGCTCTCATCATGCATCTTTATTTTAATCATACTACGATTAAATTTGTGACTGATGGTCGATGAGTCATCATATTTTCAGTCACAGGTCCTGGCCAGATGGAATTATAGATGATGAGTCTGTTTCCATCAACTCACTTGCTTATAGTAAACCAGACCCATGTCACGTCAATGAAGGGCACATATCTCAGCTTATAAAATGAGAATAGTATTGGTCAGATTGACTTAAACTTCAATGACTTCTAATGAATAGTTCACGGTGATTACATTCCCATGGAGAAATCCATTTTTTATGACTTTGCATTCTAATATGGGCAGCACGGTAGCATTGTGGATAGCACAATTGCTTCACAGCTCCAGGGTCCCAGGTTCAATTCCGGCTTGGGTCACTGTCTGTGAGGAGTCTGCACACCCTCCCCGTGTGTGCGTGGGTTTCCTCCGGGTGCTCCGGTTTTCCCCCACAGTCCAAAGATGTGCAGGTTAGATGGATTGGCCATGATAAATTGCCCTTAGTGTCCAAAATTGCCCTTAGTGTTGGGTGGGGTTACTGGGTTATGGGGATAGGGTGGAGGTGTTGACCTTGGGTAGGGTGCTCTTTCCAAGAGCCGGTGCAGACCCGATGGGCCGAATGGCCTCCTTTTGCACTGTAAATTCTATGATCTATGATATTCTTCATATAGAAACTGAAGATGAATATTTCTAGGCAAGTCTTAACAGCGTCGATGTGGAGAGTTGTGTTCCCAGAAAGTCTTTTATCAAGAGTAAAAATGTTTAATTTTCTTGATGTTTGCACCTAATTCAAATTGAATGCTGATCTTTTCATGCATAGAATTGTACAGCACACAAACAGACCCAGCAGGTTTGTGCTCCACAGGAATCTCCATCCACCATGCTGCATGCTCACCCTGTCAGCATATCTTTCTATTCACTTCTGCTTCATGAGTTTATCGAGCTTCCCCTCTAAAAGAAATTTGTCCCGTGTGATGACAAGTTCCACTCTCTGCATGAGGACATTTCTCCCTGAATTTCCTATTGGATTTATCATTAACCTAACACCGGGTTTTCGTGGAGTTGGGAGGACTCTACGGGCCTTCAAATGTGGTGGACAGAACCCAGATGCAGAAGTCTCACTTCCATTTATTTTTAACAGTGGGAGAAAGGGGATGGAGTGTGATCCACATAGGGAGGCAACCCAACCTCAACAGGACCATTTGAACTTTGTGTTGAGTTGCAACAGATCCCATTTTTTGCTGTTGCCAGGACCCTAATCCACAAAGTCAGTGGCATTGATGCTATTTACACAATTCCTTGCTCTTCAAACATGCGGGGGAAAACGTGCTGATATTGTCAGTGTGAGTCATGTGATGTTGTTGAAAAGAATTGTTACGTTGTGAAGTTTTAACAGTGTTCATTGTTGATATTTTCTCAAGGCCTGTTATTGTGTCATTATGGATGTTTGGCTATGCTTCAACAGCTACAAGTATCCCAGCAGGAATTTCTGTGTTTATATAGTTTGAGTGACAGTTTAATGCTGCTGTTCAAGGATCATCTGTCGTTGCTGTGGCATCTGAACGGAAGTTTGTTCTCGAACTGATTAATCATTTGAGGAGATTTAAAAGCTTTGAATTGTTTTTTTTCTTACTGTGCATAAGTGGGAGTTGTACCAGACCTTTTGCTTTTTAAAATCGGAGTCTGACCACAGTAGATACTGAGTGAGTGGCTATGGTGGTGGCATGGAGGTCGGAATGGGTGGGGTGGGGCATTGAGTTGTCATCGAGATAGCATGGGGTAAAAGGGGGCATGGTGATTGGGTGGAGGACATGTGTTTACGTTGAGGTGATATGGAGTGGTTGAGGGGCTACGCAGGGTGAGGGCCAGAAGGCTGAAAAGCTTTTAAAACAATTGGGATAGAGGCCAAGAGAACTGAGTTTGGCCTTCTAACCAGACTGCCCTAGCACCCACCCACTACCCTCCTTTCGTCTGCCATGGCCATGCAGAATCTGCTTCCATCCCACCCTCTCCTCTGCAGAGTGAAAATCGGGTCTATTGGTGCCTTTCAAATTGGGAATTAAGTTGGGAAATTTCCCAACTTGAGCTGTCTGTCTCGAGCAAAAATCCAGCCCGCAAATTTTGGTTTTCCTTTCAAGTGAAGCATTCTCACTGCAGATACTCTGTGGAACTCAGACCTTTTTGTTAAGCAGCACATTGCTCTGAGCAAATGTCATTAGTCAGTTCTTCCATTGAGCAACTAGGTTGAGATCCAACAATATTCTTCCACAGCTCTCTCTGACCGCTTTCCTGGGTCTCTACCATTTGAGTAGTGAGCAGCATAATTCCTTGCAATTCGGAGCCTGTTTCAAACTATAATCCATACTGTCATGTATTGATGGAGTAAATAGAAACACTCCTGATCTGAAGCTATTTTCAAAATACCCTGCTCTCCAAACACTTTCGCTGAGAGACATTTGATGTAGACGCGAAAATGTTATCATTTTGTGCAGTTTCAATAGATCAGAGATTGAACTGGACAAGCCACATTAATACTGTGGCTACCAGGGCAGGTCAAAGGCTAGGAATCCTACGGTGAGTAACTCACCTCCTGACTCCCCAAAGTCTGCCCACCATCTACAAGGCACATGTCAGGGGTGTAATGGAATACTCTCCACTTGCCTGGATGATCAAGAAGCTTGACACCATCCAGGACAAAACAGCGAGCTTGATTGCTACCCTTCCACAAACATTCAAACCCTCCATCACCGACGCACAGTAGCAACCGCGTGCAACATGTGCAAGATGCACTGCAGTGGCTCACCAAGGCTCCTTAGGCAGCACCTCCCATACCCACGACCACTACCATCTCAAACAACAAGAGCAGCAGATACCTGGGAACCCCACCACCTAGAGGTTGCCCTCCAAGTAACTCACCACCCCGACTTTGAAATATATCGCCATTCCTTCACTGTCGCTGGGTCAAAATCGTGGATCTCCCTCCCTGCGGGCATGTATCCAGAGGCCACAGATCGACAAGAGGATCCATTACCATGGCGCCCGTGCAGTGACGAGGGGCAGGATCCAGCGGTGCTTCGGCATCCTAAAGATGCTGTTCACGTCCCTTGACTGCTCTGGTGGTGACTCCAGTATAGTGCTGGGAAGGTCACCAAAATAGTGGTGGCCAGCTGCCATCTCCACATCATCACGCAGCAGTGGGGCAACGTGCAGGAGGAGGGGATGAATGACGGGCCTCATCCAACGAGGAGGATGCGGGGGGGAGGGCGAGATGGGCAAGACGTAGGGCCCGGACAGGTATGAAGGCTTTATACAATGTGTACCATGGCCAATGTGCATGGGACGCTCTAATCGCCTCCAGGTTCACCAACAGGAGTGGGCGGGCGGGAGAATGACCAGATGCACGGCCATTACAACCCAGCTCCACAGTGGCCTGCCCCCACCCCCACCCACACTGCCCTTTACCCTCTACGTGACTCCTATCTGCCTCACTACTGGGTACAGCCCTGGGTTGGCAGTCGCAGCGGGTATGGTTGCGAACCCCTGAGACTCCCCTGCCACCTGGCGCTGCCAGTCCTGGAGATCCGCTGCCGTCTTGACCAGGGTGCATGCTCGTGCCATGGAGCACAGGGAGTGGACCACCTCCGACTGTGACTGCTCCATATGCCACCACCTTCTGGATGTGTACCACATCACCCAGGGACTGCGCCATTTCGCTCTGGAGCACCGGCGCAATGTCCAGGTGGCCCTGGCACATGGCGTCCTGTGAGAGGACAACCTTGTCCTGGGGCTCGGCCACCGCCTGCACAGAGTGCCCCATGCCTTGGACATCTTGACCAATGACCAAAATCTTCACCCCCCCCCCCCCCCCCCCCCCCACGTGCCTTGGGGAATCGCAACTCAGCAGAGTCTCACGTTTTCGCCCAATGCCGACCTCCACCCCAGTGACTGCGCTTTCTTTGGGCCCTGCGGCCACGCTGAGGGCCCACTGTTCTGCTGAAGATAGGAGCCGCTGATCCCGTGTGCCTCCTTCAGCCTTACCACACTCACAGCAGTTATGAGCAGCCTTCTCCGAGAGGGCAGGGGCGCCCAGCGATGCGACCAGTATGGGTAGGGCGTGTAGGGTGGTGGTTCGGCCGCCCTCTGGGTGGGGGTGGGTGGGGGGGGGGGGGGGTGATTACAGGTGTGTGGGACGGGTGTTGGTGCCAGAGGCTCAGTGCTGCCTACTCTCCCTGGCAGCCGCGAGGAGACCGTGCAATTTTTTCCTCCACTGCAGGCCTTCCCGGACGGTGTTGCCCATGGTGCTGACCACCTCTTCCACCCGCGTCCAGGCCTGGAAAACGGCAGCGGATGGCAGCCTCCTTCCCAGCCTGGTATACTGGCTCACCCGACTTCCTCCACGCCGTATGGCAGGGTCTCGAGATCCACATTGGTGAACTTTGGGGCCTTGCATATTGCTGCCAACTTGTCTGGGACAGTGTGTGTGAGGAGTGCAGTGTGGATATGCAGCTGTAGCTTATCAGCTTCCTGAGAGTCAATCACAAACCCATCGAATCCGGCACCGTTTCTCATTGGAATCGTTTAGTGTTCCACATGGTGCTGGTGCTAGCCCTTCAATGGTCGCTGAATCAGTCCAGATGTGGCACTAGTTTTGCTGTTGTAGAACTCCACGAGTCCGGCCCTGGCATCTACACTTAGCCTCGGGAACGGAGAATCCAGTCGATTAACTTTGCTTCTCTCCCTACAGATTCTGCCAGATGGGCATGTTTTGTTTTTATTTCTGATTTCTTTTGGCACCGTTGTTTATTTGGCCCAGATTCTCCTTCAATCAAACACCAACACCTTGGATGACTCACTTCATTTACGTCTTTTCCCTTCCACAAGTGACGTCAGTGTTTACCTGGCAGGGAAGAACATGACAGGTTGAATCAACGCTGAGGAATTTCAGCACCTTTAGGCTGTTGTTAGTTTTGAGCCGCTCTGTCACGGTGGAATCAGCGTCACATGGGCTTTGTGCCGTCCTGGAAGTGATTAAAGTTTCATTGCTGTTGCCATATCAGCTGCCTCGCCCTCCTCGGCAGGCTTTAGTCAGCCACTGTTGCGCTGTTTGTGCAACTGAAATGTGAAATTGGGAGCGGAGCAGCAGATTCCAGCTCAAAGAGGTCTTTGGCAATGCACTTTTCTGAGCACTTTCTCAATACACCAGCGAGCTGTGTCAATGATAGCGAGTCAGAACAGTGGAAGGCCGCCCCATTCGTGGCTAACCACTCATTCCCGAAGGTGGGAGGAGCGCAGGGATGCATTGGCCATCAGCAAAGTTCGCCAACTCGATCAGGCATGGCGCCAAATTAAATTTGACGACTAAAGGAAATGTGCCCAGAGCTTAGCACAGAATCCCTCTGTACCCACTTCATCCCGCCCTATCTACTCGTAGCAGAGCACGGAAGTTCTCCCATTTTCCTGGTCAATATTCATCTTTCAGGCAACACCACTGTAACAGATTAACAGGTCACTTCTCTCATTACTGCTTAGTGGGCCTTTGCTATGTCCACATTGGCTGACGAATCTACTTGCCTTTTTTGAAGTTCAGCCAGCTTGTTTAGTTGCGTTTGGAGTGCTGCATAAATACACACCGTTTGCTCTTTCCACTGTAACCGACTTGGCTCTGCGTCTCACTCAGACCCTCTACTCTCTGGATTCTGATCTCTTGCTTCCATTTTGCTCACAGTGGCAGAAGGCTTTGCAGTAACCTCACCCCACATTTAACAATTCTCTTAAACCTTTCCCCCTTGTTGCAGCTCCGCCACCTCGAAAAGCCTCCTTGGATTGGTGCAGCCAATACTCCCTTCTGAGTCTGAAGGTTGTGGGACGACACTTTGCTCCAGAACTTGCGAATTTACTCCAAGCTGACATTTCAGTCCAGGGCCCGGGGAGTATTGCGTCATTAGAGATGTCGTCTGGTGAATGAGATGTTAAGCCAACACCTGTCTGCTGAGACACAATTCAAAGAATAGTATGTCGGAGGCAACCATTTTGTCATTTAATCAGGACCACCAAATCACATCAACAGTATATTTAAGAATGATAGTGGACCATTGTGAAAAAAGTATTCATTCATGGGATGAGAATATCTCTGACAAGACCAGCGTTTAGTGCCCATTTCTGATTACGCTTCAGGAGGAGATGGTGAGCCTCCACCTTGAGCTGCTGTAGTTTATCTGGTGTAAGTACGTGCACAATGCTCTTGGGCAGAGCATTACAACATTTTGAGGCAGCCATGACGAAGGAATAGCAATATATTTCCAAAGTCGGTATAATGCGTGACTTGAAGGGTAACTTGCAGGTGGTCTGCCGCCCTTGTTCTTCTACGCAGTCAAAGCCACGGGTTTGGAAGGTGCCGTCGAGGGAAGCTTTGCAAGTGGCTGCAGTGCTGTAGATGATGGGTAC